>NC_085926.1:19777777-20110833 GCF_029289425.2 Pan paniscus
ATAGGAATGAAATTCCTTAATTTGAGAGTGTTGTCGAGATTCATAAAAGGTGTTCTTTCATACCCTGAATATTCAAGAATTTGAGTCCATAAAACAAACTGATAATAGACAGATTAATAAAAGAAAAAGCATATAAATGTATTAATATGTAAGCACACGGAGTCACACAAAGTATAGAAACTCAAAGAGGCACCAGATAGCTGAAGCTTAAATACTCTCTCCACAGGGGAGAGGAAAGTGAGGGATGTAGGCAATTTTAGAGGAAGAGTAAATGATTTTTTAGGAGAGATGAATGAGCCCAAAGTATAAACAATAGCCTGGGACAACGCTCCTCTGGGCTCTGGGTGTGGTGTCACCTTCCTTCCTGCGACAAGCATCAATTTCCCATGGTTAGTGAGACATCTGGGGAAGAGATTCACAACAGTTGAATGTCTTTTGAAGGATCTGGACTTTAGGTAGATAGGCAAAGTTCAGAAAAAGGCCTTCCCTTCATTTGCTGCTCCCCCAGTGTTCTCAGTGTAAAGTACAAAGTGGCACATTTCAGGATATTGTTTTCTGAGCCCCAACAGTATCCACCCAAAATTCACAAGAGGCCACATATTTAATGATGAAATGTTAAAACCTTTTTCCTTAGATTGGGGAATGAGACAAGGGTGCCTGCAAGAATTACTTTTATCCAACATTAGTACAGGAGTCCCTAGCCATAAGACAGAGTTAAAACAAAAGGCAGGGGGGAGGGCTCAGAATTTTAAAAAGAGAAACTGCAATTATTCTCAGATAATCTAGAGACAAATTACTAGGATTAATAAGTGAATCCAAGGCTGAAAACACCTGAAAAATATACACAGGGAGTTTCCAGGATGCTGGAAGCATGTTGTTTGGTTTTTCGGTCTGCATGTGGTTGAGTTTATTTTGTGAAAATTCACCAAGCTCTTCCATTACAATTTTTGCACTTTTATATATGTATGTTCATGCTTCAATAGAAAGATCATTAAGAAAAAAAGACACTTGGGAGCCTGCCTTCAATCGTGATTATGAGTGGACACTCTGAATCTTGACTTATTCTTGGTTTTGCCTCTCCCATACAAGTTACTTATACAAGATCTTTTACAAGTTACTCAACTTCTCAACATTTCAGTATTCTTTACTACAGAATGAGGATGATAGCATCCACCTTTGTGGAGAAGATTAAGAGAGTTAATACACATAATGTCCACAATGAACACTCAATAAATATTAACTATTTTATTCCATAGCCAAGAGATAATCCACAGACCTAAAAAGTGGAAGTCAAACTAGACGAGCAAAGTTAATTGAGAAATCTGGAAGTGACTTTAAAATAAGTATAATTAAAAGCTTTCAGATCATAAGAACAGTAATTTATGAAGGAAATACAGATTTTTTTTAAAAGTAGTAGATTATAAAATCTCAAAATGAGAAGTATAATCATTAAAATAAAAATTTAGTAAGCATGTTAAATAGTAAATTCATCAAAAGTGAAAAGAGAATTAGTAAATTTTAAAGAATAAACTGAATGAAAATCCAAAATAAACACATAAGACTAATATATAGAAAATATGAACAAAAGTCACAGAGGCTAGACTTAGATACTCCAAATTACATCAAATCAGAACTCCTGAGGGAAAGAAGCTGGAAGGGGCAATGACTGTTTCATTATGTTGGGATTTGGGGATTTTTTAGACAGGGTCTCTCTCTGTCACCCGGTTTACAGGATAGTAGAATGATCATACCTGACTGCAGCCTCATCTTTCCAGCTCAAGTCATCCTCCTACCTCAGCCTCCCAAGTATCTGTGACTACAGGCATGCACAACCATGCAGGGCTAAACTTTTTAAAATTTTAGTAGAGATGTGTTCTTGCTATGTTGCCCAGGCTGGTCTCAAACTCCTGAGCTCAAGCAATCCTCCTGCCCCGGCCTCCCAAAGTTCTGGGATTACAGGTGTCAGCCGTCACAACTAGCCTATGCTGGGATTTTTGAAGAGCTGACGAAAGACTTGGGTCCTTAGATCAAGAAGGCACACTGGGTCCCAAGTGGTATAAATAAAAGTAAACCCACACCTAAACATCATTTTAAGGCTACAAAACATCAATAGTAAAAGAAAGCCTGACAAGCTACCAGGAAGAAAGACTATTACCTAAAGTAGAAAGATGAACAGACTAACATCAATGAATCAGCAACAATAAATGCTGTGGCATACTGGAGCCAGCCTGCACCAACTCACAAGAGCCAACTGAGAAATTTCCAGGAATTTTGTGAACCAGTCATTAAAATGTCAGTAGTTTAAAATCAGCTATGGTGGGAGTATTTATACCATAGAAATTGATAAATGCTACAAACCAGAGTTCTTTCTCCAGCCTCCAGAAAACATTTACCAGTACATCACTGAATAAAGGCCAGAAACAATAAAAATCTCTAAAACACTTGATGAAAAGTAGCTCTCAACTTAGGATTCTATACCAAGCCAAAACATCCTTTGAGACTGAGAGGAAAAATAAAAACATTTCCAACCTACCTGAAACTAAAATAATTTGAATCCACAGACCTATGCCAAACAAAATACTGAAAGCTACATATACTTGGATAGGAAGAAAAATAAACCCAGAAGTAAGGAGTAAAGAAAATCAGCAAACTATATTCTTAAATATAAATCACTATTATCATTATTACAATTAACTGCAAAAAGTGTAAATAATTTATATTTAAAAGCAATGTGGAATCAAAATATTGGGCACCAATAACATGGGAGAAAACAATAATGAGGGGATGTTGGAGGGATGTTTAATATGCCAAAACTTTTGTGTTGTTCATAAAGGAGATGAATAAATTGATTACTTTTTAGACTGCATCATAAAAACATAGTTTACTATGTGTGAGGATGCACTGGTGACAGCCTAACACACAGTGGGACCTTAATATATAATTTCTATGTCCATCACCAAGGGAATTATATTTTTCTTGTTTTTCTTAAATTTGGAAAACAGTGCTGCAGAAATTAATCTAGGATTGAGCCCATTATGTTTTGTACAAGTACAAAAAGACATTAACACTTGATATGAATTATAGTCGAGAGATATGGAACTAATATTGAAAGGAGTTAGCCAGCTTGCTTTAGTCAGACAGTAAGGGAAGTGCCCTCGGAGAATCTCCGACCCACCCCACAAGTGCTTGCACCAGATGTTTTGTGCGGATAAGGGAACTTGCACATGGGGCTTGCCTGAACATCCCCACAGCAGACTAAGGGACCTCATGTGCACTGTGGGGAGGGAGTGGAGCCACCAGGAATTCATGCCTTATACCCAGCCCCATCAGTTTTTATATAAAACCCCTGGTATTCAACTGTGAAGGAGACAACCGGGAGCCTGCTTTCAGGACCCCTCTCTTTGCTGAGAGCTTTCCTTTCACTTAATAAATTCTATTCCACTCATTCTTTGAGGGTCCATGTGCCTACTTCTTCCTGGTGTTGTGAAAAGAACCCAGACCTAGCTGAACTAAGGGGCAAAAAATCCTGCATCAATATTTAACATTATAACCATCTGGACATAAAATCATGATAACATGCAATCATGATCATTTTTATTCAGTTCCAACTTATGTTATTCTTCTGCTTGTCATGTCTACATCTCTATTATGGACTCACAAGATCCTATCATTCCTACAGACTTCTCAAAGCAAAACAATTCCCTATTAACATCATGGGTCTGATTTTTTTCTTTACCAACCATGTTTTAAGTGGTTCTGTACGGGGTGGAATTTTTTCTCTTTGCTGCTTCATTCCCATTGTACCAGACTGACAACATGAATTCTCATGGCCTTACTCTCAATTATTCTTTCTTGGAATTATACATTTAGTAATGCAGAGACTGAAAGGGGATCCAGAAAGAGAAATAGTGGGGAGTAGGAAGGGGGTAGAGGGTGATTTCAAGTGGATTTTCTTGTAAGTTTTTTGTAACCCTCACACAGAAGATAAATTTGTCACAAGATACATCTTTGCTGACAAAGAAACTCAGAGTAATAGAAGGCAAACGATTTCTTTTTTTTTTTTTTTTTTTTTTTAGATGGAGTCTCACTCTGTCACCCAGGCTGGAGTGCAGTGGCGCGATCTTGGCTCACTGCAAGCTCCGCCTCCCAGGTTCAAGCGATTCTCCTGCCTCAGCCTCCCGAGTAGCTGGGATTATAAGCATGTGCCACTGCACCCAGCAAATTTTTGTGTTTTTAGTAGAAATGAGGTTTCACCATGGTCGCCAGGCTGGTCTCAAACTCCAGACTTCAAGTGATCCCATCTCAGCCTCCAAAGTGCTGGGATTACAGTCGTGAGCCACCATTGTTCTGCAGTTACTCTGAGTTCTGATTTCCTCTTGTGAGGTTTCTTGTCTGTTTTATGAGGCCTTTAATATAGAACATATTTAATACAAATAGACCTTGCCAAGTTCTCACTGAAGGCAACCACTACTGCCCTATCCTTGCCCCAATCCAGCAGTTACTTATGACCAGGAGGACCCAGTTTACCTGGGACACTCCTGGCTTACATCTCTTGTCTGGCATAATTATTATTAGCACCTCCATAATTATTCATAGCACTCCAAAAGTGTCCTGGGTTAGATAAACTATATGGTCACCTTCCTTATGAGCAGTCAGTTATGCCTCTCCTGGATCAAATGTGGAGGGAAGGAGATTAGTATTACGGAGGGTTTATTTTGACTAAGCACTGGGCTAGATACTGTGTAAGTAATTTCAGTACATCTTAACACAACCCTAGGAGACAGGTAACATTTATTACCAACTAGAGATTAGGAAAGTAATGTTCACAGAGTATGAAGTGGGTCCATGGGCATACAACTTATGAATGGCTAATTAAGGACCAGAATCCAGAGCTAAAGTCAAAACCAGTGCTCTTCCTCCTAGACCACCTTCCCAACAAAAGGAAACTGAATCAGAATATCACCATCTACCACTGTGAGATTTGAAAAGTTTGCCATTGCTCCCTACCAAGAGCCAAAGACACCAGACATTTACTGTAATGTATTTGGGCAGCCATCTGTGGAAAATTATCTGCAAAGATGACCACCCATAATTTCTGTAGCCGCATGCTATATCTCCTATCCAGAAGTGAAGTCTTTTTCCTTTCCCTTAAATCTGGGCTGGCACTGTGACTGGCTTTCACCAGTGGAACACAGCAAAAATGACACTGTGCCAGTTCCAGGCCTAGGCCTTAAGAAACCTGGCAACAAGCCAGGCATGGTGGCTCACGCCTGTAATCCCAGCATTTTGGGAGGCCGAGGCGGGCAGTTCACAAGGTCAGGAGTTCGAGACCAGCTTGCCAACATGGTGAAACCTTGTCTCTACCAAAAAATACAAGAATTAGCTGGGCATGGTGGCAGACACCTGTAATCCCAGCTACTCAGGAGGCTGAGGCAGGAGAATTGCTTGAACTCAGGAGGCAGAGGTTGCAGTGAGCCAAGATCACGCCATTGTGCTCCAGCTTGGGTGACAGAACAAGACTCCGTCTTGGGGAGGAAAAAAAAAATAACTGGCAACTCCTCTTCTGCTTGCTTACTGCCCCAATCCACAAGTAAAGAACTCTAGACTGGGCAACATGGTGAGACTCCATCTCTATCAAAAAAAAAAAAAATTTCAGTTAGCCAGGCATGTCCATGTAGTCTCAGCTACTGGGGAGGCTAAGGAGGGAGGATTGCTTGATCCGAGAAGGTCAAGGCTTCAGTGCACTGTGATTGCACCACTACACTCCAGCCTAGGTGTAAGAGCATGAGTTTGTCTCAAAAACAAACAAACAACAACAACAACAACAACAACAACTCTGGGCTATCCTAAGCTATCCTAATAGAAAGAAGGATTGCATGAATAGAAATGCCAGGTGGAGATGGATTAAAGCAACCCAGAGGATAGAAGGGAACACCACACCCTGGTATGTGAGACCATCTTAGATGTACAGCCTCTCTCAACCCTCAGATGAACAGTGCTGCATGAGTGAGCTCAGTCAATATGGGGAGCCAAGCTAACTCTGCTGGGTCCTGCCCAGATTTCCTGACCCACAGAATTGTGAATAATCAGTGGGTGTTGTTTTAAGACACTGAACTTTGGAGAGGTTAGTAACACAGCAATAGTTAACTGATGCACTATCTTTTTCCCTACTCCCTTATCTCTACCACACTCTGGGGCTCATCTCTCTGGGTCTTTTAGAAAGCCAGGGAATGATGGCCAGGCAGGAAACACTGCCTTGGAGCCCGAACAAGCCAGCAGGCTTGTTTCCTCCTCCTGTCAACATTTCCCATGCCAGCCTTGCCCCATTCCCATTTTGCTTTGCCTCACATGAAATTATAGAAATTTCCCCATTTCTCCTTTATTATATCTACACCTCTGTCCTGTAATTCCAAGGCCACTACCACGCCCACTTTAGATCTTCCCTCAGACTCTAAAACCACACTTTGCCGGCTGGGAGTGATGGCTCATGCCTGTAATCCCACCAGTTTGGGAGGTCAAGGAGGGAGGATCACTTGAGCCCAAGAGTTCAAAACCAGCCTGGGCAACATAAGGAGACCTTGCCTCTATTTTTTTAAAAAAATGTTAAATAAATAAATTAAATTAATAAAATTACAATTTTCCTATGGCTATTCTTGAGTGTGAGGAACATCTATAAATGTGTGTCTGCGTGTGTGTGTGTGTGCATTTGTGTATGTGTATCAGTGCACATGTACTCATTTTTATTTATATTCCCTAAATCTCAACAAAGTCAAAATTACACTTAACTCTACATGTGTTTGAGTCATGCAACATACATAGATGTCTAATCTCTTTATGTAAGTTTCCCAGTGCCAACTAATAATGCATCAATTTCCAACAAAAAGCCCCTGTAACTCTCTAAAAAGATTCATTAATCTAATTTTATTAATTCAGTAGTCACAATATGAATACGCTGTATTGACCTGAAGAGCTTATTTCATGTTTTTAAGAGATTTAAACTGTTTCCAATGGCAACCAGAGAATCAGCTTGACATCTCAGACAATAAAACCTTAGCATTCATCCATATCATGAGCCAAGCAGAGAGCTAGGAGGTTTATGACATTTTAATCATTGATAATTTTGGTTGTGCTGATGAGAAAACTTTTTAATGTGAGGAACTTGGAGAGGGTTCCAAGGAAAGCTGCCAAGGTAATTAAAGCAGCCTTGTAAATTGGTTTGAAGAATATGCCAGGCTGCCAAAACAACCATCAGCCTATATGACCCTCCCCTCCCCTGGCCAACCCAATCTATTCGTCAGATAACCTCAGCTTAATTGAAATTGACAACACAATGATGACAAATATGTGCCATGGCTTAAGCAGCACATACTACCTTATAATCCTTTACAGAATGTGGCAATAAATAATGAGACTGGTCATTTGTACCCTGCTGACTTCCTGAAAGTGTTTTAGGCAGCTTACATTTAAAAATGCAATGAGAAGAATGTGTAAAATTAACACAAGGTAATAGCCAGTCTCAGCCATTTCAAAATGTGTTTGGAAACTAATGAAGGAGTGGAAATTAAGCCAAAATCATGCTAAATGAGGAAATTTAGGACATATGAATATAAATATAGTCCTCACAACATAGGATGGAGGAAAGGTCGTAGGAGGGGAGGGAAAAGCACACTCACAGTGAAGTGTAGGGAATAGATGAAAGGAAAAGTAGAGGGAGAGTACCAACATATACTTGATTCCAGTCTACATACAGTGAACTGTTCTAGGACTTCTAGTATCTCATTTAATCTTCACAGTAATTGATGAGAAAACTGAGACTCAGATCCTGGGTAACTTGCCCGAAGTCTCGCCTCCATAACGTGATGAAACAACATGCCCAACCTAAAACCATTTGACTCCAAACCCAGTATTCTTTCTGCTCAACAATTCTCAGTCAAGGAGAGATTTATTTAAGGACACTAAGCCATAGAATAAATTGTGTTATGCAAAGTCATTCTTTCACCTATGCAAGAGTGTTCCTTGTGGGCCTGTTTTCAGAAGACAGGTATGTTGTACTGCTGAGGCATTTGTATACAATGGTTAAGGGCACAAGCTCTTGAGAGTGAAAGCAAATTTGAATCCCAGTTGCATCACTTCCTAGTTATGTGATCTTTGGCAATTTACTAGACCTCTTGGGGCTTCAGTTTCCCCATTAGAAAAGTGAGAACAATGAAGCCTGGCTCACTGGATGGTGAAAGGACGACATAACACAGGCAAAGTGCTTAGCAAAGAGTTCTGAACACAGTAGAACTTAAATATATTTTTATTCCAATTTCTATATCTATGTTTATTAAGTCAAGATGGCCATTGTTTTACTGAAATATTTACAGGTAAAATGACATCCTGTCTTGGATTTGCTTCAAAATATTTTAGCTTAAAAAGGAGGTGAGAAGAGCATTATGTGGGAATAAGGAAACAAGACTAACAAATGCTGATGATTGTTGAAACCACGTGAAGCTGGTACATGGGGTTCACTAGGCAATTCTCTTTACTTTGGTGTACACTTGAAATTTTCCACAATAAAAACTTTTTTTTAATGTTCGTGGTTAGAATACCCAAAGGACACATATGTTGATGAAAAATGCCAGAACTAAAGACTGAGAGGAAGAAAAGACTGAATCCTAGTTAGCCTGGTATCTCCTCAGAAGGCCTCAGGGGATCGAGGCCTGGGATGATTACTTTCTTGAATCCAAGCTGTGTATCACATAAAATTTCAAAGAGGTGACTGTTACCCTGTTCTTCAAAAGTTTGAAAATAAGAGTTGCCATGCAATCTCTAGAACTAAAGCTAATTATTTTTTGAATGCCATTACCTTGGTTTCCCTTCTCTCTACCTCCATCCACTGGTGTAGCCTACCATATTTATCTTTTCAATATTACCATTTTTGTTATCAGCCTCTCTTTCCAGCACACACAACTTCCCTGTCCTTTGAATTTCCTTATGCCTGCCAAGGGATTCCAGCTGAAGTTTCTATGACTGGCCTTCCTTAGATCTCCTAAAGATTTTCTATTCAAGACCCTTTCCTTAAAGTCTACTAACAATGCATTTTTGAGTTACAATAGCTTTATTATTAAAAGGCATATATACTTTTAGGAAGAAAAACACATTGTCACCCATATGTGTCAATTAATTGATCGTGAATTAAGTAGCATGAGATTCCAGGATGTGATGACTGTGGAGAGGAGGTATGTTCAGAAAGAGGAGGTGGCATCAAAGCCAAAGTTTGCAATTTTGCTCCACTGTTTCCCAAAGAATTGTTTCATGTCCATATCCCTCACTCCTTCTTAGCAAGATTTGCCTGTCCACTGTCAAATGCATAATAGCTCACTCTGTTTTCTAAGCTAGATAACTTGAGCAACTTATTCTTGAAAAGGTGGAAATGGCTAACAGTTTATATCCAAACATGACTACCTCCTAGGAACACATTTGTGGTACCCAGAAACAAACAAACAAACATAGACCTTAGAATCAAAGAACCTAAGAAAAGATGGAAAACAAATGACCCTCTCACCATAAGTGCCACATGATGTAATGCTAGAATTTTGTTTATGCTATTAACAATCACTTATGCATTTGTTTGTTGAAATTAGATTGGACTGTGAAGGCACAACCCCTCATCAGCTAATTTTACCCCTTCATTCCACCATGTCGAATTGTCTTTTTATAACCATCATGGAAATCTATTCTAACAATGTGGAATCGAATACATCCAGTTCCCTTTAGCATTTTTTTACCAACATGAGTGGTAATAGAACCAGTATGCTAGGACTTATGTAGAGAGCTGCAGGTGATAGAACAGTCTCATTATTTCAATTATATCCATATTTGCAATTTATTTAATTATTATCATTAGTTCCCTGTATAAATTGGTTGGGGTATTAGTCTCCAGCTAAGTTATTTTATAAAACCTTAAATTAGCCAGGCATGGTGGCTCACACCTATAATCTCTGCACTTTGGGAGGCCGAGATGAGTGGATCACTTGAGCTGAGGAATTCGAGACCAACCTGAGCAACATGGCAAAACCCTGTCTCTACTAAAAATACAAAAATTAGCTGGGCGTGGTGGCATATGCCTATGGTCCAAGCTACTCCAGAGGCTGAGATGGGAGGATCACCTGAGCCCAGGGAGGTCAAGGCAGCAGTGAGCCAAGTTTGCACCACTGCACTCCAGCCTGGGTGACAGAGTGAGACCCTGCCAAAAAAAAAAAAAAAACACTTTAAATTATTTCCAGTACTGGTGATACCTTTCTTTTAATAATCAACAGCTAAATAACAAAAAAGTTTTAATGAAATACCATCTTACTTACAGATTTCAACAACAAAAGGGTTCACTGTGTTTATTACTAACTCAACTTACCCCATTGTGTAGCCCCTTTGTAGATAGAAGCCATGTAAGGTCAACTCAAAGCACACTATTAGGAAACAATGCGGGCCAGGCACCATGGCTTATGCCTGTAATCCCAGCATTTTGGGAGGCTGAGGTGGGTGGATCCCGAGGTCAGGAGCTCGAGACCAACCTGGCCAATATGTTGAAACCCTGTCTCTACTAAAAATACAAAAATTAGCCAGGCGTGGCGGCGGGAGCCTGTAATCCCAGCTAC
This sequence comes from Pan paniscus, assembly GCF_029289425.2. Lineage (NCBI taxonomy): Eukaryota > Metazoa > Chordata > Mammalia > Primates > Hominidae > Pan > Pan paniscus. The sequence continues at coordinate 19,788,415 of NC_085926.1, forward strand.
TCGGGAGACTGAGGCAGGAGAACTGCTTGAACCCAGAAGGCGGAGGTTGTAGTGAGCCAAGATCACGCCATTGCACTCCAGCCTGGGTGACAGAACAAGACTCTGACTCAAAAAAATAAAAAAGATAAAAGAAACAATGTATTCTTCCCTTAAAATTCTACATAAATTTTTTGCTCCTTTTTTTTCCTTGGAGATACAACCGAAACATAGATAGTTAGGTTTATTTCCCTAGTCTGTGATTTCATGACTTGCTTGTGATTGAAAGCTTTCCAGAAATCATTTGGACCTCTGTGCATCACTCCAGTAACCACACATTAACCCTAGTAACTAGACTTCAGTAACATACCTCACACCTGTGTTTTCCCTGCCGCCAGTCTTTTCACGCCCACAGCTTATTACCAGAGCAATTTAAAGAACTGCATTCTGAAAAGAAAAAAAAAAGTTAGTATTATTTTTTACTTCTGAATTTCTGGATTCAGCTGGATGGGAAATATTTGCATTGGTCTCTCCTGACCAGGCTAATTGCCCTCTTGTGCTGCCCCATCTTTTTAAGTGTATACTCTATTGTCCCATTTGTTAGCCTGTAGTTGCAGTTATTCACTGACATGTCTATTGCTGCCCCCAAAGAGTTTAAGGAAACGATTATTGCTGTGTCTCCCCAAAATTCATATATTGAGCCTGTAAACCCCAAGGTGACAATATCTGGAGATGGGGGGTAATTTGAGGTAAGTGAGTTGGAGCCCTCATGATTGAATTAGTGCCCTTATAAGAAGAGACACAAAAGTGCTTTCTCTCTCTCTCTCTCTGTCTCTCTCTCTCTCTCCCCCGATGCATGAAGAAGAGGTCTGTGCTGTGTGCACACAGCAAGATGGCAGCTGCCTGTAAGCCAAGAGAAGAGACCACAGAATAAAACATACCTTGCTTGCTCCTTGATCTTAGACTTCCTAGCCTCTAGAACTGTGAGAAATAAATTTCTGTTGCTTAAGCCTCAAGTCTATAGCATCTTGTTATGGCAGCCAAAGCTGACTATGCCAATCATCTCTCATATGTTTCTAAATCCCTAGTCATCTGACACAATGCCTGGCCCCCAAGAAATGCTTAAAAGTTGTGTTAAATGAATGCACAACCTATACTACATACTGTCCAGTAAGTAAAACCGTGTTTGATACATAATATTTTCAAATCATCTTTGTTATTTTGAACTTTAATTGCAATATGCCTAAATATGGACATAAAATACATATTTATATTGCTCACTGGGCCCTTTCTGTCTTTTGTTCTGGGAAATTTCTTTTACTTCTCCAAGTATATGCTTCATTCCATTTCTGATTCCACTGAATTCTCTCTCACTAGCAGGGGGAATGAGTAAGGAAAGATGGCTCTAAGGTTTTTCATCCCATCTATCCAAATAGGTCGATAAACTAAGGCCCACAAAAATCAAATGACTTGTGGAAGGTATATTATTTTTACTAAACCTTAAAGGTATTTGGGAATTGGAAAGCGTTATAAGATGACAGTGTTAAGTCAAGGGACTTGGAAACAATCAAATCCTATCTTAGACCAACTAATTCTTTCCATCAAAGTACCTTAGGAAAATATATCAACATAGAATAACCAGTGGTTATTCTTAGGCCTTGGCCCCGAATACCCAATGCAGAAATATTTTGGCTGAGATTTTGGTAGCCATAAGTCTAGAACCAAAGTTGGCTAAGCTTGTAGTCTCAAAATGTCTCCCCATGAGATACTTACTAACTACAAAATGGAAAATAGTCACTTTTCAGTGTTGAAATCTAGCAAGCATGACTTCAACCAAGTGGCCAAAGTTAACATCACAAAAATAAAATATTAATATTATATATCTCCTGATATGATGTGCTGAGAAAAATACATAGCCTCTGTGGTTTACCTGATAAAAATGTATAACCTAATTAAAACATGAGAAAACATGAAACAAGCACCAATTGAGAGATATTTTATGAAATAGCTGACCAGGAATCCACAAAAGTGCAAGGTCATAAAATACAAAAATAGGCTAAGGAATTGTCTGAGATTGGAGAGATTAAGGAGAAAAAAACAAACTAAATGTAATTTGGAATCCTGAATTGGATTCTGGACCAGAAAAAGGACATTGGTGGAACAAGAGACAAATTCAAGTAAGGTCTATAAGTTAGTTAATATTGCAACTATGTTATTTTCCTGATCTAGAGCATTGCACTGTGGTTATGCAACATATTAACAGGAAAATCTCAATGAAGAGCAGAAAAAACTTTCTGAACTTCCTAAAAAAAATTAAATAAAAATTACATGTTTAAAGTTGTACAATGTGATGTTTTGATTACATATATATAGATAGAGATATATGATGAAATGATCACTATAGTCAAGCTAATTAACATACTCATCATCTTACATAGTTGCCTTGTTTTTTTAGGTGGGAGGGCAGTTGTAGTGAAAACACTGGAGATCTAGGCCTGGCACAGTGGCTCATGCCTACAATTCCAGCACTTTGGAAGGCCAGGGCCAGTGAGTCACTTGAGCCCAGGAGTTGGAGACCAGCCTGGAAAACATGGTGAAACCCCATCCCTACAAAAAATACAAGATTAGCTGGAGCACACCTATAGTCCAGCTACTTGGGTGACTGAAGTGGGAGGATTGTTTGAGCCTGGGAGGAGGAGGTTGCAGTGAGCTGAGATCACGCCGCTGCACTCCGGCCTGGGCAACAAAGTGAGACCCTGTCTCAAAAACTAAAAATAAAGAAAGACAACACTAGAGATCTACTCTTAGCAAATTACAAGTATACTCTACAGCATGATTAACTATAGTCACTGTGCTGTACACTAGCTCTCTAGAACTTATCTACCCTATGTAATTAAAACTTTGTACCCTTTGTCCAATGTCTCCCCATTTCCCCTACCCACCTCTGGTAATCTCCATTCTACTCTCTTCTTCTACAAGAAGATTCCATATATAAGTAAGACCATGCAGTGTTTTTCTTTCTGTGTCTGGCTTATTTCACTCAGTGTCATGTCTTCCAAGTTCATCTATGTTGTTGTAAATGGCAGATTTTTTCTTCTTTTTTAAGGCTTTATGGAGTCACATAAATCCTACAAGTTTTCTTCACTCTTTTATTGTATTTTCTTCTTTTCTCCTCAGTCTGGACAATTTCAAATTATCTGTCTTCAAGTTTACATATTGTTTCTTCTGCTTAATCAAGTCTGCTGCTGAAGCTCTTTGTTGTGTTTTTTCATTTTAGTCATTGTATTCTTCAGCTCCAGAATTCCTGTTTGGTTCTTTTTTATGATTTTTATCTGTTTGTTAAACTTCTCATTTTGTTCTTGTATTGTCTTCCTGATCTCATTGAGTCATCTATGAGTAGATGTTGTAGCCTGCTGAGTGTTTAAAACAATTATGTTGAATTCTTTGCTTGGCAATTCATAGATCTCCATTTATTTGGCGTGGTTACTAGACAGATGTTCCTTTGGTGGTGTCATGTTTCTCTAGTTTTTATGTTGCTGTAGTCTTATGTTGTCACCTTTGATTCAAAGAAGGGATCGGGTACCCCTTCCAAACTTCAAGGACTGGCCTAGGTAGGAAAAGACTTCTTCCCATGGGTAGCTGTGAGAGTGCCAGCTGGGCAAAGTGCACAGTGGCTCCAGGTCTGGATCTGTGTCCGGAGACATCAGTTCCAGGGACATGCAGGGGTTGGGTTTGCCGGGCTCATGGGCACACACATGGTTGTAGCAGAAGCCTTGGCCAGTAGGTCCACAGGTGTGCATGCACTCTGTGGGAGTTGGGGCACAAGGGTTCAGTCTGCTGGGTAGCAGGTACAGCTGCAGCATATGCCTGATTCTACAGGCATACATACTCAGCTTTGGCAGGTGCCTGGTCCTGTAGTTGTGCATGCACAGCTATGGTAGGCACCTAGTACAGTGGGCATATGGACACATGCATGGTGGCATGGGTGGGCACCAGGACCAGCGCACAGGAATGTGCTTGGTGGTAAGTGCCCATCCCCAGGTGCAGGCATACATAGCCTGACCAGGGATAAGGGTGAAGTAGCAGCTCTGACTCCAGAGGTGGGAAGCGGCAGCAATTGGAGGCTCTGATTTCACAGGACACAGCAGCTCTGGCTCTGGACAACTCCAACAGCTGGGGTCCACATCAGCAGAAACCCAAAGAGTCCTCTTGCAGCAGTGGCTAGGGCTGCTGGGATCCTCAGTGGCACAGGCTGCTGAGGTACCCTACTATCCTTCTTACCCTACATGAATTACTCATGGCCAAGGGAATTCCTTTTAATATCATGCTGGCCCAGGAGATGGGCAACACAGGCAGAATTCTTCCTCACTCTTTCTCTGTGGCCATCCCCATTATCTGTGCTCCTCTGGTCTACTGCAGCCCCCTAACTGCACTTCTAGGCTCTCACAAAGCTATCCTCATCTGTGGGTAGTTGATTTGATAATTGTTTTTGTGGAGGAGTGAGGGCTGGGATTTCCTAATCTGCCATCTTGCTCTCTCTGAACTATTTTTATAACATTTTATAAGTCTCAAGTTGTTTGAAAATATAAATTTAAAAATATATATTCTAAGCAACTCAGAACCTAGTCCGAGTTCATTCTCCTACATGAAATAGGCTAGTCCTTAGCTGCTTTGGAAACTAGTAAAGTTATGAATTGAATGTTAGCATGAATTAGGAGAGAAAAAAACAAAAAGTATGGACTTTGGAATAAAGCCAACTAGGATTCTAATCTTAATGAGCCTAAATTACATTCCTGTTCTGTGACTTAACAAATAGTCTTTGTATGAAATCCCTTGTCTATAAATTGGAGATGACAAAAACTACTCAGCAGAGTTATTATACACAGAGGAGACATGATATGTGTAAGAAACTAAAAAGGTTGCTTAATTCGTAATGAACACTCTCAATAAGTGATCACCCAGTTAGTTACAAGAGTCTTTCAACAAACTAGTGTTCTATAATTTAGAAAAAGACTATAACCGGACTTTTCTTCCACTTTTAACCATTCATTCCTATCTTTAGCTACAAATTAAGGCTTCCTATGGCAGTAATATTTACACCCCAAGAAATATATATTGTGCTAATTTCCATACTGGGCATATTCTCTCTGTAGGGTCTAGAATGGAGCTTTAGATTACTTAAAGACTGGTAAAGAATTTCCAGGTAATTAGGCAATTACCTGCTACTCAATGGCATTTATTAGAACACCTAGAAGAATAAAGATATCTAGAAAAATCCAACACAACTGAAGTTTAGAAAATACTTTAGCAGATTTTCAAATGCTGGCTTAAATTCACTGACAAAGTATCTCTATGTAAATACTTCAATTAAGTTTATAATTTTAGATTACAAAATTGAGCACCACTAAGGACAGGTATATATAGATTCTTGAATATGCTGGATATGTTTATGGAAGGCTGCATAGGAAACCAGTCACCACAGTTGCGTCTAAGAAAAAAGACAGGCACAGAGATCAGGAGCAGGAAAGAAATAAACTTTTCACTGACTTATGTGATGTTTTAAGCCATATTCATGTATTATCTGTTCAAACAAATTGTTATATATATAATTTGAAAGAAATAAAAAATTTTCATAAGTATTAACAATTCCATAAAGCAGCTAGGCAGATGGAGAGCCATTCCAGAGAAGAAAAGGGGTCATTGTTTAATCCCATTATCTTTCAGGGAAGAATCCTAGCTTCTACATATGTAAATGCAGCTACTGTTTTATCTAGTATAACAAGTTGGACAAACAAAATATCTGGACTAATATTCAGGATACTTCTAGTATGTTTCTGCAATATCCTTTCTGCCATGTGCATGTGAGAAGATGCTACCTTACAAACCAGCCATTTCAATATAAAAGAGTATGCTGTGCAAAGAGATGGTACATTCTATTCAAATGCTAGTTTGTGAGTGGAAGTAAGTGAAAACCTCCAGGATAATGCCAGTAGAGGTGAGAATAGCAGAATAAAAATAGAAGATTGAGCACTGAATTGGCTTCCAGGGGTGGTAAAAGACTGTTTGCCTTTGGGAGGCCATTAAATGGGCAGTGACTATCTGTGTGCTGTTCTGTCTGTAGCTTCTGCGGTTATGGCTCTTGTGAAGGTGGTGATTAAAGTCTACATGAGATGCCTCAAAGCAGTCATCACTGAGGCCATCAAGAAAGACTTCAAATGAACAGAAATGTCAAGACTTCCAATAGAGACCTAGTTCTATGACACCAATGCCCTCTTCCCACCTGGGACACAGAATCCCAACCTCTCCCAGCCTACTAAGGAAAAAACTGTTGCAAAGGTCTCAAACCCCTGATGTTTACTGAGTGCTTAATACAAATAATTTTGCATGGCCTTTAGTCTTATTTTAAGAATTAATCATACTCTTCCAATTCTGGTATTATAATCCTATGTTTATTATTTTCTGTAAATTGGCATTTCAGATGAGATAGATTCATAAAAGGAAAAAAAAAATACTTCAGGATGCAAACTTCCAGTTGCTCCTGGGAATTTGGAGCCTAAGGCCTTATCTTCAGATGTTGACTATAACATTAATCACCTGCCACAGTCTTCTCTGACAAGGGAATCTTTTAAAAAAATTACATTATAAGATACATAAAGTGTAAAGATCTGAAGTATACAACCTCATCGACAGCCATACCACCGTGAGTGAACCAGATCTCATCTGAAGTGTACCATCTGATGATTTTTCACATACATATCCACCTGCATCCACCTGCATAACCACCACCCAGGTAAAGTTCTGATTTCTATGGCCAAAGAATCCACACTTTGGATTCCATTTAAACAATGTGAAAGAGCAGAAAAAACTTAATACACTCATATAATCACCATCCAGATCAAAATAGAGAACATTTCCAACATCTTAGATGACTCCCTCTTGCACCATCCTAGTTAATACTGTCTCTCAGAGCTAACTGTGATTCTAACTCCATAGATTGCTTTTGCCTATTATTGAAATTCATATAAATGGAATCATACAGTATGAACACTTTGTGGCTATGATTCATTTGTGCTGTTGCATGCATCAGTAGTTCTTTTTTTTTTTTTCTTTGAGATGGAGTCTTGCTCTGTCACCCAGACTGGAGTGCAATGGCCCGATCTCGGCTCACTGCAACCTCCGCCTCCTGGGTTCAAGCGATTCTCCTGCCTCAGCCTCCTGAGTAGCTGGGATTACAGGCACCCACCACCACGCCTGGCTAATTTTTGTATTTTTAGTAGAGATGGGGTTTCACCATGTTGGTCAGGCTGGTCTCGAACTCCTGACCTCCTGATCTGCCCGCTTTGGCCCCCCAAAGTGCTGGTATTACAAGCGTGAGCCACTGCACCCAGCCCAGTAGTTCTTTTTATGCTGTATAAAATTCCACTATATGAATATACTACACTTTTTTAAATCTATTCTTCTGTTGACAGACATTTAGTTTAAGTTTTTAGCAATTTTGAATAAAGCTTTTATGACCCCCTGATATTTATTGTTTGCTTTTTTTTTTTTTTTTAAGAGACAGGATCTTACCCAGGATGGTTTTGAACTCATCCTTCCACATTTTGCCATTTTCCAGTCAAGAAGAAATAATCCAAAATATAAGAAAAGGTCCAGGACAGGCAAGTCTTAGAAGTTAATCTAGGAAGGAACTTCAAGAAAGAAAGTTTATTTACTTGAATTAGACACTTCAAAGAAGTTCAAAGAGGGGGTGAATTAAGGAAAATGTCACAGGAGTAGAGAGGATGAATACAATAAAAGAATGGGCCAGGGGTCCGTGGCTCACACCTGTAATCCCAGCACTTTAGGAGGCCAGGGCAGGCAGATCACCTGTGGTCGGGAGTTCAAGACCAGCCTGACCAAGATGGGGAAACCCCATCTCTACTAAAAATACAAAATTAGCTGGGCATGGTGGTGGGCCCCTGTAGTCCCAGCTACCCAGGAGGCTGAGGCAGGAGAATCCCTTGAACCTAGGAGGCGGAGGTTGCGGTGAGCCGAGGTCGTGCCATTGCACTCCAGCCTGCGCAACAAGAGTGAAACTCCATCTCAAAAAAAAAAAAAATGGTAATATATTGATTATTGTCAGAGTTGGTTGATGGATTTATTGTAGCTCATTATTCTATTGTTACTTCTGTACATTTTGAAGTTTTCCATAATAAAATGTTTTTAAGACATTAAATTTAGTTCTTTGTAAAGAATTTAGTAACTTCTGAAAGAACAGTTTCAGTAGAGAAATTGTCTTAGAAGCTTGATTACAGGAGGACATGTGATGAGAAAGGAGCAATGAATATAGATCTCTTGAAAAAAGGTGCACAGTGAAAGTAAAGAAAGAGATATGCTGATAACGTGACTGGACAAAATAAAGGAATGAAGGAAATACGTAGTGGGTGTTTATCTATTTAAGTATTAAGTAGGGGCCAGGCTGGTTGCTCACCCCTGTAATCCCAGCACTTTGCAAGGCCAAGGTGGGCAGATCTCTTGAGCTCAAGAGTGCTCTGAAATCAGCCTGGCCAACACGGTGAAAGCCCATCTCTGAAAATAAAAAAATTAGCCGGGTGTGGTGGCAGGCACCTGCGGTCCCAGCTACTTGGGAGCCTGGGGAGGCAAAGGTTGCAGCAAGCCGAGATCTCACTACTGCCCTCCAACCTGGGTGAAGAGCAAGACCCTGTCTCAAAAAAAGTAAAAATAAAAAAAATTAAGTATTTTTAGCAGAGAAAGGAGCCAAATGATGCTGTTCAGCTACAGAGATCAGGCTGTCAGGGGTAACACATTACAGAAAAGTGTGCCTAACCCACAAACTTGAAACCTCATCCTGCTACAACTTCAAATGTCCCAGTTGCCTACAAGTCCTTAAGGTACCCCCTTCCTCCATTCCTCTATTCCCGTGTTCCCGATAAACGCAAACCAGGTTTTTCCTGAACTCTAACACCATTACAACAATTACTAATGCAAAAGAAGACTTCTGTCACCAAATGTGTGGGGGGGTTTCCTCAAACACCAAGCAGTGGACATCAGCTGAGCGTCCTCCAAATTAATTTCAACACTATCTACCTAGAGACAGGGTCATATCCCACAGGGTGAGGGCTCAGTCCCCAGGACTGCACCCCACACCCCCAGACACCAGTCACAAGTCCGGGACTCTGGAACTTCTGACCGGCTTTAAAATGGGGGCTCCCCATCCCCTTCTTTGGGCTTGATTAACTTGCTGGAGTGGCTCACTGAACTCATGGAAACACTTATGTATATTTACCAGTTTATTATAAAGGATATTGCAAAAGATACAGATGAAGAGATGCACAGGGAGACTATGGGGGAAGCGGCTCAGGGCTTCCATGCCCCTGCTGGGTGTGCCGCCCTCCAGGAACCTCCACGTGTTTAGCCATCCAGAAGCTCTGCAAACCCTGTCCCCTTGGGTTTTTATGGAGGCTTCATTACATGGGCACGATGGATTAAGCCACAAAGTCAGCCTGCTGGAAATGTGAGGAAAAGAACAGGGCCACATTTTGCTGCTTTTTACTTCTAAATGATTCGAGAAGCTCTGCAATTAGTCTCAAAAAGTGGCTTTCAATTCTTGGTTGAGATCAATAGCAAAAAAAAAAAAGTCTATACATATATACACACATATATGTGTAATAGAGAATATATTAAATGCATTTATGTGTATATATATTTATGTATGTATATGTGTGTATATATATATATTTTTATATATATATATATATACTTTTTACTATAATCCTTGACTTGGAAATCACTGCTCTAAAATGTCCCCAGGAAAATACTCAACAGCAGATAGCCCCTTAAAAGCCATTACATTTTAATGGGAGCCCTTTGGTACCAAGCAGGAACTTTAACTATATGACATACCTGGAATAAATAGAAAAAAAGAAATGGAATACAATGAACAAAAATAGAAAATATCAGTGCATTCCAAATCGTTAAAGGTTAGTATTGCTTTGTGAAATCTTTGCATTATTCATATAGGTGTGTATACTGCCTCTCAACATAAAATGTATTTTGTTCTTGAGCATCGCAATTTAAAAAGTTTGAAAGGATTGTTTAAAGCATAGTTGTAGGGCTTCTCCAGTCACTAAGCAGCAAGCTCTATGTCTGAAACTTCAAGTGGGTGATCTAAAGCCATCAATTATTCTTTACAATAGAAACAAGGGATGTGAAGCTCTCTCTATCAATATGATCATGAAATTAAGCTGCCCTACCAAGAAGGTATCTTTGCTCTTTCCACCACTAACATCAACATTTTGTCCGACAGTAAACAAAACCTGTATGTCTCATCAAGATTGGAATCCAAGCGTCCCGGAGCACTTCATTTAAAACAAAATGTATAATATAAAGACACTGATTTCTTCAAATTTTTCAAAGTAAATGAAAAAATGCTTGCTATCTATGAATACTCAATTTGTCCTCTTCTCTTGTAGTTAAAATTAATTCAACCAATATTTTTCAGGATTCTTTTCTTAGATTTCTTATTAGTTTAAACCAACCCTGCTACCCAGAGTCAAGTTAGCATGATTTTGCGGTCCCACTATGTCCTATTATAATAGGTTCGCTGTAGAAAAATACATCCTCCCTGTACTCGTTGCAACTTCTATTTGTTACTAACATGGTAAACATACACTTTGATTTCCCTTAATACCAAACTATAATCCTTTAAAAAAAAGAAAACTTTTATTTTAAATTCAGGTGTACATGTGTAGGTTTGTTATATAGGCAAACTTGTGTCACAAGGGTTTGTTGTATGAATTATTTTTTCACCCAGGTATTGGTGACACTAAGCCTAGTACCCAATAGCCAAACTACATACACATTCCTTTGAACTTTGATTACACAGACACTGTTCATTTAGCAGAAATGGAATTCTTCCACCAAAAGGTTTTATAACCTAGAGTAGGTCCACAAATTAAACGGAAAAAACATGCTTTTATTTTTACAATTAACTGAAGTTTAACACTTCCTTCAATTATGAATACAGGCAACACACCTCAATATCATTTGCAGTACCTAAGACTGCTACGAATAAAAACATAGATATTTTCACATCACATTAGAGGTGTTTCAGTATCTCAAAATATCATCTATCTTCATCTTTACTTTAAAATATGACAGTTATTTAACCTAACACGGTTTTTAATGTGTTATTAAAAATCATATACTTTATATCACAATATCTTGAGATCTAATAAATGTATTTCAACCTATTTGCTTTACTTTGTAAACCTATATATTCTATTTTACACATTTAAAAACATTATTTTCAGAAGAAATCTACAGTATTCACCAGATTTCTAAAGTTTGCCAATGGCTTAAAATACTGCCTAGCTCGTATAGCACTATATAAGTTTTAACTAAATACATAAAAATAAATTAAATGGGTTACTGGGCTGACAGAGCAGATATGGCATCATGGACTAGGAAGGATAGGTGATGGAGGGAAGCAAGCTTTAAAAATGGAAAAAAAATCACTGAATAAAACCTTATTATGGATGATACAGTGCCATTAATCAATTTTATATTATTTTATGCTAATTTTAAAGCCAATTTAAAAACCAATAGAGGGGCAATCATGGTGACTCATGCCTGTAATCCCAGAACTTTGGGAGCCCAAGGCGGGAGAGTCACTTGAGCCCAGGAGTTTGAGACCAGCCTGGGCAACATAGTGGGACCCTGTCTCTACAAAAAATATAAATAAAATTAGAATGAACATGGAGGCTCACACCTGTGGTACCAGCTACTCTGAAGGCTGAGGTGGGAGGATTGCTTAAGCCCAGGAGGTTCAGTATGCAGCGAGCCAAGATCACACTACTGCACTCCACCCTCAGCAACAGAGCAAGAGCCTGTCTCAAAAAATAACAAAATAAAATAAAATAAAAATAAAATTTAAAAAGCAAACTTTTTAAATCTCTGGTAGGTATTAGAAGTCAGTCTTTTTTGTATTTTATTAATATATCATAGTTGTACATATTTTGAATGCTATGTGATATTTCGATACGTGTATACAATGTGTAACAATCAAATCAGGGTAATTGGGCCAAGCACGGTGGCTCACGCCCGTAATCCCAGCACTTTGGGAGGCTGAGGCAGGTGGATCACCTGAGGTCAGAAGTTCGAGACTACCCTGTCCAATATGATGAAACACCATCTCTACTAAAAATACAAAAATTTGCTGGGTGTGGTGGCATGCACCTGTAGTCCCAGCTATTCAGGAGGCTGAGACAGGAGAATTGCTTGAACCCAGGAGGTGGAGGTTGCAGTGAGCTGAGATCGAGCCACTGCACTCCAGCGTGAGAGACAGAATGAGACTCTGTCACAAAAAAAAAAAAAAAAAAAAAAAAAAAAAATCAGGGTAATTGTGATATCCATCACCTCAAATATTTATCTTTTCTTTGTGTTGGGAACATTACATTTTTATCTTCTAGCTATTTTGAAATATACAATAAATTGTTATAAATTTTTAAATAAATGTGTTATAAATTGATAAGTAAATTTAAAATTTATGTTATAAATCATGCTATTGTTTACTATAATTTCCCTAATTTCAAATACTAGAACTTATTTCTTCTATCGAACAGGATTTTTGCACCCATTAATCAACTTCTCTTCATCCCCTTACGTTGCCTTCCCAGTATCTGGTAACCACCATTCTACTCTCTATTGCCATGAGATCTACTTGTTTAGCTCCCACATATGAGTGAGAATATGCAATATTTGTCTTTCTGTTCCTGGCTTATTTTACTTAAACTAGTGACCTCCAGTTCCATCCAGGTTGTGGCAGGTGACAGGATTTCATTCTTCTTATGGCTGAATAATATTCCATTATATTTTTGTTTTTGCTACTGAGTTATTTGACTTCCTTATATAATGTGGCTGTTAGTTTTTTATCAGATGGATAGTTTGTAAATATTTCCTCCCATTTTGTCTGTTTTATCTTCACTTTGTTAATTGTTTCCTTTGCTATGCGGAAGCTTTTCTAGCTTGCTATAATCCTATTTGTCTACTTTCATTATTCTTGCCTATGCTTTTGAAGTCTTATCCAAAAAAACTCTTTGCTCAGACCAATGTCCTGCAGCATTTCCCCAAAGTTTTCTTTCAATGGTTTCATAGTTTCAGGTCTTTCACAGTTTCAGGTCTTAAATCAATTTTGAGTTGATTTTTGTATATGATGTATATGATGAAAAATGGAGAGCTAGTTTCATTATTCTGCATATGGATATCCCGTTTTCCCAGCATTCATAAAAGAGACTGTCCTAGATTCATTAAAGAGACTGTCTTTTCCCCAATGTACGTTCTTGGCATCTTTGTCAAAAATAAGTTGGCTGTAAGTACATGGATTTATTTTTGGGTTCTCTATCCTGTTCCATTGGTCTATGTCTCTTTATGCCAGTACCATGCTGTTTCAGTTACAATCGTTTTGTAGTGTAATTTGAAATCTGGTAGTGTGATGCCTCCAGCTTTGTTCTTTTTGCTTAAGATTGCTTTGGCTATTTGGGGTCTTTTGTGAGTCCACATGAATTTTAGGATTGCTCTTCCTATTTCTGTGAAGAATGACATTGGTAGTTTGATAGGAATTGTTTCGAGTCTGTAGATCACTTGTGGTACTATAGATATTTTAATGACAATTCTTCCGATAGGTTTTTTTTTTTCATTTTTTGTATCCTCTTCAATTTCTTTCATCAGTATTTTACAGTTTTCCTTGAAGAGATCTCTTACTTCTTTTGTTAAATATATTCCCATGTTGTATTTTTTGTAGCTGCAGCAAATGGGATTGCTTTCTTGGTATCTCTTTCACATTGATTGCTGTAAGCATATATATTTTGTGAGTTACCACTGCTGATTTTGTGTGTTGATTTTGTATCCTGCAACTTTACTAACTCATCTATCAGTTCTAAAAGTTTTTTGGTGGAGTCCTTAGGTTTTTCTATATATAAGATCATGTCATCTGCAAACAAGGATAATTTGACTTCTTTCTTTCCAATTTGGATACTTTTATTTCTTTCTCTTATCTAACTGCTCTGGCTAAGACTTCCAGTACTATGTTGAATAAGAGTGGTGACAGTGGGCATCCTTGACTTGTTTCAGTTCTTAGAAGAGCTTTTGACTTTTCCCCATTCAGTATGATGTTAGCTATGAGTTTGTCACATGTGACCTTTGTTGTATTGAGGTATGTTCTTTATATACCCAATTTGTTGAGGGTTTTCTTTATCATGAGGGGATGTTAAATTTTATTGAATGCTTTTTCTGCATCTATTGAAATGGTCATCTGATTTTTATCCTTGATTCTGCTCATGTGTTGTATCATATTTGTTAATTTGCATATGTTGAATTATTTTTGCATCCTGAGGATGAATCCCACTTGACCATGGTGAATGATCTTTTTAATTTGTTATTTAATTTGGTTTGCTAGTATTTTGTTGAGGATATTTGCATCAATGTTTCATCAGGTATGTTGGCCTAGAGTTTGTTTTTTTTTTTTGTGGTGTCTTTGTCTGGTTTTGGTATCGGGGTAATATTGGCTTCATAGAATAAATTTGGAAGTGTTACCTCTTCTTCAATTTTGTAAATTGTTTGAGAAGAATTAGTATTATTTCCTCTTCAAATGTTTGGTAGAATTCAGCAGTGACTCCATCAGGTCATGGGCTTTTCTTTAATGGGAAGCTTTTTATTACTATCCTGATCTATTTTTCAATAATGATCTGCTCAGGTTTGCTATATCTTCATGGTTCGATCTTGGTTGGCTGTATAAGTCCAGGAATTTATTCATTTCTTCTAGGTTTTCAAATTTTTGGCATGTAGTTATTCATAATAGTCTCTAATGATCCTTTGTATTTCTGTGGTGTCAGTTGTAATGTTTCCTTTTTCATTTCTGATTTATTTATTTATTTGATCTTCTCCCTTATTTTCTTAGTGTAGCTAACAGTTTGTCAGTTTTGTTTATCTTTTCAAAAAACAATTTTTCATTTGCTTAAAGTTTTGTACTTTTTATCTCAATTTCATTTACTTCTACTCTGATTTTTATTATTCCTACTAATTTGAGGTTTGGTTTGTTCTTGCTTTTTTATTCCCTTGTACATTGTTAGATTGTTTATTTCAAGTCTGCTTTTTTATGTAGGCATTTGTTGCTATAAACTTCCCTCTTAGTACCACTTTTGCTGTATCACATACGGCATGGTATATTGTGTTCCACTTTCATTTGCTTCAAGACATGTCTAAATTTTCTACTTAACTTATTTATTGACCCATTGGTTGTTCAGCGGCATATTGTTTAATTTCCATGTATTTGTACATGGAAATTAAAGTTTCCAAAGTTTATTTTGTTATTGATTTCTAGTCT
This sequence comes from Pan paniscus, assembly GCF_029289425.2. Taxonomy (NCBI): domain Eukaryota; kingdom Metazoa; phylum Chordata; class Mammalia; order Primates; family Hominidae; genus Pan; species Pan paniscus. Next base: position 19,803,773 of record NC_085926.1, read on the forward strand.
TATTCCATTGTGATCAGAAAAGATTCTGGATATAATTTTGACATTTTTTAACTTGTTGAGACCACTTTATGGCCTAACATATAGTCTATCCTGGAGAGTGTTCCATGTTCCATGTGCTGATGAAAAGAATGTGTATTCTGCAGCTGTTGGATGAAATATTCTATAAATGTCTGTTAGGTCCATTTGTAAGTCACTCTTTTTTGACACTATATTTAGAGTTTAAAAATAAAATACTCCTGAGAAATTTTAAAAGCCAGATACAGGGCATCTGCAAAAAGATCAACCATAGAAAATTCAATCACTGAGACAGCATCCTACCTTTCTCTTACTATAAAACCAGACCTAGTCATTGAATTTCAGTAGGTTTTTATTTTAAAATAAGGCAGGCGGGAATTTAAAGAAAGCATTATCATCTGTGCTATAAAAATATCATTCAAAAGCATGGCTTTTTAGCTGCTCACTTAAGGAGGAAAAAAGTGGCAAGCAATGTCTTATGAAATATATTACAAAAATGCCAAATGCTACTTTTAGGATCCACCAGTGACCTCCTGGCACATTGACACTCTGTTCTTTCAATACCTGAGGACTATTCCCTTTCAGATAGTCAGGTCCAAAGTGGGCCTCAGTCTTTCTGGGATATCCTTATTGCAAAGAAGAGAGCCTTCACTAAGGGTTAAATGTAAGCATCACACACTAAACTTCCATTCACTTTCAATCTCTTTTCCTTACTGTACCCAAAATCATTATTTCTGAACTCAAATGTGATTCTCTCAAACTCTTTCCCCATCCTCAAACATATGAGGCTGCCCATTTCTGTTAGAATCTGGACAAAACTATTTCACATGACCTACAAGACCCGGTGAGGGCTCACCTTGGCCCACCTCTTCAGTTTCACCTATCACCATGCTCCCTTCTTCTATGTTCCAGCTATGCCAGTGCCCTCCAGTTCCCTTTGCTTTGTGTTTCCCCCTTCTGAGGCCCTTTGCATGTGTTTATGCCTTTGGCTGGAATGTTCTTCCCACCCTCTTCATTAAGGTAAGGCCAGCATCTTTCAGATCTCAACCTAAATCCAAGCATCACTGTGTCACCTTCCTGATTATCACATTTTATCCTGTCAATGATGCAAGTTTCTTCATACTTTAGGAGCTTTGGAATTACAACGTGTCTTGTAAGTAAATGGAATCTCACAGTCACTGTTAGCCTAGATCAAAGTCAAATTATTCTAGCAAGATTTTGGAAGCCAGCAATGGGGCCAGCAACAGGTCTGTACCTCCCTGGGACAAAGCTCCCAGAGAAAGAGACAGGCTGCCATTTGTGCTGTTTTGTAGCCTTCACTGGTGACATCACCAGGTTCTGGAAAATCCAAGGTGATTTGGGACTGGAGTGGGTCCCAGGCATACCACAGCAGCCCTATGAAAATTAGCTAGACTGTTACATGGGTGGCTGTTCCCATATCTTCTCACTGGGCAGGTCCTCCAGGCCTGGGCCTCCAGCCATCCACCACAAGAGCTATAGAGCCAGTAACAACTCAGCAACTTTCTGGACAGAGCCTCCAGGGGCAACTGGAAGCCTCTCTGCCACTGCCTCTGCAGTCGAACTGCCCTTGCCACCCTTGAACTAACAAAGGAACAAACATCATAAATGCTTTATCCACACCTCCAACAAGTTGCAGTCAGCCCAAGGAGAGGAGACCAATCCATCTCACATGAGTCCCACACACCCCCCATGGCTTATCACCAGACAGGGAACCCCTGGCTTGGGCCCACAGTACAAACTCTTCATCTTGAGCTGACAGCACTGAGTGATTGCTAACCTCCATCTCTCTGGGATGGAGCCCCCAGCAGTCAAGCAAACAACCCTCAGCCACAATCACTACTAAGATCTCTTTCTCTGCTGCTGCTAAGCTGGGGAAAGAACATAAACACTGAGATCACCCTAGAGCTGCAGTAGGCAGCCCAAGAGTGCCAAGTTGTGACCTACAGCCAGTACTCAAGGGGGGAGAGGGGGCCACACTTTCAGAGCACTGAGAAGGAACATGGCTGCAACTTTGAGGAAACATATGGAAGCCACACAACCAAACAAGAGTCTACCAACTGGGCAATAGCTGAAGTGTTACCTGCTGGATCACACCCCAAAGCTTCAACACCAAAAATACCTCACTAATATACCGTCATCTAAAACCAGAGACAAAAAGTCAACTTCAAATAAAACCCTACAAAAGTTTTGGTCCAGTGAAAACATCCAGAAAGGAAGTCTATTGACTATACTCAATCTACACTGCAGTTAAAGGAACAATCACAGACATAGATGAGAAAGAACCAGCACAAGAACTCTGGTAACTCAAATGGCCAGAATGTCATATGTCCTCTAAATGACTGCACAGGTTCTCTAACAAGAGTTCTTAACCAGGTCAAACTGGCTGGAATGACAGAAAAAGAATTCAGAATATGGATAGAGATGAAGATCACTGAGATTCAGGAGGACTGCAAAACCCAATCCAAGAAAAATAAGAATCACAATAAAGTGATACAGGAACTGAAGCATGAAATAGTTGGTACAAAAAAGAACCTAATGGGTCTGACAGAGCTGAATAACATAATACAAGAACTTCACAACGCCATCAAGTATTAACAGCAGAATAAACCAAGCTGAAGAAAGAACATCAGAACTTGAAGACTGGTTCTCTGAAATAAGACAGTCAGACAAAAAATAAATTTAAAAAAAGAATGAACAAAACCTCTGAGAACTATGGGATTATATAAAGAGGTCAAATCTAGGAATCACTGGGGAGAAAGCAAACAACTTGGAAAATGTATTTCAAGATATAGCCCATAAAATTTCCCCAACATTGCTGGAGGGGCCAAGAGTCAAATTCAGAAAATACAGAGAAGTCTTACAAGATTTATAGAAGAAGATCAACCCCAAGACACATAATCATCAGATTTTCCAAGGTCAAAATGAAAGAAAGAATGTTAAAGGCAGCTAGAGAGAAAGGGTAGGTCACCTACAAAGGAATTCCCATCAGGCTAAGAACAGACCACTCAGCTGAAACCCTACAAGCCAGAGGAGATTGGGGTTTATATTCAACATTCTTAAAGAAAAAAATTTCTATCAAAAGTTTAATATCCAGCCAAACTAAGATTCTTAAGTGAAGGAGAAATAAGATCATTTTCAGATAAGCAAATGTTGAGGGACTTCATTACCAACAGACCTGACTTATAAGAGATCTTGAAAGGAGCAGTAAATAGAGAAAGGAAAGACCACTACCTGATATTATATTACAAACACACACTTGAACACGTAGAGCAATGTCACTGTAAAACAACCACACAAACAAGCCAAACTAATAACCAGCTAACAGCACAATGACAAGATTAAATCCACAAATATCAATACTAACCTTAAATGTAAATGAGCTAAATGCCCTCACTTAACAGGCATAGAGTAGCAAGCCGGATAAAAAACCAAGACCCAGTGATATGCTGTCATCAAGACATCCAGCTCACACATAATGACACACAAAGGCTCAAAATAAAAAGATGGAGAAAAATCTACTAAGCAAATAGAAAACAGATAAAAGCAGGGGTCGCAATCCTAATTTCAGTCAAAACAGGTTTCAAACCAACAAAGTTAAAAAAAAAAAAAAGACAAGGAAGGGCATCACATAATAGTAAAGATTTCAATTCAAACAGAAGACCTAACTATTCTAAATATATGTGCATCCAACACAGAAGCAGCCATATTCATAAAGCAAGTTCTTACAGACCTACAAAGGGACATAGACTCCCACACAATAATAGTGGAAGACTTCACCATTCCACTGATAATATTAGATAGGTCATCAAGGCAGAGAATTAACAGATATTCAGGACCTAAACCCAGCATTGGACCAAATGGATCTGATAGACCTTTAGAGAAGTCTCCACCCAAAAACAACAGAATATATATTTCTTTCGTTGCTACATAGCACATACTGTAAAATTGACACAATTAGGCATAAAACAACCCTCAACAAATGTGAAAGAACCAAAATCATATCAAACATACTCTCAGATCATAGCACAATAAAAAAGGAAGTCAACACAATGAAAATCACTCAAAACTATACAATTACATGGAAATTAAACAACTTGCTCCTGAATGACATTTAGGTAGATAATGAAATTAAGGCAGAAATCAAGAAGTTGTTTGAAAATAATAAGAACAAACATACAACATACCAGAATTTCCAGGACACAGCTAAGCCAGTGTTAAGAGGGAAATTCACACACTAAAATGCCCATATCAAAAAGTTAGAAATATCTCAAATTAACAACCTAACTTCACAACTGAAAGAATTAGAGAACCAAAAACAAATCAAACCCAAAGCTAGCATAAGACAAAAAATAACAAATATTAGAGCAAAACTGAAGGAAACTGAGACACAAAAAACCATTCAAAAGACCAATAAGGCTGAGGCAAGTGAATCACGAAGTCAAGAGATCGAGATCATCCTGGCCAACACAGTGAAAGCTGTCTCTATTAAAAATACCCACCCTAAATCACTCCTAGGGCTAGGAATACATTAAGACTCCAAAAGATAAAGAATTGCTCAGGCCAGGTGTGGTGGCTCATGCCTGTAATCCCAGCACTTTGGGAGGCCAAGGCAGGTAGATCACTTGAGGTCAGGAGTTCAAGACCAGCCTGACCAACATGGAGAAACCCTGTCTCCACTAAAAATATAAAATTAGCCAGGCATGGTGGCACATGCCTGTAATCCCAGCTACTCAGGAGGCTGAGACAGGAGAATCGCTTGAACCTGGGAGGCAGAGGTTGCAGTGAGCCAAGATCACACCATTGCACTCCAGCCTGGGGACAAGAGTGAAACTCTGTCTCAAATTAAAAAAATATACAAAAATTAGCTGAGCATGGTGGCATGTGCCTGTAGTCGCAGCTACTCAGGAGGCTGAGGCAGGAGAATCACTTGAACCCGGGAGGCGGAGGTTGCAGTGAGCCAAGATTGCACCACTGCATTCCAGCCTGGAGACAAAATAAATAAATAAATAAATAAATAAATAAATAAATAAATAAATAAATAAATCCAGGAGTTGGTTTTTTGAAAAAATTAACAAAATAGGCCACTAGCTAGACTAATTAAGAAAAAAAGAGAAAAGAGACAAACACAATTAGAAATGATGATGGGAATGTTACTACTGACCCCACAGAAATAAAAACAACCATCAGAAATTCTACAAACACAAACTAGAAAACCTAGAAGAAATGGATGAATTCCTGGACACATATATCCTCCCAACACTGAGCCAGGGAGAAACTGACACCCTGAACAGACCAATAATGAGCTCTGAAATTGAATCAGTAATAATAAATAGGCTAGCAACCAAATAAAAGCCCAGGACCTGATTCACAGTCAAATTCTACCAGATGTAGGAAGAACTAGTACCATTCCTACAGAAACTATTCCAAATAATTGAAGTGGAAGGATTTCTCCCCAACCTATTCTGAGGCCAGCATCATCTTGATATCAAAACCTGGCAGAGAAACAACAAAAAAATAAAATGTCAGGCCAGGGCACCCCACTGTCTGGGAAGTAAGGAGTGCCTCTGCCCAGCTGCCACCCCGTCTGGGAAATGAGGAGTGCCTCTGCCTGGCCGCCACACTGTCTGGGAAGTGAGGAACCTTTCTCCCCGGCTGCCCCAAAGTCTGGGAAGTGCAGAGCACCCCTGCCCTGCAACCCACCATCTGGGAAGTGAAGAGCGCCTTTGCCCGGCCACCGCACCGTCTAGGAAGTGAGAAGCGCCTCTACCCAGCCACCCCACCATCTGGGAAGTGAGGAGCACATCTGCCTGGCTGCCCTACCATCTGGGAAGTGAGGAGCGCCTCTGCCCGGCTGCTGTGCAACCCTCCAAGTGTGAAGTGGCAGCCTTGTGTGTGATCTTTCTGCCCTCCCCAAGTTTGCATTTTTGACATTAAAGTTTACTTTTAAATTAAAAAAAGAAAAAGATCCTTGATGAACATGAATGCAAAAATCCTCAACAAAATACTTGCAAACCAAATCCAGCAGCACATCAAAAGCTAATCCACCATGATTAGCTAGGCTTCATCTCTGGGATGTAAGTGTGGTTCAACATACAAAAAGCAATAAATGTGATTCATCAAATAAACCAAACTAAAGACAAAAACCAAATGATTGTCTTAATAAATACAGAAAAGGCCAAGATATGATATCAATTTAGGCTTTGAACAACAGATAAATGGATTTGTTTCTCTTTTTTTTTTGTATATCCTATTACACTCCTGTTTTTCTAACCAGTTTTCTTCTTTTTTTATTATTGTACGTTAAGTTCTGGGATACATGTGAAGAACATCCAGGTTTCTTATATAAGTAAACATGTGCCATGGTGGTTTGATGCACCTATCAACTCATAATCTACATTAGGTATTTCTCCTAATGCCATCCCTCCCCTTGCCCTCCACCCTTCAACAGCCCCTGGTGTGTGATTTTCCCCTCAGTGTGCCCATATGTTCTCATTGTTCAACTCCCACTTCTGACTGAGAACATCTAGTGTTTGGTTTTCTATTCCTGTATTAGTTTGCTGAGAATGATGGTTTCCAGCTTCATCCATGTTTCTGCAAAGGGCATGAACTCATTCTCTTTCATGGCTGCATAGTATTCCATGGTGTATCTGTGCCACATTTTCTTTACCCAGTCTATCCTTGATGGGCATTTGGGTTGGTTCCAAGTCTTTGCTATTGTAAATAGTGCCACAATAAACATACATGAGCAAGTCTTTATAGTAGAATGATTTATAATCCTTTGGGTATATTCCCAGTAATGGGATTGCTGGTATTTCTAGTTATAGATCCTTGAGGAATCACCACCCTGTCTTCCACAATGGTTGAACTAATTTACACTCCCAGTAACAGTGTAAAAGCATTCCTATTTCTCCACATCCTCTCCAGCATCTGTTGTTTCCTGACTTTTTAATGATCGCCATTCTAACTGGCATGAGATGGTATCTCATTGTGGTTTTGATTTGCGTTTCTCTAATGACCAGTGATGATGAGCTTTTTTTCATATGTTTGTTAGCTGCATAAATGTCTTCTTTTGAGCAGGTTCTGTCCATATCCTTTGCCCACTTTTTGATGGGTTTTTTCTTGTAAATTTGTTTAAGTTCCTTGTATATTCTGGATATTAGCCCTTTGTCAGATGAATAGATTGCAAAAATTTTCTCCCGTTCTGTAGGTTGCCTGTTCACTCTGATGATGTTTCTTTTGCTGTGCAGAAGCTCTTTAGTTTAATTAAATCCCATTTGTCAATTTTGGCTTTTGTTGCCATTGCTTTTATTGTTTTAGTCATGAAGTCTTTGCCCATGCCTATGTCCTAAATGGTATTGCCTAGGTTTTCTTCTAGGGTTTTTATGGTTTTAGGTGTTAGGTTTAAATCTTTGATCCATCTTGAGTTAATTTTTGTATAAGGTGTAAGGAAGGGGTCCAGTTTCAGTTTTCTGCATCTAGCTAAACAGTTTTCCCAACACCATTTATTAAATAAGGAATCCTTTCCCCATTGCTTGTTTTGTCAGGTTTGTCAAAGATCAGATGGCTGTAGATGTATAGTGTTATTTCTGAGGTCTCTGTTCTGTCATTGGTCTATATATGTGTTTTGGTACCAGTACTATGCTGTTTTGGTTACTGCAGACTTGTAGTATAGTTTGAACTTAGGTAGTGTGATGCCTCCAGCTTTGTTCTTTTTGCTTAGGATTGTCTTGGCTATATGGGCTCTTTTTTTGTTCCATATGAAGTTTAAAGTAGTTTTTTCTAATTCTGTGAAGGAAGTCAATGGTAGCTTGATGGGAATAGCATTGAATCTGTAAATTACTTGGGCAACTGGCCATTTTCACGATATTGATTCCTCCTATTCATAAGCATGGAATTTTTTTTCCATTTGTTTGTGTCCTCTCTTATTTCCTTGAGCAGATTTACAGTTCTGATTGAAGAGGTCCTTCACATCCCTTGTAAGTTGTATTCCTAGGTACTTAATTCTCTTTGTAGCAATTGTGAATGGAGTTCACTTTTGATTTGGCTCTCTGTTTTGTCTATTACTGGTGTATAGGAATGCTTGTGATTTTTGCACACTGATTTTGGATGCTGAGACTTTGCTGAAGTTGCTGATCAGCTTAAGGAGATTTGGGGCTGAGACTATGGGGTTTTCTAAATATACAATCATGTCATCTGTGAACAGAGGTAATTTGACTTCCTCTTTTCCTATTTGAATACCCTTTATTTCTTTCTCTTCCTGATTGCCCTGGCCAGAACTTCCAATACTATGTCAATAAGAGTGCTGAGAGAGGGTGTCCTTGTCTCGTGCCAGTTTCCAAAGGGAATGCTTCCAGCTTTTGCCCATTCAGTATGATATTGGCTATGGGTTTGTTATAAATAACTCCTATTATTTTGAAATACGTTCCACCAATACCTAGTTTATTGAGTGTTTTTAGCATGAAGGGGTGTTGAATTTTCTTGAAGGCTTTTTTGGCATCTATTGAGAGAATCACATGGTTTTTGTCATTGGTTCTGTTAATGCGATAGATTACATTCATTGATTTGTGTATGTTGAACCACCCTTGCATCTTGGGGATGAAGCTGACTTGATTGTGGTGCATAAGCTTTTTGATGTGCTGCTGGATTCAGTTTGCAAGTATTTTATTGAGGATTTTCACATCCATGTTCATCAGGAATATTGGCCTGAAATTTTTCTTTTTTCTTTTTTTTGGATTATACCTTAAGTTCTGGAGTATATATGCAGAATGTGCAGATTTGTTACATAGGTGTACACGTGCCATGGTAGTTTGCTGTACCCATCAACCTGTCATCTACTTTAGGTATTTCTCCTAATTTTATCCCTCCCCTAGCCCCCCAACCCCTGACAGGCCCCAGTGTGTGATGTTCCCCTCCCTGTGCCCATGTGTTCTCGTTATTCAACTCCCACTTATGAGTGAGAACACGTGGTGCTTGGTTTTCTGTTCTTGTGTTAGTTTGCTGAGAGTGATGGTTTCCAGCTTCATCCATGTCCTTGCAAAAGACATGAACTCATCCTTTTTTAGGACTGCATAGCATTCCATGGTGTGTATGTGCCACATTTTCTTTATCCAATCTATCATTGCTGGGCATTAGGGTTGGTTCCAAGTCTTTGCTATTGTGAACAGTGCCACAATAAACATACATGTGCATGTGTCTTTATAATAGAATGATTTATAATCCTTTGGATATATACACAGTAATGGGATTGCTAGGTCAAATGGTATTTCTACTTCTAGATCTTTGAGGAATTGCCACACTGTCTTCCACAATGATTGAACTAATTTACACTCCCAGTTTTTTTGTTGTGTCTCTGCCAAGTTTTGGTATCAGGATGATGCTGGCCTCATAACCTCAGTTAGGGAGGAGTCCCTCTTTTTCTATTGTTTGGAATAGTTTTAGAAGGAATGGTACCAGCTCCTCTTTGTACCTCTGGTAGAATTTGACTGTGAATCCTTCTGGTCCTGGGCTTTATTTTTTGGTTGGCAGGGTATTAATTACTGCCTCAATTTCAAAACTTGTTATTGGTCTATTCAGGGATTTGACTTCTTCCCGGTTTAGTCTTGGGAGGGTGTATTTGTCCAGGAATTTATCCATTTCTTCTAAATTTTCTAGTTTTTTTGTGTACAGGTGTTTATAGTATTCTCTGATGGTAGTTTGTATTTCTGTGGGATCAATGGTGGTATTCCCTTTATTATTTTTATTGTGTCTATTTGATTCTTCTCTCTTTTCTTCTTTATTAGTCTAGCTAGCAGCCTATTTTATTAATATTTTCCAAAAAAAAACAGCTCTAGGATTCATTGATTTTTTGAAGGGTTTTTTGTGTCTCTATCTCCTTCAGCCCTGCTCTGATCTTAGTTATGTCCCAGAGATTCTGGTACATTGTGTCTTTGTTCTCATGGGTTTCAAGGAACTTATTTATTGCTGCCTTAATTTTGTTATTTACCCAGTAGTCACTCAGAAGCAGGTTGTTCAATTTCCATGTAGTTGTGTGGTTGTGAGTGAGTTTCTTAATCCTCAGTTCTAATTTATTGCACTGTGGTCTGAGAAACTGTTTGTTATGATTTCCATTCTTTTGCATTTGCTGAGGAGTGTTTTACTTCAAATTATGTGGTCAATTTTAGAATAAGTGCTATGTGGTGCTGAGAAAAATGTATATTCTGTTGGTTTGGGGTGGAGACTTCTGTAGATGTCTATTAGGTCCACTTGGTCCAGAGCTGAGTTCAAGTCCTGAATACTAATTTTGTTAATTTTCTGTCCTGTCCTGTTGATCTGTCTAATATTGACAGTGGGGTGTCAAAGTCTCCCACTATTATTGTGTGGGAGTCTAAGTCTCTTTGTAGGTTTCTAAGATCTTTCTTTATGAATCTGGGTGCTCCTGTATTGGGTGCATATATATTTAGGATAGTTAGCTCTTCTTGTTGCATTGATCCCTTTACCATTATGTAATACCCTTCTTTGTCTTTTTTGATCTTTGATGGTTTAAAGTCTGTTTTATCAGCGACTAGGATTGCAACCCTTGCTTTTTTTTGCGTTCCATTTGCTTGGTAAATATTCCTCCATCCCTTTATTTTGATCCTATGTGTGTCTGCATGCGAGATGGTTCTCCTGAATACAGCACACCAATGGGTCTTGACTCTTTATCCAATTTGCCAGTCTGTGTCTTTTCACTGGGGCATTTAGCCCATTTACATTTAAGGTTAATATTGTTATATGTGAATTTGATCCTGTCATTATGATGTAAGCTGGTTATTTTGCCCATTCGTTGATGCTGTTTCTTCATAGTGTCAATGGTTTTTACAATTTGGTATGTTTTTGCAGTGGCTGGTACCAGTTTTTCCTTTCCATCTTTAGTGCTTCCTTCAGGAGCTCTCATAAGGCAGTCCTGGTGGTGACAAAAATCTCTCAGCATTTGCTTGTCTGTAAAGGATTTTATTTCTCCTTCATGTACAAAGCTTCATTTGGCTGGATATGAAATTCTGGATTGAAAATTCTTTTCTTTAATAATGTTAAATATTGGCCTCCACGCTCTTCTAGCTTGTAGGCCTTCTGCAGAGAGACCCACTGTTAGTCTGATGGGCTTCCCTTTGTGGGTAGCCCAACCTTTCTCTCTGGCTGCCCTTAATATTTTTTCCTTCATTTCAACCTTGGTGAATCTGACAATTATGTGTCTTGGGATTGCTCTTCTCGAGGAGTATCTTTGTGGTGTTCTCTGTATTTCCTGAATTTGAATGTTGACCAGTCTTGCTAGGTTGGGGAAGTTGTCCTGGATAATATCCTGAAGTGTGTTTTCTAGCTTGGTTCCATTCTCCCCGTCACTTTCAGGTACATCAATCAAATGTAGGTTTGGTCTTTTCACATAGTCCCATATTTCTTGGAGGCTTTGTTTGTTCCTTTTCATTCTTCTTTCTCTAATATTGTCTTCTTGCTTTATTTCATTAAGTTGATCTTCAATCTCTGATATCCTTTCTTCTGCTTGATGGATTCAGCTATTGATATTTGTGTATGCTTCATGAAGTTCTCATGCTGTGTTTTGCAGCTCCATCAGGTCATTTATGTTCTCCTCTAAACTGGTTATTCTAGTTAGAAGCTCCTGTTACCTTTTATCAAGGTTCTTAGCTTCCTTTCATTCGGTTAGAACATGCTCCTTTAGCTCAGAGGAGTTTATTATTACCCACCTCTGAAGCCTAGTGCTGTCAATTTGTCAAAGTCACTCTCCATCCAGTTTTGTTCCCTTGCTGGTGAGGAGATGTTATCCTTTGGAAGAGAAGAGGCATTCTGGTTTTTGGAATTTTCAGCCTTTTTGCGCTGGTTTTTCCTCCTCTTTGTGGATTTATCTACCTTTGGTTTTTGATGTTGGTCACCTTCAGATGGGGTATTTGCGTGGTTGCTTTTTTGTTGTTGTTGATGTTGATGCTATTGCTTTCTGTTTGTTAGTTTTCCTTCTAACAGTCAGGGCCCCCTTCTGCAGGTCTGCTGGAGTTTGCTGGAGGTCCACTCCAGACCCTGTTTGCCTGAGTATCACCAGCAGAGGCTGCAGAACAGCAAAGATTTCTGCCTGCTCCTTCCCCTGGAAGCTTTGCCCCAGAGGGGCACCCGCCAGATGCCAGCTGGAGCTCTCCTGTATGAGCTGTCTGCCAACCCCTACTGGGAGGCGTCTCCCCATCAGGAGGCACGGGGGTCAGGGACCCACTTGAGGAGGCAGTCTTGTCCCTTAGCAGAGCTCGAGCACTGTGTTGAGAGATCCACTGCTCTCTTCAGAGTTGGCAGGCAGGAACGTTTAAGTCAGCTAAAGCTGCACCACAGCTGCCCCTTCATCCAGGTGCTCTGTCCCAGGGAGATGGCAGTTTTATCTAAAAGCCCCTGACTCGGGCTGCTGCCTTTCTTTCAGAGATGCCCTGCCCAGAGAGGAGGAATCTAGACCAAAGGGATTTTTTAAAGTGGTATATATATACACATACACAATTGAATACTATTCCACCATAAAAAAAAAAGAATAAAATCCTGTCATTCATGGCAATATGGATGGAACTGGAGGATATTATGTTAAGTCAAATAAGCCAGAAATACTGAGACAGATGGGCCTGTAAAGTAATAAGGCCAGACACAGCGGCTCATATCTGTAATCCCAGCACTTTCAGAGGTCAAGGTGGGAGGATCACTTGAGACCAGGAATTTGAGACCAGCCTGGGCAACAGAGGAAGACCCTGTCTCTACAAAAGACAGGGTGGCCAGGCCTGGTGGTGCATGCCTATAGTCCTATCTACTCAGGAGGCTAAAGTATGAGGACTGTTTAAACCCAGAAGGTTGAGGCTACAGTGAGCCATAATCACACCCCTGTACTCTGGCCTGAGGGACAGAGTGAGGTCCTGTCTTAAATAATCATCATCATCATCATCATCATCATTATCATCATCAACATCATCATTACCTAGAAACAGAAAATTGAACACTGCACATTTTTACTTATGTATGGAAGCTTAAAAAGGTTGATTTCATGTAAGTTAAAAGTAGAACAGAGGATACTAGAGTTTGGGAAGAGTAGGGAGAAGGGAGGGATAGGGAGAAGTTTTTCAGGGATACAATTACAGTGAGATAGGAGGAATAAGTTTCAGTGTTCTATTCCACTGAATTACTATAGGTAACAATACATTATTATGTAGTTTCAAATAGCTACAAGTAGAACATTGAACATTGCCAAAAGAAAGAAATGATAAATGTTTGAGACGATAAATATGCTAATTACTCTGATCTGATTACTGTACATTATATGCATTGAAATATCACTATGTTCACCACGAATATGTACAATGGTTGTCAATGAAAAAAATTAAAATATTACATAAAGAAACAAAATATTCTTTATTATAAAATATAATATGAATGAATGTTCTGTAGTAAATATAATGTTATTTAACATTCTTTTAAAAATTGGAAGCAACAAAGATAGCCTTCAATAGGTGAAAATGTGGTACATCCAGACAATGGAATGTTATTCATCAATAAACAGAAATGAACAAAAAAGCTGGCTGGGCACAGTGGCTCATGCCTGTAATTCAAGCACACTGGGAGGCCAAGGTGGGTGAATCACCTGAAGTCAGGAGTTCAAGACCAGCGTGGTCAACATAGTGAAACCCCGTCTCTACTAAAAATACAATAATCAGCTGGCTATGGTGGCAGGTGCTGTAATCTCAGCTACTCAGGAGGCTAAGGCAGGAGAATCACTTGAACCCAGGAGGTGGAGGCTGCAGTGAGCCAAGATTGCACTCCAACCTGGGTGACAGAGTGAGACTCTGTCTCAAAAAAAATTAAAAAATAATACAGGATATGGATGAAAAATCTCCAGAGAAATAGATATTATAAATAGAAAACAATCACAACTTCTGGAAATGAAAGACACACTTAGAGAAAGGCAAAATATACTGGAAAGTTTCAAGAATACAAGCCAACAAATAGAAGAAAGAACTTCAGAGCTCAAAGACATGGCTTTTAAATTAATCCAATCTGACAAAGCCAAAAAAAGAGGAATTTTTTTAAAAAATGAGCAAAGCCTCTAAGAAGTGTGGAATTACGTTAAACAAATAAATCTAAGAATAATTGGTGTTCCGGAGGAAGAAGAGAAATCTAAAAGTTTGGGAAATGTCTTCGAGGGAATAATTAAGGAAACCTTCCCTGGCCTTGTTACAGGTCTAGACATCCAAATACAAGAAGTTCAAAGAACACCTGGGAAATTCACCACAAAAAGATTATCACCTAGGTACATAGTCATCAGGCTATCTAAGGTAAACATAAAAGAAAGAGCCTTAACAGCTGTGAGGCAAAAGCATCAGGTAACCTATAAAGGGGAACCTATCAGATTAACAGCAGATTTCTCAGCAGAAACCCTACAAGCTAGAACGGATTGGCGTTCTATCTTTAGCCACCTTAAACAAAATAATTATCAGCCAAGAATGTCATATCCAGCAAAACTAAGCTTCATAAATAAAGGAGGAATAAAGTCTTTTTCAGAAAAACAAATGCTGAGAGAATTCACCACTACCAAGTCACCACTACAAGAAATGATAAAAGAATTCCAAATCTTGAAAGAAAAGCTCAAAACACACCAAAATAAAACTTCCTTAAAGCATAAATCTCACAGGGCCTATAAAACATAACACAATGGAAAAAGAAAAACAAAATGTTCAAACAACAACTAGCATGATGAATAGAATAGTATCTCAAATCTCAATACTAACATTGAATGGAAATGGCTTAAATGAGCCACTTAAAAGATATAGAATGGCAAAATGGATAAGAATTCACCAACCAAGTATCTGCTTTCTTCCAGAGACTCACCTAACACATGACTCACATAAACGTAAGAGAAAGGGGAGGAAAAGATATTCCATGCAAATGGACACCAAAAGTGAGAAGGAGTAGCTAGTCAATGCCAGACAAAACAGACTTCAAAGCAATAACAGTTAAATGTTAATGTCAATGTCGGACAAAACAGACTTCAAAGCAATAACAGTTAAAAAACAAAAAAAACTAAAAAGCAGCAACAGTTAAAAAAGACAAATATAATGATAAAAGGACTAGTTCAACAGGAAAATATCACAATCTTTCACCTAACACTAGAGCGTCCAAATTAATAAAACACATATGCATCTAACACTGAAGCTCCCAAATTTGTAAAGCAATTACTACTAGACCTAAGAAATAAGATAGACAGCAACACAATAATAGTGGAGGGACTTCAATGCTCCACTGACAGCACTAGACAGTTCATAAAGACAGAAAGTGAACAAAGAACAAATGGACTTAAACTATACCCTAGAAAAAATGGACTTAACAGATATTTACAGAACATTTTACCCAACAACTGCAGAATGTATCTTCTATTCATCAGCACATGGAATATTCTCCAAGATACATGATATCATAGGCCACAGAACAAACCTTAATAAATTTAAGAAAATCAAAATTATATCAAGTACTCCCTCAGACCACAGTGGAATAAAATTGGAAATCAACTTCAAAAGGAACCCTCAAAATCAGGAAAATACATGGAAATTAAATGATCTGTTCATGAATGATGTTTGGGTCAGCAATGAAATCAAGATGAAAATTTAAAAATTCTTTGAACTGAACGATGATAGTGACACAACCTATCAAAACCTCTGCAATACCGCAAAAGCAGCGCTAAGAGGAAAGTTCATAGCATTAAATGCCTACATCAAAAAGTCTGAAAGAGCACAAATAGACAACCTAAGGTCACACCTCAGGGAACTAGAGAAACAAGGACAAACCAAACCCAAACCCAGCAGAAGAAAATAAACATCAAAGCAGAAATAAATAAAATCGAAACAAAACAAACAATACAAGAGATAAACGAAATGAAAAGCTACTTCCTTGAAAAGATAAATAAAACTGATAGACCATTAGCAACATTAACCAAGAAAAGAAGAGAGAAGAGCCAAATAAACTTTATTAGAAATGAAACTGGAGGTACTACAACTGATACCACAGAAACACAAAAGATCATTCAAAGCTACTATGAATACCTTTATGCACACAAACTAGAAAACCTAGAGGTGATGGATAAATTCCTGGAAATGTACAAACCTCCTAAATTAAGCCAGGAAGAAATAGAAACTCTCAACAGACCAATAACAAGCAGTGAGATTGAAAAAAAAAAAAAAAACTGTCAACAAAAGAAAGTCCAGGGCCAGATGGATTCACAGCTGAATTCAATCAGACAATCAAGGAAGAGGTGGTACTACTGAAACTATTCCAAAAAATAGAGGGAGAATCCTCCCTAAATCATTATATAAACCCATATTATCCTAATACCAAGTCCAGGAAGGGACGTAACAACAACAAACAAACAAACAAACAAACAAACAAACAAACTACAGACCAATATCCTTGATGAACTTAAATGCAAAAATCCTTAACAAAATACTAGCTAAACAAATCCAACAGCATTTCAAAAAGATAATTCACCATGATCAAGTGTGTTTTATACCAGGGATGCAAGGATGGTTTAACATACTCAAGTCAATAAATGTGACACATCACATAAACAGAATTAAAAATAAAAATTATATGATCATCCCAACAGATGCAGAAAAAGCAGTTGACAAAATCCAGCATCGCTTTATGATTAAAACCCTCAGCAAAATCAGCAGAGAAGGGGCATACCCTAATGTAATAAAAGCCATCTATGGCAAACCCACAGCCAACATTATGCTCAATGGGAAAAGTTGAAAGCATTCTCCCTGAGAAATGGAATAAAAGAAGAATGCCAACTTTCACCACTTCTATTCAACATAGTAATGGAAGTCCTAGCCAGAACAATCAGACAAGAGAAAAAAATAAAGGGCATCCACACCAGTAAAGAGGAAGTCAAACTGCTGCTGTTTGCCAATGATATGATTGTATACCTAGAAAACTCTAAAGACTCATCCAAAAAGCTCCTAGATCTGATTAATAAATTCAGTAAAGTTTCAGAATACAAAATTGATGTAATCAGTAGCACTGCTATACATCAACAGCAACCAAGCTGAGAATCAAATCAGGAACTTATCCCCTTTAACAATAGCTGCAAAAAAAATAAAATACTTAGGAATATACCTAACCTAGGAGGTGAAAGACCTCTGCAAGGAAAACTACAAACACTGCTGAAAGAAATCATAGATGGGTTTTTTAAACAAATGGGAACACATCCCATATTCATGGATGGTTAGAATTAATATTGTGAAAATGACCATACTGCCAAAAGTAATCTACAAAATATCATTATCATTCTCCACAGATCTAGAAAAAGTAATCCTAAAATTCATATGGAAACAAAAACGAGCCTGCATAGCCAAAGCAAGACTAAGCAAAAAGAACAAATCTGGAGGCATCACATTACCTGACATCAAACTATACTGCAAGGCTATAGTCACCAAAAGAGCATGGTGCTGGTATAAAAATAGGCACACAGACAAATGGAACAGAATAGAGAACCCAGAAATAAAGCCAAATATTATAGCCAACTGATCATCAACAAAGCAAGCAGAAATATGAAGTGGGGAAAGGACACCCTATTCAACAAATGTGCTGGGATATTTGGCAAGCCACATGTAGAAGAAGGAAACTGATACTCATCTCTCATCTTACACAAAAATTAACACGAGATGGATCAAAGACTTAAATCTAAGACCTGAAACCATAAAAATTCTACAAGATAACATTGGAAAAACTCTTCTAGACATTGGCTTAGGCAAAGACTTCAGGACCAAGAACCCAAAAGCAAATGCAACAAAAAAAAAGATAAATAGATGAGACTTAATTAAACTAAAAAGCTTCTGCACAGCAAAAGAAATAAGCAGCAGAGTAAACAGACAACCCACAGAGTGGGAGAAAATATTCACAAACAATGTGTCTGACAAAAGACTAACATCCAGAATCTACAAAAAAACTCAAACAAATTAGAAAGGAAAAAACAACCCTACAAAAAGTGGGCAAAAGACATGAATAGACAATTCTCAAAAGAAGACATACAAATGGCCAACAAACATGAAAAAATGTTCAACATCACTATCAGGGAAATGCAAATTAAAACCACCATGAGATATGACCTTACTCCTTCAAGAATGGCCATAATTTAAAAATCAAAAAAATAATAGATGTTGACATGAATGTGGTGGAAAGGGAACACTTTTACACTGTGGGTGGGAATATAAACTAATACGACCACTACGGAAAATGGTGTAGAGATTCCTTAAAGAACTAAAAGGAGAACTACCATTTGATTCAGCAATCCCACTACTGGGTATCCAACCAAAGACAGAAAGAATCAATATCATGAAAATGGCCATACTGCCCAAGGTAATTTATAGATTCAATGTCATCCCCATCAAGCTACCAATGACTTTCTTCACAGAATTGGAAAAAAACTACTTTAAATTTCATATGGAACGAGAAACGGGCCCGCCTTGCCAAGACAATCCTAAGGCAAAAGAACAAAGCTGGAGGCATCACGCTACCTGACTTCAAACTATACTACAAGGCTATAGTAACCAAAACAGCATGGTAGTGGTACCAAAACAGAGATATAGATCAATGGAACAGAACAGAGCCCTCAGAAATAATACCACACATCTACAACCATCTGATCTTTGATAAACCTGACAAAAACAAGAAATGGGGAAAGGATTCCCTATTTAATAAATGGTGCTGGGAAAACTGGCTAGCCATATGTAGAAAGCTGAAATTGGATCCCTTCCTTACATCTTATACAAAAATTAATTCAAGATGGATTAAAGACTTAAATGTTAGACCTAAAACCACAAAAACCCTAGAAGAAAACCTAGGCAATACCATTCAGGACATAGGCATGGGCAAGGACTTCATGTTTAAAACACCAAAAGCAATGGCAGCAAAAGCCAAAATTGACAAATGGGATCTGATTAAACTAAAGAGCTTCTGCACAGCAAAAGAAACTACCATCAGAGTGAACAGGCAACCTACAGAATGGGAGGAAATTTTTGCAATCTACTCATCTGGCAAAGGGCTAATACCCAGAATCTACAAAGAACTCAAACAAATTTACAAGAAAAAAAAAACAACCCCATCAAAAAGTGGGTGAAGAATATGAACAGACACTTCTCAAAAGAAGATACTTATGCAGCCAACAGACATATGAAAAAATGCTCATCATCACTGGCCATCTGAGAAATGCAAATCAAAACCACAATGAGATACCATCTCACACCAGTTAGAATAGCGATCATTAAAAAGTCAGGAAACAACAGGTGCTGGAGGGGATGTGGAGAAAAAGGAACACTTTTACACTGTTGGTGGGACTGTAAACTAGTTCAACCATTGTGGAAGACAGTGTGGTGATTCCTCAAGGATCTAGAACTAGAAATACCATTTGACTCAGCCATCCCATTACTGGGTATATACCCAAAGGATTATAAATCATGCTGCTATAAAGACACACGCACATGTATGTTTACTGCAGCACTATTCACAATAGTAAACACTTGGAACCAACCCAAATGTCCAACAATGATAGACTGGATTAAGAAAATGTGGCACATATACTCCATGGAATACTATGCAGCCATAAAAAAGGATGAGTTCATGTCCTTTGGAGGGACATGGATGAAGCTGGAAACCATCATTCTCAGCAAACTATTGCAAGGACAAAAAACCAAACACCGCATGTTCTCACTCATAGGTGGGAATTGAACAATGAGAACACTTGGACACAGGAAGGGGAACATTACACACCGGGGCCTGTCATGGGGTGGGGGAAGTGGGGGAGGGATAGCATTAGGAGATATACCTAATGTAAATGACGAGTTAATGGGTGCAGCACACCAACATGACGCAAGTATACATATGTAACAAACCTGCACATTGTGCACATGTACCCTAGAACTTAAAGTATAATAATAAAAAAGGTTATATTTATAAATAGTGAAAATAAGAAAAAAAAGAAAAAGAATCATTATATGAAAAAAGACACTTGCACATGCATATGTATAGCAGCACAATTCACAATAGCAAAAATATGAAACCAACCTAAATGCCCAGCAACCAACAAGTGAATGAAGAAAATGTGATATACATACAACATGGAATACTACTCAGCCATAAAAAGAAGCAAACTAATGGCATTTGCAGCAACCTGGATTAAGTTGAGACCCTTATTATAAGTGAAGTAACTCAGAAATGGAAAAGCAAACATCGTATTTTCTCACATATAAGTGGGAGCTAAGCTGTGAGGATGCAAAGGCATAAGAATTATATAATGGAGTTGGGGGACTTGGATGGAAGAGTGGGAGTGGTGGATAAAAGACTACACATCGGGTGACAGATACACTGCTTTGGTGATGGGTACACCAAAATCTCAAAAATCACCACTAGAGAATTTATCCATGTAACCAAAAACCACCTGTTTCCCAAAAACTATTGAAATAAAAAAAAATTTTAACCTAAATTTAAAATATACAATTCAGAGATAACCCATTTGCTTTTGAGTTCTTGGTCATGAAGTCTTTTCCTAAAGTGACAAGATTTCTGAAGAGGCGAGAGTGGATTGATTTAGAACACAGCTTCCCTATCTCCTTCCCCACATAGGAAAGGAGAAACTTCCTCTGTGACATAAAGGAGGGAGCAAGGGTTGCCCTAGAGCAGATAAATTTGTAGGGCGGATCCCAGGATTTGAAGATGTTTCCATTTGATGATTTCCATTTTCATCATCATGTAGGATACAAGATCCTCCAGAGAGTGGATTAGGGGGATTGGTTGGGAAAGGAGTTTTAAGTACATGGTAAAGGTGTTGTTGCTTCTGAGGTAATGGGAGACAAATGAACTAGGACAAATAGGGTAGATAGTAGTATTATGTTGTGTCATCTCCAGCCTTAACTTTATGTACTTTTCCCCCACTGAAATTTTTTCCTCTGACTCCTCCCAACCACTCGTTCTCAGGATTGACTGCCCTCTCCATTAGATTTTTGTCCCCTAACCCCAATTACTGTCCTGAATCTGATAAAGTGGTGCACCCATTGAGTTAACAAATCAATCAATCACTCTATAAAGGTCATCCATTTTTTATTTAAATAAAATTTTAAAAACAAAAAAAGAAGGAAATGTAAATAAAGTATAGACTTTAGTTAATAATAATATTTCAATATTGGTTTATTAATTGTAACCAATGTACTTTACTAAAGTAAGAAGTTAGTAATTGGGGAAACTGAGTGTAGGGCACTATTTTCTGTAAACCTAAAGCTGTTCTAAAGTTAAAAGTTTATTTTTTAAAACAAAGTGAATATTACCGAGAGAGAGAGTAGGAGAGAACACATGTGCACACACCTGGAGTGTAAATAGAAAAACATCTATATGAACTATGAGTATTGTATTAGTCCATTTTCATGCTGCTGATAGACGTACCCGAGACTGGGAAGAAAAAGAGGTTTAATTGGACTTATAGTTCCACATCGCTGGGGAGTCCTCAGAATCATGGCAGGAGACAAAAGGCACTTCTAACACTGCAGTGGCAAGAGAAAAATGAGAAAGAAGCAAAAGCAGAAACCCCTGATAAACCCATCAGATCTCGTGAGACGTATTCACTGTCATGAGAATAACATGGAAAAGACTGGCCCGCATGATTAAATGACCTCCCCCAGGTCCCTCGCACAACACGTGGGAATTTTGGGAGATACAATTCAAGCTGAAATTTGGGTGGGGACACAGCCAAGCCACATCATTCTGCCCCAGGCCCCCCCAAATCTCATGTCCTCACAATTCAAAACCAATCATGCCTTCCCAACAGTCGCCCAAAGTCTTAACTCATTTCAGCATTAACTCAAAAGTCCACAGTCCAAAGTCTCATCTGAGACAAGGTAAGTTCCTTCCACCTGTGAGTCTGTAAAATCAAAAGCAAGCTAGTTACTTCCTCCTAGATACAATGGGGGTACTGGTATTGGATAAATACAACTGTTCCAAATGGGAGAAATTGGGCAAAACAAAGGAGTTACAGGGCCCATGCAAGTCTGAAATCCAGCAGGGTAGTCAAATTTTAAAGCTCCAAAATGATCTCCTTTGACTCCATGTCTCACATCCAGGTCATGCTAATGCAAGAGGTGGGTTCTCATGGTTTTGGGCAGCTCTGCCCCTGTGGCTTTGCAGGGTACAGCCCCTCCCTCCCGGCTGCTTTCACAGGCTGGCACTGAGTGTCTGCGGCTTTTCCAGGTGCACAGTGCAAGCTGTCAGTAGATCTACCATTCTGGGGTCTGGAGAGTGGTGACCCTCTTCTCACAGCTCCACTAGGCAGTGCCCAGTAGGGACTCTGTGTGGGGACTCCAACCCCACAATTCCCTTCTGCACTGCCCTAGCAGAGGTTCTCCATGAGGGCCCCGCCGCAGCAGCAAACTTTTGCCTGGGCATCCATGCGTTTCCATGAATATTCTAAAATCTAGGTGGAGGTTCCCAAACCTCAATTCTTGACTTCTGTGCACCCACAGGCTCAACACCACATGGAAGCTGCCACAGCTTGGGGCTTCCACCCTCTGAAGCCACAGCCTAGGCTGTATGTTGGCCCCTCCCGGTCATGGCTGGAGCAGCTGGGACACAGGGCACCAAGTCCCTAGGCTGCACACAGCACAGGGACCTTGGGCCCGGCTCACAAAACCACTTTTCTTCCAGGCAGCCAGGGCCGTGATGGGAGGGGCTGTCGTGAAGGTCTCTGACATGCCTGGAAACATTTTCTCTATGGTCTTGGGGATTAACATTAGGCTCCTTGAAATAGGAACGCTTTTACACTGTTGGTGGGACTGTAAACTAGTTCAACCATTGTAGAAGACAGTGTGGCAATTCCTCAGGGATCTAGAACTAGAAATACCATTTGACTCAGCCATCCCATTACTGGGCATATACTCAAAGGATTATAAATCATGCTGCTATAAAGACACATGCACACGTATGTTTATTGCAGCACTATTCACAATAGCAAACACTTGGAACCAACCCAAATGTCCATCAATGATAGACTTGATTAAGAAAATGTGGCACATACACACCATGGACTACTATTCAGCCATAAAAAGGGATGAATTCATGTCCTTTGTAGGGACATGGATGAAGCTGGAAACCATCATTCTCAGCAAACTAGCGCAAGGACAAAAAACCAAACACCGCATGTTCTCACTCATAGGTGGGAATTGAACAATGAGAACACATGGACACCGGAAGGGGAACATCACACACCGGGGCCTGTTGTGCGGTGGGGGAAGGGGGGAAGGATAGCATTAGGAGATATACCTAATGTTAAATGACGAGTTAATGGGTGCAGCACACCAACATGGAACATGTATACATATGTAACTAACCTGCACGTTGTGCACATGTACCCTAGAACGTAAAGTATAATAATAATAATAATAATAATAATAATAATAATAATAAATTAGGATCCCTGCTACTTATGCAAATTTCTGCAGCCAGCTTGAATTTCTCCCCAGAAAATGGGATTTTCTTTTCTATCACATAGACAGGCTGCAAATTTTCTGGGTTTTTATGCACTTATTTCCTTATTAAAACTAATGCCTTTAACACACCCAAGTCACCTCTTGAATGCTTCGCTGCTTAGAAATTTCTTCCACCAGATATCCTAAATCATCTTTCTCAAGTTCAAAGTTCCACAAATCTCTAGGGCAGGGGCAAAATGCCGCCAATCTCTGTGCTAAAACATAACAAGAATCACCTTTGCTCCAGTTCCCAACAATTTCCTTATTTCCATCTGAGACCACCTCAGCCTGAACCTTATTGTCCATATTGCTATCAGCATTTTGGGCAAAGCCATTCAACAAGTCTCTAGGAAGTTCCACAGTTTCCCACATTTTCCTATCTTCTTCTGAGCCTGAGCCCTCCAAACTGTTCCAACAACTGCCTGTTACCCACTTCCAAAGTAACTTCCACATTTTTGGGTATCTTTTCAGCAATGCCCCACTCTACTGGTACCAATATCTGTATTAGTCAGGGTTCTCTTAGAGGGACAGAACTAATAGAATAGATGATAGATAGATAGATAGATAGATAGATAGATAGATAGATAGATAGATAGATAGATAGACAGACAGACAGACAGACAGACAGGAGTTTATTAAGTATTAGCTTACATGATCACAAGGTCCCACAACAAGCTGTCTGCAAGCTGAGGAGCAAGGAGAGCCAGTCCAAGTCCCAAAACTGAAGAACTTGGAGTCAGATGTTCAAGCTCAGGAAACATCCAGCACGGGAGAAAGATGTAGGCTGGGAGGCTAGGCCCGTCTCTCCTTTTCACATTTTTCCTCCTGCTTTACATTTGCTGGCAGCTGATTTGATTGTGCCGACCAGATTAAGGGTGGATCTGCCTTTCCCAGCCCACTGACTCAAATGTTAATCTCTTTTGGCAACACCTTTACAGACACACCCAGGATCAATACTTTGTATCCTTCAATCCAATCAAGTTGACACTCACTATTAACCATCACAAGTGTGAATAATTGTGAGCTTAGTCACATAAATGTCACAAAGCTCAAAGCCTTCTTGCTCAAAGTGAGATCCCAGAGCAGCTGCATCATATCACCTGGAAGCTTTGGAAATGCGTAATCTCAGGCTCCACCCTGGACATACTGAATCAGAATCTGCATTTTAACAAGATCTACAGGCGATTTATATGCACATTAAAATTTAAAACACACTAACTTAGAGGATATCAAATATAAATTTATTCATTCCCTATTGTCCCCAATTCACACTTCCTCCTAGCAAAATTTTTATATCTGTAAATCTTTTTTTAGTTTTTGTTACTCTTTTTCATTAATGGATGTGCTAGTCTATCTGTAAATCTCAGTAATTCAGATAGGTATATTTACTGCAGAAGATGATTAATTTACCGCTGACCAAAAATTCTAATCATGAAAATATTTCTAACAGGGCAAACTACAGGCTGGATCTCTGGACAAAAGAGCATTCTTAGTCTGTCTAAATTACTAGTTCACCACCACCTAACAACTAAGAGACTAGGCATGAGGAGTGCCTTTTTAAAAAGATAAGCGTATGTTAATCACTTCAAGGTATTAATATATATAATTTACTCCAAGAGAATGAAAAAGACTTTCCCTCTGCTCAGGTGAAGGTGTGTTCACCACTATTTACAGAGTAGAAAATCTGGCAGAGTAATTACAGGTGGAATAAGAGCTATAAGCTCCAGATTACTCTCAGGAAACATTTCTTAGTCTAAATGCACTTTTTAATTAGCTCTTCCAATAGCATCATGCTAATTGGCTAATTTGGGAATGATATGAGACCCCATGTGCTTTAAAGAAAATCTGTTTGTTGATATATTTATTTGCAACTGAGACTGTCTTACTGCTGGCAGGACAGATATTATTGAAACAGAATCACCTGCTTATTTTAACCAGGTTTTTTTAATGAACACACATGAATTGGATTATCCCTAGGGTTTCAGGAGGAAGTATTAGCATTTTGAGTGATGGGAAATTGCCACTTAGCTGGGAAATAAATGAGCTTTAAATAGATCCCATTATTTTTTACAAGGTTATTACTGTAAATGTTTTATAATAGAAGAAATGCCTTTCAAGTCTATCCTCATTGTTGGTTTATGATTGGGGTGTTAACCTCTAACTAGCCCAGCTCTCCACGTCAAGCCATGGTGAGCTTTCATAAGTGGTTACTACATAAAATAAAATTACCCTTTATTGGCCCATATAATATTTCCAACAAGTTCCTTGGTTAACCATGCTGTGAACAAAATGTATTAAGTTTATTTGCCTGAGCTAGGAAACAGTAGTCTTTAAAACTTTTTATAGGTTCAGTATATTCTACTATTAACGAGACTATCCTGAACACTATGGAAACATAGTTTAGGTGAGAACATGGTGATATATTTGAATATTTATTTATATCTCATCTGAGTATTTCACATTGTTTTACTTCTTTCTCTAACAGATGACACTTTATGATCCAAGCAAACCTCCTCTCTAGGTTGCTAGTACTATTTAAAATGTGCCTTTTCAGCCTAATTTCTGCCACCAAATAATAATTTTAAAAAAGAAAGTGCATAGATCATCCTGGATTTTGCAAAGCGTTGTGGTAGACTTCTTCCTCCAGCTTAACATTCTCTTTTCAGCTGCTGCTATTCCACACAGTTGGCTAAGGTTCATCGCTAAGTTTGGAAATGCTAGGGTGCCCCCTACCGTTAAAATGGGAAATCACGTTTCTTAGCCACGCCATTCAAAGAACAATATTCTCCCAAAAAGGGTATTTAACCAAAGCACAGATAAGCAACAATTAGTCACACCGAAGGATGGCTGGATGGATGGATGGATGGGAGACAGAGGCAGGTAGTAAATCTGCCTGAGGATAAATTTGAAATTTTGAAGTTAGAAGCTACTTGAGTATTCATCTGGTCTAGAGATCTGTGGGAGATAGGGTGACTGAATATCACATGGTCAAAAGTATACACGTATATGCATTTTTCTAAAATAATAGTGTGTATAGCTATCATCATTATTTCAAAGGTATACATAACCTGGGTCACTCTCTCTCCGCTGCCTTCCCTGTCATCTTTCTTGGTGGTATCAGTGTCCCTGTAGGTGATTCATCTACTTAACATCAGACTTCTCACTTCTTGAACTCCCTTTTTTAATGAACCTGTTCTCCACCTACTTTAGTCACTCAGGCCCATTATCACACCCTAAATTTTATTACCAACATCTCTACCACCTGCAGAATCTCATTTGCAGGCATTCCACTCTGATCACCAACACTTATTTTTCTAGCTTATTTTTTATAGTATTCCTCTACAACTTTTGACCCATAGGAATGGCCCAGTTCATTATCCCTGCCATTTTTTCAGTACCATCTCATTTCTGAACTTCTTCCTGACAGATCTTAGTCTCCATGTCACGTCACTAGAACTATTTCCTTGCATAAATTCAACTTTGTGCCTCCCTCCCACCATTTTATTCCGCAGGTAAAATTCCAGCCCTAGTCAAATATAAATCTCCATTTATTCCAGATCCAAAGTCTAGTAGTTGCATAAGAAAAAAACTGACTGAAGAAAAACACAAAACCAAGTGACCAATCTCATTTTAAATTTATAATTAAAAAATTCAAGAGGGCTTGCAGTCCTACTGTGTTTTCTAGTCAAGTCACTGCCTCACTCTCTAAATCAGTTCTCCTTCCTCACCTTTCGTCCAGCCCTCAACACACCCTCCTCCTTTCTTACTCTCAGCTGATAACCCTTTTTTATATATACAACTTGCCATCCTGTTGTCCTCTTATACAACCGACAGCTGTTCCAAAGAAACCTCTCCACTTCTACACTGTATCCCAACCCCTTTCCCAACTCAAGAATTTGCTCCTGTAATTATTTCCTCTTACTCCTTTATTCTCCTCAACTATACAATTCCTATCAACACGAATTGTGCTATAAAATCTCATATGTTTAAAAAGCATCTTTTCTCTGCTGTCTTTAAAAAAAAAAAAAAACGGTGTCTTACTCTGTTGCCCAGGCTGGAGTGCAGTGGCACACTCTAGGCTCACTGCAAACCTCCGCCTTCCAGGTTCAAGCAATTCTCATGCCTCAGCCCCCCCAGTAAGTGGGACTACAGGTGAGCATCACCACACCTGGCTAATTTTTGTATTTTTAGTAGAGACGGGGTTTTGCCATGTTGGCCAGGCTTGTCTCAAACTCCTGGGCTCCAGCAATCCTCCCGCCTCAGCCTCCCAAAGTGCTGGGATTACAGACATGAGCCACCACACCCGGCCCTCTCTGCCCTCTTCATAGCAGAGTTTGTTAAAGAGTTCTCCATCATACGCACTACTTACCTCCTAAACTTTTGTGAACCCATTTTCATGAAACTGTGACTCCACTACTGGCATCAAAAGAGCTTCTGTCAAGGTTGCCAGTAACATCCAATTGTCAAACTTCATGGTCAATTCTCAGGCTTCATCTTTACCTCCAAATAGCATTGTCAGTTGATTTCTCCCTCCTTCTTAATAAGTGCTCCATAAACGTCTGTTGAATTAATGACCCCAAAAATATTAAGAGTGCAGAACCAATCCCAGATTCCAGTGCAAATGAAAGAGCAGGGCTTAACCTTCTCATCTAAGTTTTACATAGGTGATAGATGGCTTAAATCGGGACTTGGCATTGATGGGCCAATCTTTATTCTTCCAATACTCTGTGAGTGATTGCATACTATTGTCCCTGTTTAGTCTGTATATCTTTTTCATTAGTTCCCCAAAAATTTATGGAGCACTACTCCATGCCAGGTAATGTGTATCTAGAAATTTGTCAATTTGGATTATGTCCTCAGAAAACGTATACTATAAATTAAATAGAAGAGGCAAGTATATAGCTAATTATCAGACAAAATACAAAGTAATTGTTGTCTCACAAAGGCACAGAGAACTAAGCAAGTTCAAAGGAAAGACAGATTCTTTGTAGCCAGAGAATGATTCCGGGAAATTTTGTAACAATAGTAAACTTTGAACTATTCCTTAAAGAAGATGTAGAATGTTGACATGTAGAAAGTGGGGAAAGGAGGATGGAAGTATTTCCAGGGGAAGATATGAGTATAGTGGATAGCAGTCACAGAAACGTCATATAGTTCAGTTCTTGCTGAAGCAAAGAATAGATGAAAGGGAGTGATATGAAATGAGGTCAAAAAGAAGCATTAGAGGAAAACACTGTAGGGCCTTATGATGCTAGGCTAAGAATGTACATTTTTCTAAAAAATGGGAAAACTGTTGAAAGTTTTAAGGTATAGTAGTGGCAAGATTGTAAAGGCTGGAATAGAATGGACTATAAGTAGAAAAAATCATCAAAGCATAGGTGAAGCACTGTCAAACAAGGAGAATGCCTGTGAATGGAGAGGTGGTGACAAATTACAGATGTTCCAGAAATTGAATAGGTACGGTGGAAGGCAGTTCTCTCAAAAGTGATCTATAAATGTGGCACAATCCCAATAAAAATCCAGGAAAGATTTTTATGCAAATAAATAAGCTGATTCTTTTTTTTTTTGAGACGGAGTCTTGCTCTGTCGCCCAGGCTGGGGTGCAGTGGTGCGATCTCAGCTCACTGCAAGCTCCGCATCCCGGGTTCATACCATTCTCCTGCCTCACCCTCCCAAGTAGCTGGGACTACGGGTGCCCGCCATCACGCCCGGCTAATTTTTTGTATTTTTTAGTAGAGACGGGGTTTCACCGTGTTAGCCAGGATGGTCTCTATCTCCTGACCTCGTGATCTGCCTGCCTCAGCCTCGCAAAGTGCTGGGATTACAGGCGTGAGCTACCACACTTGGCCATAAATAAACTGATTCTAAAACTAATAAAAGAAAAGCAAAGTAACTAGAACAACCAAAATAATTCCAAATAAAGAACAAAGAGGATTCACACTGATTCTAAGACATATTCTAAAGCTATAGTAATGAAGACAGTGTGGTATTGGTGAAAGTGTAAACACATAAATCAATAGAACAAAATAGTGAGTCTATAAATAGACTCATACAAATATAGCCAATTGATTTATGGCCTAGGTACAAAGGCAATTAATTCAATGTAAGAATAACTGTTTCAAAAAATAGTGCTAAAATAACTCAACATACACAAAAAAAAATCTATGAGATTTTGAAGTAAGCTAATCTTTCATAGAGAAGACACCAAAAGCATGATCCATTAATGAAAATAATGAAAAATTGGGCTTCATCAAAATTTAAAACTTCTATTCTTTGAAAGACACTGTTAAGAAAATAAAAATCCAAGCTAAAGACAGGAGAAAATATCTGCAAAACACATATCTGATAAATGACTTGTATCCAGAATACAGAAATATCTCTCAAAACTCAGTAATAGGAAGATAAGCCAGTTTTAAAAATGGCAAAATACTAAGATAGAAACTTTACCAAAGAAGACACATGCATGGCCAACAAGCTTATGAAAAGACATTCAACATCATTAGTCATTACCGAAATGCACATTAAAACTACTATGTGCTATTATTGCATACCTATAGAATGCTTAAAACATTTTTTTAACTGACAATATGTGACAATACCACATTCTGGCAAGGATGTACTGGAATACTCATGAATTGCTGGTGAAAATGCAAAGTGATGCAGCTGTTTTGGAAAACCATCTTTTGATTTCTTATAAAGTTAACATATAGCCCAGCAATCCCACCTGATAGGTATTTTTTCAAGAGAAATGAAAAGTTATGGTCATACAAAACATATACGTAAGAGTTTATAGCTGCTTTATTTAGAATTCCCCAAAACTGGAAACAACCCAAACATCTTTACATGGTAAGTAGATGAACAAATTGTAGCATATCTATGCAGTGGAATACTACTCAGCAATAAAAAGAATGTATTACTAATCCGTGCAATAACATGATGGATCTTGAAAACGTGTACTGAGTGAAAGAAGCCAGTCTCAAAAGGTTACACACTCCATGGTTCCATTTATATGAGCTTCTTTTTAAGGCAAAACAATAGGAACAGAAAACAGATCAGTGGTTATGACGGGCTGGGATGGGGAAGAAGAGATTTACTACAAAAAGGCACAAGCGAATTTTAGAGAGTGATGGAACAGTTCTTCATTTTGTTTGTGATGGTAGTTACACAACCTATATGCATTTGTCAACACTCTTAGAATTGCACACTAAAAAGGGTGCTTTTTACTGTGTATAGATGATACCTCAATAACCCTATTTAAAAATTGATACATAATTTTTAAATGTATCACATCAAAAACATACCTAGGAATAAATCTAATGCAAGAGGTACAATATCTCAACATTGAAAACTAAAAAGCAATAAAGAAAAGCTAAATAAATGTATACATGTACCATATTTAGTGTTTGGAAGTCAAAACATTGTTTTAAAAAAAAAAAGTAAAATTCCCCAAATTGATCTTTAGATTCAATGCAATCACAATAAAAATCCCAGCAGATTGTGTGCATGCTTAAAAAAAAAAATAGAATGAGAGGCTGTGCTTAAAGCCTGAAACAAGTGATAGAAATGCCATGATAGCAACAAGCCAATGGGAATTGTCAAATCTATCAAAATCAACAAAGGACAACCAATTAAGAAAAATAGGAATTATGGAGATGAGAAAAAAAAAAAGAGGTCAATATAATGATTATATAAATAGATGGAGAAACACTGTTACTTAGAAGTGGATGAGATGAGCTGAGACCTGAACTAGGAGCCTTGATTAATATTTACTAAGCTAAACCAGTGCTAGGTACTTAGATATCCATTATCTCCATAACTGTTCAAATAAACTTACAAGTTGAAAAGGCAGCCATTATCTCCATTTTATAAATATAAAAGCCACAGCTTTGTAAGGTTAGATGTCTTTATAAGGTCATAAGTCAGTGAATGACAAATTTATTACTCAAAATGCTCTCAGTTTGCTTCTCAGGAGGGGTCTGATTGGTGATCCATAATTACTAAGCACTTTGCAATTTGCCTAAGTAAAGTATGAGGGCTGAAAGACTGCATCATGCTAGGAACTACAACTTTTGCAAATGGGAATCAAGAAATCAACATTACGTATATGATGTGATACAATTTGGGAAGGAGGTATCATAGCAAATAGAAAAAACTAAATGATGAGATAGAAATCACTGAAGCATGAAACTTGATTGAAATTACCGTTCTTCACACTTTATTAACACAGCCAAAGGTAAGAAATGTAAATGACAAGATGTTGATATTCTATGTGAAAAAAAAAGTTGCTAGCATCATGCACCTTTCAACATCCTTAGCACCATGTTCAGACATACAACTCTTTTTTTCAGTAGTCTATGTGGTGCAATGCATCTGGTTTCACAGACCACTGGCTTTTTGCTGAGCCCTGCTCAAGGATGACTGTGGCTTATGGTAGCTAGGTTCACACATTAAAGGCTGCTTCTTCCGTAACAGGACGGTGTATGTAAATAACATCAAGTAAACAGCAGAGATGCTAGCCTTAACGAAAGATAAACTGGAAAGCTACCAATTGCTCAAACATTAGGAAAGTCAACCTTCATAAAGATCCAAGAGGGCTTTGGTGAAGTTCTCAGGCAGACATCTAGCAGCCAATGCCAGCCAGCAGGACTATAACAGGCAGAGGAGACTTCTGGGTGCTGCCTGCTGCAACTTAACTGCGAAATGCAGCTAGAGCACTAGGTATACTCTGTGGATGGCAGTGACCTGAGCTAATGGCAGGTTGCCATGACCCAGTAAAAAGCAGCTGAGGCAAAAATCTGATTTTAGAGAAGAGAGTATTTCCATGTATCCATATCTTCTTTTTTTTTTTTTTTTTTTTTTTTTTTTTTGCAGTTGCAAGATTTAATAGAGTGAAAACATAGCTCCCATACAAAGGGAGGGGACCCAAAGGGGGTTGCCGTTGCCAGCTTGAATACCTGGGTTTATATCCCGATCCTTGTCCCTCCTGCTGTGCTCTCAGGCAATAGATGATTGGCTATTTCTTTACCTCCTGTTTTTGCCTAATTAGCATTTTAGTGAGCTCTCTGATTGGCTGAGTGTGAGCTAAGTTGCAAGCCCCATGTTTAAAGGTGGATGCGGTCACCTTCCCAGCTAGGCTTAGGGATTCTTAGTTGGCCTAGGAAATCCAGCTAGTCCTGTCTCTCAGTCCCCACCTCTCAACAGGAATACCCAATTGCTTTTGGGGAGGTTGGCCGATGACCACTCTAACTGCTTCCTGCTGAATTGGGGCATAGTAGGGGTGGTACAGTTGAGATTTCCTCGGGAGGGGTGCCTTCAATGTCATTAACATCAGAGCATGGGCTAGCAGGCCGTTCCAGGGGTCCGCGGTGGATCTTAGTCATGGACTGCATCTGGGGCTCCATTTGAAGAACTATTTGTAGTTTTACAGTTTCAATTCTGGAAGAGAGAAACTTAACAAGGAGCTTAAAGATACAGGGATTGAAATGTATGGCCTGCAGTGTAGGGGATTATTTCTTTGGCACACTTCACAGGCCGTGACTATCTGCTTGATAGTTTTGAAAAGGCCTGGCCCAGTAAATAATAATTTGGCCATCTGATGGGTGCTATCAATGCCTAAGTGGAAGGTTTGGTGAAGGGTTTTAAGTAATTTTTATTGGTGAGCTGCAGGGAAAAATATTTTTCCTTCTTCAGTGGCTAGCCATCTGGAGGGGAGGGAAGTATGTCCTCGTGAGGTTCCCTATTCTGTTTTTCCTGCTGAGTAGTGGGACTTGGTTTCCCGGAGGGGATTACCCCATACTAGGGGTCCTTCTATAAGCATTTCTAATGGAGGGTCCTGCCTTGCGGCTCTTTTGGCTTCAATATCCGCTTGGCGGTTCCCTTCTATTTCCCTTTCCTTTCCTTTCTGATGACCCTGGCAGTTTAAGACTGCCACCTCTTTAGATTTCTGTACAGCCAATAATAATTTTCTAATGGCTTCCTGATGTTTGATAGGTGTTCCCTCGGAAGTTAGGAATTCCCTTTCTCTCCACATTGCTGTGTGGGAATGGAGGACTAGGTAAGCATACTTAGAGTCTGTATATATATTTACCCATTTTCCTTCTCCTAATTCTAGTGCCCGAGTGAGGGCTATTAGTTCTGCCAGCTGAGCACTAATTCCTGGATTGAGGGGATTACTTTCAAGTATTCCATTGTCACCGACCACTGCATACCCCACTTTTCAAAGTCCTTTTTCTACAAAGGAACTTCCATCAGAATGCAAGTTGAGGTCGGGATCAGTCAAGGGAACCTCTAAAAGGTCCCTTCGAGTGGCGTAGGTTTGAGCAATTACTTATTAACAGTTACGTTCTATCTTTTCTTCATTGTCTGGAAGAAATGTGGCTGGGTTAAGAGTTGCAGAAGTGTGCAGTTGCAGGACTGGCCCTTCAAGTAATAGAGCCTGATATTTAAGTAAACGGTTGTCTGACAGCCACAAGTCTCCTTTAGCAGTGAGTATGCCATTCACATCATGAGATGTCCACACAGTAAGATCTCTTCCTTGTATCATTTTAACTGCTTCAGATACTAAGACTGCTGCTGCCGCCACTGCCTATAAACAATGAGATCAACCCTTTGCCACTACATCTATTTTCTTACTCAGGTATGCCACAGGTTGCAAGCTCATCCTTTGGACCTGTGCAAGGACTCCTAGAGCTATTCCTGTTTTTTCTGTGACATATAAAGAAAAGCCTTACCCCGTTGGCAAGCTTAACACTGGGGCTTAGGTTAGGGCCTTCTTTAGGGCCTGGAAAGTTGCTTCTGCTTCAGGTGTCCATCTTACTAAATGGGTATTGGCTTTCTGAGTTTCTTTAATTAGTGTATATAATGGTCTGGCTATTTTGTCGTACCTGGGAATCCATATTCGGCAGAAATCTGTTGTGCCAAGGAACCTTCTTAGTTGCTTTAGGGTTTTGGGATGAGGATAAGCCAGTATAGGTTGGATACGTTCCTCACTGAGTGCCCTGGTGCCTTTGGATAATTTTAGCCCTAGGTATTCAACCCGCTGTGAGCAGAGCTGAGCCTTTGGTTTGGAAACCTGTAGCCACAGGTAGCGAGGAAATTTAAGAGCTCTTGGGTGGCTTGATGGCACAAGGTTTCTGAACAGGTGGCTAAAATTAAATCATCCCCATACTGAAGGATAAGAGTGTCCAGGTATGAGAATTGTCTGAAGTCTTGGGCTAATGCCTGGCCAAACAGATGGGGGCTATCCTTGAACCCTTGGGGTAAAACTGTCCAGGTGAGTTGAGACGTTGGGATCGAAGGATCTTTAAAGGCAAACAAGAATTGAGAGTCAGGATGTACAGGGATGCAGAAAAAGGCATCCTTAAGGTCCAGGACTGTAAACCACTCTGCTTCCTCTGGTATTTGCGAAAGCAGAGTATAAGGGCTAGGTACAGCTGGGTATAGAAAAAAAACAGCCTCATTGATAATCCTGAGATCTTGCACTAATCTCTACTATCCGTTGTGTTTCTGTACTCCTAAAATTGGAGTATTGCAGGGGCTATTGCATGGTTTTACTAGGCCTTGGGCTTTTAGGTCCTTAACAATCTTTTGGAGTCCTTGTTGGGCCTCGGGTCGAGGGGGTACTGCCTTTGGTAGGGAAAGGAGGCAGAATCCTTTAGTTTAACTAGAACAGGACAGGTATTCTTTGCTCATCCATATTGTCCTTCTATTGCCCAGACTTCAGGATTAATTCCTTCCTCAAGCAGGGGACAACAAATGGGTGTTCCTTCTCCTATGTTCAGATGTATAATGGCCCCTGCTTTTGCTGGAATGTCTCTCCCTAACAAGGGAGTGGGGCTTTCAGGCATAATTAGAAAAGCATGTGAGAAGAGTAAAGTTCCCCAGTCACAACTTAGTGGCTGGGAGAAGTATCTAGTGACTGGCTGTCCTAGGACCCCTCAGATAGTGACAGATCTGGAGGACAGTTGTCCGGGACAGGAGAGTAAGACTGAGAAGGCCAGACCAGTGTCCAGGAGATAGTTAACCTCCTGGCCCTCAATGGTCAAGCATACCCGGGGCTCTGTGAGGGTGATGGCATGGGCTGGCGCTTGCCCCGGCACCCTCAGTCCTGCTGCTGGATCATCTGGTAAGTGGCTTCTGACTCAGAGGACCTTCATCCCCTTGGGCAATGGGCCTTCCAGTGATTCCCTTGACATAAGGGGTATGGACAAGGGGGTGGCTTATTTCTACTTGGACAATCTTTTTTAAAGTGTCCTTGAAGACTACACTGGAAGCAAGCCCTATTAGGCATTCGATTTGCCCAGCTTTTCCCTTTTCCAGAGTCTCCAAAGCTGCTTGCCTGAGGGCCATGACTAAAGCGGTGGCCTTTTTTTTTTTTTTTTATCCTGTTTGTCCCATTCCACCTGCTCCTCCTGATCTCTATTATAAAAAACCGAGGTTGCCAAGTTCAATAGGGTTTCTAAGTTTTGCTCCAGGCCTAAGGCAGACTTTTGAAGTTTTTTTCTAATGTCTGCAGCTAACTGAGTGATAAACTTATCCTTTAAGATTAGTTGACCTTCAATAGAGTCAGGTGACAGGGAGGTATGCTTCCTTAATGCCTCCCCTAGTCTCTCCAGAAAGGCAGTAGGATTTTCTTCCTTTCCTTGTGTTATAGTGGACATCACTGAATAATTCATAGGCTTCTTCCTAGTTTTCTTTAGTCCTTTTAGCACTCAAGTTAGCAAATGTCAGTGGCACCAATCTCCATGTTCTGATTCTGTGTCCTAATGAGGGTCTACACTGGGAACTGCCTGCTGACCTGTGGGGAATCGTTCTCTTTCCTCTGTTGTCATCCTATCATTGACCTGACTGTGATACCAGAGATCGCCAAACTCTCGGGCTGCAGTTATGGCGGCACTTCTTTCATTTGGGGTTAGCGTCTGATCTAGCAGTAACATTATATCTCTCCATGTCAGATTAAAGGATTGCCCTAGCCCTTGTAAAACATCAATATAGCCATCAGGGTTATCTGAGAATTTACCTAGGTCTATTTTAATTTGCTTTGTCTGAGAGAGGAAAAAGGTACATGCACTCTGGCTGGGCCAATTTCTCCTCCTCCCACTGCTTGGAAGGGGCATAATCGGGGAATACTGGCACTCTTTGGTTCATTGTCTACCCATTTGTCTATCTCCTTTTGGACCATTTGGGTTGAAGGGGGGTCCTTATTAGTTGGGGAAGGAGTCGGGGGGATGCTGGGATAGGGAGGTAGACTCTGAGGGCTTCCTGTAGGGCATACACCATAATTGCGAGTTGTCTCTTAATGAAAAGAAAGTTTGCACATATGGCACTTCACTCCATTTGCCTTCTTTTCTACAAAAGAGGTCTAACTGTAAGATGGTGTTATAATTTATACTTCTCTCAGGAGGCCAGGTTTCTCCCCCTTGAAGAGGATATTGTGGCCAGGCAGTACTGCAGAAGAATATAAGTCGTTTTTTTCTTGGAGTCTGAGGGTCAAATTGGTCCTAATTCTCCAGAATACATCTTAGGGGTGTTTTTGCCTTGGGGGGAATGTTTCCCATCTGGAAAAAGAACATAGGGATGCCAGCACCCCTAGTCATTTTCTGATGAGCATTAGTCCTAGAGCGTCCTCTATGGTCCTAATGCTTATTCCTTTCCAGGGTGCATAACCACCCATGGACCTCTGCTTATCGGATTAGTTACGCTCACCGATGTAGCAGTCCTGCACTCCTTTTCCCGCCTTTCTTGACCACAAAGAAAGGGGCCTGGGCTGCTGGATTCTAGTGGTCCTTTACCAGCGTGCCCAACATTGCCTTTGTGCTCAGAGGTGAGTTCCTTTCCAGGGTGCGTAACCACCCATGGACCTCTGCTTATCGGATTAGTTACGCTCACCAATGTAGCACTCCTGCATCTGTTTTCCTGCCTTTCTTGACCACAAGGAAAGCGGTCTGGGCTGCTGGATTCTAGTGGTCCTTTACCAGCATGCCCAACATTGCCTTTGCACTCAGGGGTGAGTCCTAGATCTGGGCTGGGTTCCTGAGTATTTCATAACAACCCAGCTGCCCCATCAAGATGCACTCCCATAAACAACAGTTCTTATGCAAATTCATTTCAGAGAGGGTGTAGCTAACCTTTTGAGTCAGGATTGAGATAGTCTTTTGATTCTGTAAGTACTTTAAGGCTTGGCTGAGTGCAAACAGCTCACACATTTGAGGAGACCAATTATTAGGCAATTTTTTAACTCTGCTTCCACAAGAGTCTCCTATCAATTACTGAATACCCATTGTGGTTTTTTCCTCAATCATCTGTGAGGAACCATCTACTGTCCTGTCCTGAAGGGAGTTCCTCCTAGGTCTGGTCGGACCTTTGTGTGGTAATTAAGATTTAAATCCTTTGTTAGGAAATCTGCTGGGTTAAGGGAATTATCAGTGGTTGAAGTTACATTACCCTTTTCTAACATAATAGCCCCATACTTTAAGATTTTTGAGTTAGTAAGCTACCTTTTTGCTTTTTTTGGCTATGAGGTGTGCTCACAACGAGGTTTCCTCTAACAGTTACTTTTCTAGTTTTAGCAAAGCAGTTGCGCTACCGACTGAATGCATTTGGCCCATCCGCAGGTTACTGGGCTAAGGACTTGCTACGCCCTTATTTACACTGACAACAACAGATCGCGCTTCTGCACTCAATTATCTGCAATTATCAATTACAGGTTTTAAATTTACCCTGGCTTTTAAAGGAATAGGGCACACTTTTTTTTTTTTTTTTTTTTTACTATTTCTGTTTTTCTTTCTTTTTCTCTTTGACTCCCTCTTTGTCTCTCTGTCTCTCTCTCTCTCCATCTCTCTCTCTCTCTCTCTCCGTCTCTCTCTCTCTCTCAGCCTTACAAACTTGGGGCCCTGGCAAGGGTGGTGGGGAACGGGTCCCACGTAACTGCCCATGTAGAGAGCTGTGTACCTAAATCGGAAGGGATACCAGGGATAAGACTCCCTGGGTTATAGCCTAGGTGCCTAAGGACGCAGCGTAGCGCCTCCTTAGATCCCTTTGGAGATACAACTTGCTAGAGGAAATGAAAGTCTGAACCATTAGTACCTAGGAGGCAGGGATCAGAGGAAGTAGATTCAGAGGTAAGGAGAATTTTGGGGCTACACTTTCAAGAAAGTCCCAGTCAGGACCCAGGAGGCATGGTTCAGAAGGAAAGGTAGGGGCGCACTGCTGAGTAGAGACTTCTGGCTGCGCCATGATCTCAACCGGCTACTGCCGGGAGTTCGGGACAACAGCTTTCTGCCTCTAGTTGGCCCTCGGCTTCCCCAAGAAAACTGAAAGTGGAAGCTGGCTCCGGGCAGACCAACGTCCCCAGTAGAAGGGTTGGGGGTTGTTAGAAAGCCCTTCCGCAGATAGCCTCACACCTGAGTCTTAAGTCCGGCGGCCACGCTAATTGTTTTTAACTGCCCGACAAGTGCCCCGTATTTTCCTCCAGTTCTAAGGAAGGATAGAACAGAATAGCAAGCGAAAGTGGTCCAATATTACTCACCACTTTGGATGTCCCTTCGTGGTCGCCAAAATGTTACCGGGGTCCTTGCTCACAGAGCTCCCAAGATGGTGGTGAGCCGCTTCCAAGATGATGGCGGGCCGCTTCCAAGATGGAGGCAAGCCTCGTATTCTCTGACCTGGGGTTCTTGGCCTCACAGATTCCAACGAATGGAATCTTGGGCCATGCGGTGAGTGTTAAGCTCTATTAGAAGCCGTGGGTCACGGAAGAGAACCGTGGAACCCAGTGACTAGTGTTCAGCTCGATTAGGACGAAACCAGGCACTTAGCCATGCAGGAACAATGGCAACCCTTTAGCATGATCGGGAGTGGCAATGGGAGTCTGGCTGGATCAGGAGCACAGCGGACACCCTGCCAGATTCAGAGGGATGGGAGTCAGCAGCAGGATGGGAGTCAGCGGCGGGTCTGCGACAGTGGCAAACAGCAGTGGTAGACAGCGAGCGAAAGCTTAGCTGGAGCCGTAACAAACATGGACCAGAAGAGTGCAGTTGCAAGATTTAATAAAGTAAAATAGAGTGAAAACAGAGCTCCCATACAAAGGGAGGGGACCCAAAGGGGGTTGCCCCCATGTATCCATATCTTCTAGACAACAAGAGGTGAAGCTTTTAAATGATGTCAGTTCAGCTACCCTAATTTTTATTAAAAGGCTCAAACTTTTAAACAGGGTTTGCCCAGATAAGCAGCACTAGGTCCCTTGCCCCAAAGCCATCCTGCATTCAGGGCAGGGAGCAAACCCCTCAATCAGCTAAACTTAAATTCATGTGGCTCAAGGATCACTTCCATCACCTGTGCCACTTTGATTCTAGCTGGTTTAACTCATAGAAGAAACTTCAACAGGAGGTATGTTTCTGAATCCTAGGCAATTCCGAAACAAGAAGCAATGGAAGCAATTCCTAGGCACAGAATTGAAGGGGTGCACTTGAAAAGAATATTGACAATAGATTGCTAAATAGCACCTGCACTCTATTCAGTCCCTAGCACCTCAAAGAATAATGAAAAGTATAGAATAGGCTGAGTAGGGAAGACAGATACTTCATAATAAAAAGTAATGACCAGCCAGGCACAGTGGTTCACGCCTGTAATCCCACCACTTTGGGAGGCCAAAGCGATGGATCACCTGAGGTCAGGAGTTCAAGACCAACCTGGCCAATATGGTGAAACCCCATATCTACGAAAAATACAAAAAATTAGCCTGCCATGGTGGCACACACCTGTAATCCCAGCTACTTGGGAGGCTGAAGCACAAGAATCGCTTGAACCTGGGAGGCAGAGGTTCCAGTGAGCTGAGATCGCGCCTCTGCACTCCAGCCAGGGTGACAAAGACTCCATCTCGAAAAAAAAAAGTAATGACTGGGCTTCCGTCCAAAATTTCTAAATTGCATGAAGGAAATAATGTTTCAAATGTCGTGCTCCAATAAGAGAAGACAGTATATATAAAGTAGATTTTTAGGCCAGATATAGTAAATGCATAGTATCAAAATTAACTTCATTTCTTCCAAATTAGTTTAAGTCCATAGGTCATAAATTCTAGCTAATGTACACATATGAGAACCCTGGTAAGTTTCAAATCAAGGTTTTCTCCATTTCTCTCCTTCACTCAGATATCACATAATTTCTTCTATGGCTTCGGTGACATACAGATACTGGGTAGTAGAAACACAATTTTCACTGAGAAAATTGCTCTGAGATAACTGCTCTCAGAGCTAAGAATTGGCTTATTTCCTAAATTTGGTGGGAGCTATGAAATCTTGTATGCCTTGTTACATCTTTGACTTCCTAAAATTGAAGCTCAGCCCGCTGAGTCACTTCAGTTAAGTGACTATGAGTTTAAGAGCCAGGATGGACCTATGGTCTTCCCAGTGAGAAGCAGCTCAAGACGCAGCTGCTTAAAGGAAACACACCTCTCCCCAGGTCTTCCAAACACCTTGGCTGAAACTAGGCAGAAGCAGAAAAAAGGGAGAGAGAATTTCCTTGGATTTTTAACTCACTGGACACTAGATAATTTGATTTCAGTCTTGAATTACTTTGAATTTTATCTTCAGATTTTAACTGGCAAGGAAATTTAACATTTGGGTATTATTTATTCCTGTGAATTTGACACTAGAAAGTTTATTCAAATTTTATCATCTTCATGTTTATCATCTTTATGTTGGCATTTTATTACCAGAGTATCTCAATGCTATTATTTATTCTCATTGTAGAATTCTCATTGTAGAATCCTTTATACGCTATGTTGGACAACATGACTGGGCATAAGTTGGAATGAGAAATAGAATAAAATGATAACTTTTTAATTTGTCAATGGAGTTTCCTTGACGTTGAAAACGTACAGTTCTGACCCATTTTATAGCCTACCAGGGACAAAATATAAAGAACCCACCAGTGGTAGGAGGAGGATACACAAAGGAACCTCAACTGGTACTTTTAGAATAGATTTAGGAAAGTGAATCAGGACCATCCTGAAAGATGGCTTATCTCCTCCCTTAAGGGCAACGGCCCCATGCCTGCTTGACCATAGTTTGATGACTTAAGCCAAACGTGTTAAGAAAGCATGAGTTTAGAGATCATTTGGAAAAGACTGCTTATTCCCCAAACCTTATGTTTTCTTTTGTCTTGTTTTTGCTGTCTTAAACGCTTTAAATTTGTGGTTTTTAATATATGGAAAGAGCTCCTCTAGCTGTATTCTTCATTTGTTCTTTTAAAGAATTAATTTTTAAAAGACAAGTAATTTTTTAATAGAAAAGGAAATGTAAGGAAGTCAAGATCGCTTTTTTTTTTTCTTAAAATTTTTCACCTGTAGTGGGCGCGGTGGCTCACGCCTGTAATCCCAGCACTTTGGGAGGCTGAGGCGGGCAGATCACAAGGTCAGTAGATCGAGACCAGCCTGGCTAATATGGTGAAACTCCGTCTCTACGAAAAATTAGCCTGACATGGTGGCACGTGCCTGTAGTCCCAGCTACTCAGGAGGCTGAGGCAGGAGAATCGCTTCAACCCAGGAGGCAGAGGTTGCAGTGAGCCAACACTGCGCCACTGCACTCCAGTCTGGGTGACAGAGTGAAACTCCATCTCAAAAAAAAAAAAAAATTCACCTGTAGTTCCATGCACAAGATCTAGCTTTTAGTCCACTACATAAACATGAATCTCCTTACTCTTGGTGTGTTACTACATTTTGATCACCTGTGACAGAAATTGCAGTTCAAATTGGCTTAACCAACAAAGAAAATTAAACTTGGCATCACAAATCACACTATGAATTCAGACGGCCAACTAAAATGGATGGAATTCTTAGGCCTACAAAACTTCTAATATCATTCTGAACTGTCTTTGCTGAGGCCGAATGTTAACTCTTCAATCACTTGTCAAGCTCTTAGGTGCTTTATGGAAAACAATAAATTTTAAAATCCAAAATCTAATTTATTAGCAACACATACAGGCATATGAGTCTTACCACTGTGAAC
Organism: Pan paniscus; assembly: GCF_029289425.2. Taxonomy (NCBI): domain Eukaryota; kingdom Metazoa; phylum Chordata; class Mammalia; order Primates; family Hominidae; genus Pan; species Pan paniscus. The sequence goes on from NC_085926.1 coordinate 19,846,353, forward strand.
TCTAACATAATATCTAAAACCAGAATGGATTCAACATTTTAGATAAACACAGAGTTAATAATTCTTTTGCTTGAATGAATGAAGTCCAAAAATATCACATGGGTGTTTTACACTTGATCCGGTCTGCATGCCGTAGCTCATCTAGAACATTTCTGATGTTCTCAACACAAACTTCTCCTCTGTGATGCTTTTTTGATGCAAGATTCCATACATTTTCAAATTCTTCATCAGAAAGTTTGACACCAATGTTACACAATATCTCTGCAATCTAGAAAAAGGCATTTAAAATAGACCATGATTTATATGTTTTAAAACTTGTAATGAAAAATATCTTTATAACATCTAAGACTATGGATATTTTTCCAAAAAAGTATGTGTGAAAAGTATGTGTGTGTATGTATTTGTGTGTGTGCATGTGCTTGTATATATACATAATGAGAAAATATCAAAATTTTAATACTGTCAGCTCAGGAATAATTTTGTTATTATGAATATGAGGGTGTTCAAATACACTAGCCAATATATAAAGTTACTTTCAACTTTAAATGTCTCATTATTTTAAGGAGAGGTAGCAAAATTTAAGTAAAAAGAGTGAAAAAAATAAAGAAGACTTGCTAGGTTTGAGTTCCATTTCAGTCATTTATTGTCATTTTGGTCTTGTGTATGTCACCTAAGCCACTTGAACATTAGTTTCGTTTATTTATTTATTTATTTATTTATTTATTTTTGAGACCGAGTCTCACTCTGTTGCCCAGGCTGGAGTGCAGTGGTGTGATCTTGGCTCACTGCAGCCTCTGCCTCCTGGGTACAAGCGATTCTTCTGTCTCAGCCTCCTGAGTAGCTGGGATTACAGGTGTGTGCCAGCACACCTGGCCAGTTTTTTTGTATTTGTAGTAGAGATGAAGTTTCACCATGCTGGCCAGGCTGGTCTTGAACTCCTGACCTCAAATGATCCACCCATCTCGGCCTCCCAAAGTGCTGGGATTACAGGCATGAGCCTCTAGGCATGGCCAAGTTTTGTATTCTTTAAAATACAAACATTTATAAAATGTATCTAACTGGCCTGTTGGAACTTTAACTATGTGTGCAAATGGCAGATAGTGTACCCATGATTAAGAGAGGACACTAAAAGCCAAGCACACTGAAAACCAGCAACCTTTGGTTACAAATAATCTCTCTACAGTGATAATTATTAAAACAGATGAAGGTGGGGAAAAACATGCTTCTTATGTCTTAAGAAAAATATAGGAAAGGAAAGTAAGAACTAGTAGCGGGAAGAAACAATAGAATGAGTAGTGGGAATAAAATATGTGAAAACAAAATTTTAAAATGAAACTAAATTTAAAAGAAGCATTTACTATGAAGCATTCAGAAAAAAAAAAAAACAAAAAGGGAAATGAAAAGGTTAGAAGCGAATAGCCAAAGAAATAAAATAGTTGCAGAATACATCTATTAAACAGAATCTCAACAATTAAAAAATCCCCTAGAAATGATGTACCCTCGTGGGAAATTAGTGTAATTAAATACAAATTAAGTACTATTCAAATACAAATCAAATTCTGAAATTCAGAAGAGCAGAGCTGCTAGCAACTGCAGCTATAAAGCAAAAACACAATACCCCTATGCATAGCTGCTATTTTCCCCACCCACTGGTAGTTTAAAAAGGCCCCTGCAGAGTGAGCTCAGGAATGGTTTGAGTCAGTCTTGAGCATCCCAGACCTTCTCCCCTGCTTCCTTCCCCACTCCTTGGAGGCTTTGCTCCAGTGGTTTGGCTTTCTATCAGTAGTATGCTGACTACCTAACATGTCTACTGAAATCTATCCACCCTCAAGTCAACATTATTATTCCAAGCAGGTCTTTGACTTCTTACTTTTTGTCTAGAATTGTGGGATAAAAGATGACTTCCTAGTTAAAAGGATGACTTCCTTTAGGGGTTATGAAACAAGCAGGAGATTTCTGTTCCTTTAGGAAACCCTAAAGTTCTATTTCATAGGCCTTTCAGAGTGATTGAGGAAAGTGAAAACACAATCTGGAGGTTTTCTTCTTTGACCCACAGGAAGGATACCAAGTTCCTCCTTTGGGGCCAGTAAGCAAGCATCAGCCTCTGTCTCTCCTTCCTCTCTGTCCTGCGTCCGTGTGAAAGAATTGCTGGGATGCATCTGCCATTAATTCGGTTAGTATTTAATACATTTCCAAGCCATCAACCCTTCATCTGAAGTCCGAAAAGACATCGTATGTCTTTTCCTTTATCATTTCTAGCTCCAGCTATGAAGGTTCTGAAGAAGCAAGTACTCCCTGAATTACACCTGCTTTCCATAAGCACAGATGTAGACAGGCTAGTCTAACTGAGCACTGCTATCAATCTCTGGCCCTCAGCACCCCAGTGGCTATTCAGACCTAGCTGGTTTTATAACCCTAGCTTTATAACTCATCTAGGAAGAGGAACATCTCGGATGTGGGCATCATGTTTTCTGAGTCAAAAATAAATAAATAAATAAATAATTAATTAAATAAGACAGATGTATTACCTTACCTGTGTTGTGGCAACAAGACAGAATATTTTAAATCAATGCTTGTCACAGATAATCTGAGACATATGATACCAGTGGACAAGAAGGGTAGCAAAGTGACCATCCTCATGCCCACTCTTAGTTCTAGAGGCCCAAGGCCATCAGGATTCTTACATAAGGAAGGGGTTGATCCTGTTCCTTTTCTCAACTAGAATAGTATTAAATGTTTTAGAAAAATATTTTTCTTCTTTACGTGGACCATATTGAATGTAAAATATGAATTTGCTCTTTCTGTCACAGCATAAATTCTACCTCAAGAATTGTACCAGATGTCACAACCAAGTTGAGGATTATTCACCAAGAATCCTATACTTGGGGATCCTGTAGACTTTTGTAAATATAAAAACTCAAGTTTTTAAAAGTCTAAAATAGCAGTTGTTGATAGAGAAAACATTTCCATTTTTGTATGCTTATATGCTATACCTCTTCTTTTGATCTGGTCTTGAAGAAGTCTCTTTCAAACACTCCTTTCCGGGCGAAAATGGTAGGATATAGTAGTGAATATGCACTACCTTCTTCACCATAATTAGTTCTGTCACTGATGCGACGAATTCGGGGGGCAGGAATGTCAGATCGAATGGTTGGAACACCACAAATGGGGTAACCTAGGTCATTGATGAGGGAAGAAAACAGACATTCTAAAACAAAGCTGTGTAACACAGTAGCCACCAGTCACATGTGCATACTGAGCACTTAAAATGTAGCTAGGAAGAATTTTGGTGTATTCCAAATGTAAAATTCAAACATTTTAGTACAAAAAAGGAAAATATTTAATAATTGTTATATTGATTAGTTATTGAAATGATAATATTTTGAATATATATAGTATTAAAATTAATTTCACTTGTTTCTTTTTTTAACATGACTTTTTTTTCTTTTTCTTTTTCTTTTTTGAGACAGGGTCTCACTCTGTCACCCAGGCTAGAATGCAGTGGCATGATCATAGCTCACTGCAGCCTTGAACTCCTGGACTCAAGTGATCCTCCCACCTCAGCCTCCCAGGTTGCTGAGACTACAGGAGTTTGCCACCATGCCCAGCTAATTTTTGTATTTTTTGCAGAGACAGGGTCTCACTATGTTGCCCAGGCTGGTCTTGAACTCCTCACCTCAATTGATCCTCCCACCTTGGCCTCCCAAGATTCTGGGATTATGGGCATGAGCCACCATGCCCAGCCTGGTTTTCTTTAATGCTAAAAAGTTTGTAAATACATAGATGACTTCAATTTTATTTCTATTGGACAACACAGTCTAACGAGAGTAACAAGATTTCATTACTCTAGAATGTATAGCATGTCTATAAAAATCCAGTTGAGAAAAATATGTAAATCCTCAATCATGTCCTTATTCCAAGGGTGTGATCTTGATCAACATAAAATAGTTTTTCTAAATCACCAAAATTCACCATGCTTCATATTATAGGTTGAATTGTCTCCTCCCAAAATTTATATGGTGAAGTCCTAACCTCCACTAACTCAGAGTGTGACCCTATTTGGAAATAAGGTCTTTTCAGGTATAATTAATTAAGATAAGGTCATACTGGAGTATGGTGGGCCCCTAACCTAATATGGCTAGAGTTCTTGTAAAATGGAGAAATTTGGACACAGACATGAAAATGGGGAGAACACCACGTGAAGATGAAGGCAGAGATCAGGGTGATGCTGAAGAAGCCAAGTGGTGCCAAAGACTGCCAGCAAATCATCAGAAACTAGGGAAGAGGCATGGACAGATTCTCCTTTACAATCCACCAGAGGAACCAATCCTGCTGACACCTTGCACGTCAAGCCTCCAGAACTGTGAGACGATAAAATTCTATTAAGACACCAGTTTGTGGTACTTTGATACAGCAGCCCCAGCAAACTAACACATGGGGAATGAATATGCAGAGAAATGTTATGTAAAATCTCTTTAAATATTTGAAGGCAGATATGTATGGAGCTAAGAATCATATGGTTTTAAAATCGTCTAATATTAATACTTGGTGGAGTCTGAATTACTACAATGTATAACATTCAATGTTCTGATCTATAATGGTTTCCATTTCATTAATATATAAAGAATCATTTTACTTTGGTCATCATTGGCAATTCCATTCAATCAACATTTATATGTGGGCCTCTCCTCCCCAGGTGGTTAGAATATGAATTAAATGCAAGGTACAAAGCTTTGGGAAACTTAGTCTAACAGAGAAAGGCAGGGGACAATGCAATGACAGACAGAGGACAGTTTGTTGATGCTTTTAAAACTTGACAAATAAGTGACATACAAGTAGAAGGAATGGCTCCTACAATTGCATTGATCTCAGAAGAAGTTGTCTTATAGTAGTTGGAAACTTTATCACTTGGTCTCAGAAGTGTCCGGAGAGTCTTTTCTGTGCTTCCTGCTTCTTTTAAGACAATATCTTCTGGCTTTATGAGGAGAGTTGGTTCAGGTTCTTCAACATTAGCCTCAGTAGGGTTTACACAATCTGGTTTTCTACCTTTAAGGAAAATAAATGAAAGAAAAAATGCAGGAATACATTACTACTTAGTGCTTGCTGCTCTGTAACAGGATAAGTTTTCCCATCTAGTCTCTTCTTGCTAATGGAAACAGCTGGCATGACCCCTCCACTGACCCAACACCCAACTGTGGAAGAGTAAGTTCAGGCCAATGTCATATGCCAGGAAATCTGAACATGGCCTAATGTTTTCTTCTGCTACTCCACTCACTTTATTCTAGAATAAAGCTTTGAAATATGAGAGACCAAATGTAAACATAGAATCCATTCATTTCTTTTCTTAAAAAAAAAAAAAAATAGAGCGGCCAGGCACGGTGGCTCACGCCTGTAATCCCAGCACTTTGGGAGGCTGAGGTGGACAGATCACCTGAGGTCAGGAGTTCGAGACCAGCCTGGCCAACATGATGAAACCCCGTCTCTACTAAAAATATAAAAATTAGTCAGGCATGGTGGCAGGCGCCTGTAACCCCAGCTACTCAGGAGGCTGAGACAGGAGAATCACTTGAATCAGGGAGGCAATGGTTGCAGTGAGCCGAGATCGCGCCATTGCACTCCAGCCTGGAGGATAACAGTGAGACTTCGTCTCAAAAAAAAAAAAAAAAAAAGAGCGTATTTTAATATTTAACTTGAACTACAGAGTTTTTCCTAGCACTATGCACTAGGGAGAAATAAGACAAGACATGCTTGTAATGGAAAATTCCACATCTACTTGACTGGGGGGAGCATGCGCTACAACATCAAGAGAGATGATAAGAACTCACTGTGAGCTCAAGAACTGTTTCTACAACTAACTCCTGACAAGTCAGTGTACAAAAGAAAACCCTGAGATAGAACTGAAGTTGTAAGACTCTGTCCTCTTTTGCAGATTGCTTTGCTGAGCCAATTCTGAAATTTAGGAATAAATTCCTGCAATCTTTTTCAGATCTGGTTACTACATATATACCACTAGAGAGCGCTGTGGTGTTTCCATCTTTAGAAAAATTCTAAAGGTTCTGGGGGAGCCCAAGTAAGGGTTGCAAAGGCAAGTGACCTGCTGGTATTAGAGAAGGGTGGATACCGTGGCAAACTAGAAAAGACTTACCTCGCTGAAGAACGCATTCCTCCCCGCAACCCCACCTCTCCCCACACTCAGTTCCTGCCAATTGCTGCTCTGAAAATTCTCAGGCCCACTGTTCCAGATCCTCTAACCCTCCACCTCACCAAAAGTAGAAATCTGGACAAAGTTTGAAAAAGAATTTCTCAAAAAATTGAAAGATTACTTACCCACTTTTCTCCAAAAGTCAACAGTAAGATAGAATTTGATATCAGAAAAATTTTGGCAGAACATTCCTGGGCCCCCTCTAGACCTACTGACTACAAACTTGACAGTTTCTACCCTAAAATCATAGAAGATGAAAATCCTCAAAAACTCCATTTAAAATGGCTGAAGAAATCAGCATCCAAAAACCAGAAACAATTTGAAGAATTATCTGGTCTGAAATAAGCTTTTGCTTTCTACCACTACTTCATGAGTTGTGCCAAGAAGGAAGCTCTGTCACCCCTGTTTATGAAAGGGTTGGAGTAGAGCTGTTTTCTATAAAAAGCTTCATTACGTAGGGAAGATTCTGATGCTTTCCTAGTGGATAGAATAGAAAGGCTAACCCATAAGGGCTCGCATCATCAAGAGAGACCAAAATTTGGTTTTGACTTCACAGAAAGGCATGACCCAAGAATAAAAGTGAAAATAGTAGTATCTCCACTTTTTAGAAGAGAGACATCCCGAGAGGAAATAAAAATGTAAATATCTTTTTAAAAAGTTGAACCTCTAATAATTAAGATACAAAAATTAAGGTAGGCTGGATGCAGTGGCTCATGCCTGTAATCCCAGCATATTGGGAGTCTGAGGAGGGAGGATCCCTCAAGCCAGGAGTTCACAACCAGCCTGGGCAACACAGCCACTCAAGAGGCTGAGGCAGGTGAATCACTTGAGCCCAGGAGTTCAAGGCTGCAATGAGCTATGATTGCACCACTGCACTCCAGCCTGGGCAAACAGAGTGAGACACTGTCTCAAAAAAAAAAAAAAAAAAAAAAAAGCAAGGCAAATGAGGTATTATTATAAACCAACTAAAGTACAACAATGTAAGAATTTTTGTTAGAAATAACACTCAATGGTAGTGAGATTGGAGTAAAACCTTACAGACTTAGCTGATAAAATTGCAAATCAGTAAAATCATTTAGAAAAGCAAAATGAAAATAGAGTTACTTCTGAGACAATAATAACATTCATAAGAAATGAGAAATAAAAAGCTTTTTGAGATATGATCATTATAGCATTGTGCATATTACTTTTAAAATATCTAGAAACAGCCTAAATTTCATAGAGTAAAGAAATGGTTTAGTAAATCATAATATATCAGCATGAGGGAACTGAAATGTAGTTCATAGAAACCAAAAAAGCATTTCTTTATTCCTTAGAAATATGAAAGCTGGCTGGGCATGTTGGCTCTTGTCGGTCATCCTAGCACTTTGGGAGGCCAAGACAGGAGGATCACTTGAGGCCAGGAGTTCGAGACCAGCCTGGGCAACATGGTGAAACCCTGTCTCTGCTAAAAATACAAAAAATTAGCCAGGCATGGTGGCACACACCTGCCATAATCCCAGCTACTCTGGAGGCTGAGGCACGAGAATCACTTGAACCCGGGAGGTAGAGATTGCAGTGAGCCAAGATCACACCACTGCACTCCAGCCTGGACAACAGAGCAAGACCCTATCAAAAAAAAAAAAAAAAAGGAAGAAGAGAAATGCGAAAGTTAAATTTTAAAAAGCCTTATATAGTATGTTCAGTGTTATTTTAGACATGCTTAAAATATATACATATACACATATGTATATATGTATATCTATATATGTAATGATACAGAAAGATAAAATGTAGGCCAGAGGTATCCAACCATTTGGCTTCCCTGGGCCTCACTGGAAGAAGACTTATCTTGGGCCACACATAAAGTACACTAACACTAAGGACAGCTGATGAGCTTAAAAACAAAATATCGCAAAAAAATCTCATAGCGTTTTAAGAAAGTTTACAAATTTGTGTTGGGCAGCATTCAAAGCTGTCTTGAACCAAGGGTTGGACAAGCTTGATGTAAACATTATAACGTTTGAATCAAAAGTAAAGATTATGCTGTTTTTCCTTTTTATACAAAATTTTTAAAATCTAATTTTATGTCAAATTGTATGTTTCCTGGGAAAGGGAACTAACTACTCAGATAATCGTTTTTAAACAGGTTTCTGAGAAACTGTCTTTTATATTTTGAGCTTCAGTGTAAGTTTTGTGCTTTTAATTTTTTTGAATAAATAATACATGGTTCCAAACTCAAAAGATACAAAAATATAGATTAAAAAGTGAATCTCATTGCCACCCTGTCCCTCAGCCATCCAACTGCCTCTTCCTGGAAATAATAAATATTATTGATTCTTTCCTACACTACTACAGATATTCCATGCATAAACAAGCAAATAAAAACTACGTATAAATGTATATTTTTATTTTTCATATAATATTAAAGTTGAATATAGCTGAGCTCTTAGAAAAATTAAAATACAGAAGTCCATTTAAGAATTCAGCAAATGGCTAAGCATGCTGGCTCACACCAATAATCCCAGCACTTTGGGAGGCCAAAGCAAGAGAATCCCTTGAACCCAGGAGTTCAAGGGCAAGTAGGACCAGCCTGGGCAACATAGTGAGACCTCGTCTGTATTAAAAATAATAATAATAAATTTTAAATTTAAAAAAAAAATAATTCATCAAACCTTCAAAAATTAAATACCTTTAATAATGACCCTCTCTTCATACTCTTTAAGAAGCATTTTGTCTTTCCAGTTAAGAAAATTTGCGAATTCCAGATAGTTAATGAAGCCATCATTATCCACATCACAGTAGTCAAATAGCTGGTCCAGGAGCTTGTCATCTAAACTCAAGTTGGCCTGGTCACAAGCTTCCTGCAGCTCGTCTTTATCTATCATCCCATCTCCCTTCTGTTATACAGGAAGCAAAAGAACATAAAATGGGAGTTGTCTTCAAGAGCAGAGTAGGCAACATTATTTAGTTTAAGAAAAAAGAAATAGCTTCATCACATAAATTCAAATTTGTCTCAATTTTCACAGAAGAGGAGTCAAATACGCTGGTTAGACTGTGGTAGAGCATTATTACCGTGATATGGGCTTGACATTTCATATGACCAATAGGTGTGTACTTTTGACAGCTCTCTACAATTTTTATCCTTACAAAGTTTTTAATACCTTCTGTGTTTTAACCTGGCAATAAATGGCCCTTCATTTCATTGCCTGTTATTAAGGAGAAATTGGGGAGATAGTTGCAGGAGAAGTTCACGGAGGTGGGTTCAAAGACAGTGGTCTGGTTTTCATAACACTCCTATAGGCAAGAGGGAAATGCTACCAATCTGATGGTCAGCCCCATTGAAACAAGTAACACTAAGATTCATCCTGGTAAGTAGGGGGAGGAGGGTGGAGGGAAAAAGTCTCACCTCCTTTCAGACAGCAGTTAAAGACAGAAGTACCTACACTGAGTATGAACAGAGGGAAATGTATAAGGGCTCTCAGCAGAAACTGGCTGATTCACTTGGGAGATGAAGGGGCAGAGCACACAATGTTCGTTAAGGAAGAATGTCAACAGCTGGGACATCTTAGCACTCAGTTCCTCCTGCAGTCTATCAAGCCAACCTTAAATCCATTCAGAGATGATGGCAAAGGTCCCAGTTTTCTTGTTTGTTTCTGCAGTGGATTCTGCCTGCTATAAGGGAGCTTTGGCCCCCTCAGAGAGACTTCCCTGAGAGGAAATAACTCCCAAGAGGAATCATAAATGAGTCACTGCGTAGTATTTAAGCTCTTACTGCCCAGGACTGGATTTACAATGCTGATGGAGGCAATCCCCTGGAGAATGAGAAACTGACTCGATGAATTATAAATTCTTGCAGTCAGACCCACAGCCCTGGAAAACTTCCCCTACTTAACCCTTGTATTCAAACAGAATGAGAACTTAAAACATATGATCTTGACAATACAGCTGCAAATGCCCTGGATTAAAGCAGACTCCTTTATAAAAGTCTCTACTACAGGCCAGGCACGGTGGCTCACGCCTGTAATCCCAGCACTTTGGGAGCCTGACCAACACGGAGAAATCCCGTCTCTACTGAAAATACAAAATTAGCCAGCGTGGTGGCACATGCCTGTAATCCCAGCTACTCGGGAGGCTGAGGCAGGAGAATCGCTTGAATCCAGGAGGCGGAGGTTGCAGTGAGCCGAGACTGCGCCATTGCACTCCAGACTGGGCAACAAGAGCGAAATTCCATCTCAAAAACAAACAAAAGTCTCTACTACAACCAAAAATGCAAACCCACACTCATCCTAGCTGAAAAGCAATGTGGGATGTGGCTGTTGAATCAAGAGAGCCCCAAAACTGAAACAGATGCTGTCAATGATAAATTACCGCCTAATATGCAGGGCTTTGTGTGCACTGAAAACACTGGTGGTTTGTTTCATGGAGCTACCATGCCACCACCATGCCACTCAAAATCAAAGTAAATATTTCTTACTTACTAGTGCAAAGCCATTCTCTCCCTCTGCACCCTTAATCCCTCCCTCCCCCAAGCCCTGATCTCATCTGCTTTAGGGAGAAAGATGATTAGAAGTAGGACCAAGGGCTCCAGGTCTTCAAGAGGGATGCATCTGTTCAGTGGGGTGAGATTCTCACATTTTTATGGTTTGGATACAGTTCCCAAAGTCATCATCATAGTCAGTCCTGGGAGAGGATGGTAGGGAAGGACGTCCGAATTCAGTTAATGGGGTTTGGGCAGAGTTTGCAGAGAAGAATTAAAGATAACCATGTATTATTGCTACGGCTTCCAAGCCTGAATGTTTAATTGGTATTGATGCTTTCCATGTCTGTACAGTGAATGTTCATATGTGACAGAGGGGATTATCCTGATCAAGAAGAGCCATGTATAGACAATTGTTATTACCTTTGGGACCCCATAACCCTAATGACTCCTTTGAGTTACAAGTCTATAACTGGTGGTTTTGCCAATTAGAGCCTCTGGAAAAGAAAGGCAACCTTCACTTGGAGGTGCACCGTGAAGTTTAGGAATTATTGCCTCCCTAACATAATTACCAGGTAGACCTCTTTTGAAAAGCAGCTATTAGCCTGTCACTGAGCTCTTCTGGAAACTGAACACTGGACCCATGGAGGCCTTCTGACTCTCCAGCCGATAATCATTTTGAGGTCGGCCAACTTGGACTAAATGACTAACAAAATGAAAAAGGAGCAAACAAGCCTCATATGTCAAATGAAATGGCATATTCAAGAATGCAGCCAGCCCAACCCCAGTAACATCTCAGCTTTACGTGTAAAAGAGTAGCAATATTTTTGTTGTTGTTATTGCTGCTGCTGCTGAGACAGGCTATCAATCAGTTGTCCAGGCTGGAATGCAGTGGCACAATCATAGTTCACTGCAGCCTCAAACTCCTGGGCTCAGGTGATCCTCCTGCCTCAGCCTACTGAGTAGCTGGCACTACCACTCCTGGCTAATTATTTGTGTTTACTTGTAGAGATGGGGTCTCACTATGTTACTCAGGCTGGTTTCAAACTCCCGGCCTCAAACTATCCTCCTGCCTCAGCCTCCCAAAATGCTAGAATTGTAGGTGTGAGCCACCACACTCAGCTGAGAAGTGATCCTTTAGAAAAAAAAATTCATTCACCACTCTGTCACCTGAAGCAAAGCCACTGGCTCAAGAGGACCCTCAATTCACAGAACCTCCTCTAAATGCCTGGGCCTGTTTCACTTATAGTCTGGCTGAGCTGAAACCTGGTGGTCTTCACTGAGCTAAACTAAAGGCCATTCTCATGGCTCTGGCAAATACTCCCCTTGATAAACCTGTTATATTTTTACTGACTCTTGGGCTGTTGACTGTGGCCTACCTATTTGGTTGGACACTTGGAAAACAATAAAATAGCAGATTAAAGACACCCCTTTAAGGGACTGCAAACTATAGGACAAAAATTATGGCTACTGATTGAACTATCTGGGTAGTTCATGTAGATACTCACCATAAGCATGGGAATGATTGGAATCAAGCTGCTGATCAAGCCTGAACCATCCAGATTGCCAACATTGCTGCCTGCACATACATGGCAACACACCCCCATTACACACAGAGCACAAGGTAAAGAACTCCATGTTTCTAATGCAGAAGCCACCACTACATGCCAAACTTGTGACTGCCAGAAGTTGACTCATTTGTCTTACGGTGAGAGAGGACACATCACACATAGGGATCTCCCTCATGCTCCTGACAGACTGACTGCAGTGAACCTCTGACCCCTCCCTCCTCAGAGCTATTGGTGGTGCCACACCAATATTGACACTTATTCAAGTTATGGAATTGCCATTCCAGTCCAATCATATGGGTCTAGTCCCAACAGTAGGGCCCATAAAGTTAAGTTAATCTGGGTTGTGCGTTTTGCTTTCTGGAACATTTTCAGTCTGTCAATGGGGTGCACCCTATAGCACAAAAGCTATTCAGCAATGAGCTATTAGTCAAGGTATTCAATGAAGCTTTCTTACTCCCTACCATCCATTGTCATATGGTATTATTGCGCATTGGAATGGCCTTCTCAAAAACTGTCTACCTCTCTCACCAGCTCCTGGTGCCCACATCTTAGTAAAGCTGTTTGGTCACTCAATGCAGCTGTCCCCAGAAAGGACTCATTCTATCTCAGCTGCTTCCTGAATAATAATCAGAATAAAAGGGGCAGGGGTTATAAAGACTTATTTTGAAAATTGGTGTTACTTCCATGACCATTCCTGGACATGGTGCAACAGCACCATGCAACAGCAATCCCGGGCCAGTAGGGTTGGTCCGCCCTTTTGGTAGCAACCAGGCATAAAAAGGATTCTAGGAGGTTCAAATTTAATTCTATTTCAGCCTCCTGATTTTCTTGTTGGGTTTACATAATCCTTGATCATAAGAATAATAACCACTTGGTTGAGTATACTTCTCAAAAATCAGTGTGAGAGCTGGGAGCAGTAGCTCACATCTGTAATCCCAGCAACATGGGAGGCTGAGGCAGGAGGAGCACTTGAGGCTCAGAGTTCAAGCCTGCAGTGAGCTATGATGGTGCCACTGCACTCCAACCTGGGCAACAGAGTGAGAATCTCATGTCTAAAATAAAATAAAGTAAAATAAAATAAAATAAAATAAAATAAAATAAAATAAAATGATAAAATCAGTATGTTCCATCCCAGTAGCTATAACTTCACCTTTTCCCCAATCATATTCTCTATTTTCTTTTTTTTTTTTTAGATGGAGTCTCGCTTTGTTGCCCAGGCTGGAGCGCAGTGGTGTGATCTCAGCTCACTGCAACCTCTGCCTCCCAAGTTCAAGCAATCTCCTGCCTCAGCTTCCCGAGTAGCTGGGATTACAGGCATGTGCCACCATACCTGGCTAATTTTTGTATTTTTAGTAGAGATGGAGTTTTGCCATGTTGGTCAGGCTGGTCTCGAACTCATGACCTCAGGTGATTGGCCTCCCAAAGTGTTCGGATTACAGGCATGAGCCACCATGCCCAGCCCATATTCTCTATTTTTGCCTAGACCTTTTGTTAGGAAAGGTCAGATATAAGAGGGACCAGGGATTTCTTAGAAAAGTTCCAGAGATCTGTTTTATTCTCTTTTATGCCTGACCTTTCCAGACAAAAGTTCTAGGTGAAAATAGGAGGTAAATGGGAAAAAGGTGAAGTTATAGCTACTGGAATGGGATACCCTGATTTTGTGGCAATAGGGGGAGAGCAGCAACCGAGCTCTTGGAGAGAGAACACTTTAGACCCAGGATGTTCAGGGGAGTGAGGGACATCATGATATTTTGTTTTTCAGCCCACTCCTGAGGACTGCATCATAAAGAAAAATGCCTTAGTGCAGCTCTCTCAAACTGTTGGTGACACCTTAGTTTTAACTGACTGCCAGGCAGTTCTGACCACAATTTGAATGACATCCACCTCAACTTTACCAAGAAATCTATTGGAAACAGCAGAGAATGACCCTAGTTACTGCACCTCCACATTGAACACCTTTGGGTATCTTCCCCAGCCCCATTTGCAGTCATTCTACAAGGTGAGCAAATACCATCAGCTGGTGGCATGGACAGACAGGAGGTTGGACTTACTGACCTCATGCAGCCCCTCCAAAAACAAGGACTATACACAATTATTGAACCTAACTGAGAATCCTATAGCCTAGCAGCAAAATTTATTTTAGGAAACTATTCTAGTTTTAAGTTAACAATGTTTACATATTGACAACAAATGTGCTGCTTAAGTGAGCACAAATCTATACATCCTTAATTAGACAATTAATTAAAAGAGAAAATCATCAGCTGACTTGCATTGCTAAGAACATCTGTCATGAATTACATAGTCTATGATAGCTAGGAGCGAAAATCCCTGATTGCAACTCTGAGTTTATCATAGTACTTGGGCCTCACTCTACTTCAGCGTTGTGTTACATATGTTCAACAACTGACTTTTCGGCAGTGTGGTGGAAAAAAGCCCTGATTTGTAGCAGGTGCTGCTTTCCATGGTGTTCATACTCTCATCATGGTAATTTCTAGCTACCATTGTGATGTCAACTGGCTTGTAAGCTTGCTGCAAATTTAACAGTATGCTCTCTCAAGCCAACTCTAGCACACTACTGCTACCCAATGTGTAACTCTCCCTCTAGATTTTCCATTCCCTAAATGGAATGTCTACACATTATCTAGAATAATGCTTGATGTATTATGATTACTCAATAAATAACAGAATTAATTTCATAAGCCAAGAAGATTCATTTAGAAAATCATAGTTTATTTGCTCTGTTGTGTTTTGTTTTTCCATTAAATTAAATGTGGCATCCAATAATATAAGATTTAAATAATCAAAAATTAACCTACAGCTGTACTAGACCCACATCTTATTACCCTCTCAGAAAAAAAGCTCCTTACGGTGACTGAATGCTACATTGTGCATATTGAGTTAACTATTAAAAGGTATATCAAGGCCAGGCGCGGTGGCTCACACCTGTAATCCCAACACTGGGAGGCTGAGGCAGGCGGATGACCTGAGGTCAGGAGTTCAAGACCAGCCTGGCCAACATGGTGAAACCCCGTCTCCACTAAAAATACAAAAATTATGGTGTGGTGGCAGGTGCCTGTAATCCCAGCTACTTGGGAGGCTGAGGCAGGAGAATCACTTGAACCTAGGAGGCGGAGGTTGCAGTGAGCCAAGATCACACCATTGCACTCCAGCCTGGGGGACAAGAGCAAGACTTTGTCTCAAAAAATATATATATATAGTTTTTATATATAAATGTTTATATCTATATGTTATAAATAATATATAAATATATATATAATTTATATTTATATATCAACATATATTTATATATAAGCATATATGTATATATAAGGCATATCAGCATTAAATAATTCTCAGTAATTTCCTCCCTGCTTAATTTATCATAAGGAATATGCTTGGGCCAGGCGCGGTGGCTCAAGCCCGTAATCCCAGCACTTTGGGAGGCCGAGGCGGGTGGGTCACGAGGTCAGGAGATCGAGACCATCCTGGCTAACACGGTGAAACCCCGTCTGTACTAAAAGTACAAAAAAATTAGCCAGATGTGGTGGCGGTCACCTGTAGTCCCAGCTACTCGGGAGGCTGAGGCAGGAGAATGGCGTGAACCCGGGAGGCGGAGCTTGCAGTGAGCCGAGATGGCGCCACTGCACTCCAGCCTGGGCGACAGAGCGAGACTCGGTCTCAAAAAGAAAAAAAGGAATATGCCTGGTGGTTTACTTAGATAATCAACAGCTATTAAGATGATCATCTTTCCTTTAATTACATTTAAAATGAAGAATTCTTAAAAGCAGGGCACTACGTATTATGGCAGGTTCTCTTATTCATGTCACTACCATTATTTATTGAGTTGGCTCCAAGCTTCCTGGTAACCAAAGTAAAAAGGTGTGCATAATCAATACAAAATACATGCTATCCATGAGATAAAAACCAGTCATGAGATACTTAGATGAAGTGCAATTATTTCCTTTGTCAAGACTGAGTTTCTTATAAGGAAGATGCATCTGACAAAAATAAAAGCCTCATGGGCATACTAACAAAAAATATGCCACGTTCCAATGGCAGTTTCTTATAGTGCTCCTCAGCATAAGCTAAAGGCAGTGCAGCTCGGTAAAAGCAATTCTGTGATGGCCTAAAATGAAGCGAGGCAATTATGTAGCCCTAGATTGATCTGATTTTTTTCAAAGAATAAAATTTAGAGTAGCTTGAACATTGAATGATCTTACACTCTCAAAACTAAAACCACACTCTGCTCCCCAGGGAAAAGACATTCTAAGCTTGACTTGGACCTAGAATGCAGGTACTCTGTGTACATATTCAGATTTAGGTGTAGATTGTCAAGTCTTCCCCAGGGATCCCCAGTGCTACCCATTGCCCCTTGCTCCCAGCACACTGCAGTTTAATAATCCATAACAGTGGTTCTCAAACTTGAATGTGCATCAGAATCACTAGAGCGCTTGCAAAAATTGCTGGGTCCCACCCCGGAGTTCCTGACTCAGTATTTTCTGAAATGGGCCTTGTAATGTGCATTTCTAACAAGTTCCCAAGTGATAGTGATGGTGGTAGTGGAACCACACTTTGACAACCAATAATCTACAAAAGGGGTCAGCAAACGTCTTCTGTTAAGGGGCAAATAGTAAATATTTTAGGTTTTGAAGGCCATACAGTTTTTGTTGCTACTACCTAACTCTGCATTCATAGTGCAAAAGCAGCCACAGACAATACTGAAAACAACACAGGCGTGATTGTGTTCCAGTAAAACTTTACTGACACAAACAAACAGTGGGCTGGATTTGGCCCACAGGCTATAGTTTGCTGACCCCTGATCTACACCAAACTGCTGGGATCTGTAAGCCCATGCATTACCAAAAAGCTCTCCCCCATTACTGGCCTTGTCATAGTGCCTGAAGGCTGCCAGCAAAGTGTCAAACTTTTGGTAATTAACTTTCTTCAGGTGATGCCGAACTGCTGCAATCAGGGCTCGCTGTCTATCCTTGCCTCGAAGATATTCATCCGGAAGTCTATTATGGATGAGATCACCAACTCCTATTGAAGAGAGAAAAAACTTTTTACATAAATTTAAAGTCTTTCTATATTATTTCTTTCTTTTAAAAAAAGTGAGAGATCTAGCAACCTCTGTGAATGAAAGAAACATCTAACTCTGACATGATTATGCAGCATGTCAGAAAATCCTTATGTACTCTAAAGTACATAAATTAATTGATAAAAATTAATATTCCTGGTTTATGTTACCTCTCTGCTCAAGAAGAAAATCTAAAAGAATGAATTTTGTGTGGACATCACCAACCGCACTCAACTGTCAAGTCTTTTCCCTGGACAGTGAAGTTCTTGCTTGACTACCTCTTGGCCATTTGTCTACAGTGCTGAGGATCTGAAAGCTAGGGCTGATTCCAGGTGGGGACCACTCAGTGTGCCTTGGAACTGACTAAACTGGGAGAGCCTTGTAAAAATTAAATTATCTACCCTCTCCTATGTGAGTTTCCAGTTGGCCGTCAGTCTGCATACCAAGTTCCCATTTCTCAGCCTTGCTTCCACTCATGCCACCACCAGCACTAGAGGCCTGCCTCCCTTCACGGCTCCATTAACTAAGAGTCCTGACCCACACCCCAACTAGAGTTGACCATGCTGCTCCACATATGGCGGCTCGGTGGATATCGCCAGAGGAGACCTCCTGCCTCTGTTCATTTTCCCTGGCGTACACACATCTCCCATCTTTCTGCCAGAACTCTCAGCTTTCTCTTCCTTTTTTAATTCATCAATTCATGCTATAAATATTGATGAAAGATGTCCTATGTGCTGGACCCTGAGGATCCAACAGACAGCAAGACAGAGCACCCACCAGCATGAAGCTTGCCCTCAAACAGGCAGAATTTACCATGATTACCTACTTCTTTTTCAAGCTAATTGATGGTTTCCTAATCATCCCTTACCCTCTTCAAAAGCTATTAAAGCCTCTAAGATGGATAGGCATCCATCAAACATTAGTAGTTTGTGTAAAAACAGAACCCAAATACAATTTCCTAATGTAGTAATTAATGATGCTCCAAACCACTGTCTTGCATAAGCTCAATAAATATTTATTCTACCTGTCAATGAGTTGACTTTAGCCAAAACATTTTTCATAGTGGTTCTTAAACGTTAGTGTATATAAGAACCTACTGAATCAGAATATCTAGGGCATGGGTCCCAGGAAGGTGCAGATTTAATAAACTCCCCGGATGATTTTAATGCAGGTAGTCTGCAGCCCATGTTTTGAAAACCACTGATATACAGCCCAATCCTGATAAGCTGTAGCATATTTTTCCCTTTGGATATCTGCTGTTTAGATTGCCTAGAAATAAAGACAAAATCCAAGTAAGTTTCTTCTGCTACTTTATGTATTGATTGATTGATCAACTGACTGGCTAGCTGGCTGGCTGGTAGGAAAAGAGTGGTTCTTAATTATGTGGTTGTAGAGTACAGTGCTTTCTCGTATTTGAATGTGCTTAAAATTCACCTGGAAATATAGTTAAAATGCAGTTTCTGATTCAATAGTTCTGGGATGGGGCCTGAGATTCTGCATTTCTAAGGAGCTCCCAGGGGATGCCAATACTGGCAGTCTGCAGACCACACTTTGAGAAGTTAGGACTAGGACAATATCCAAATTAATTAAAAAGCTGCCCCACTTCACTTTGGCTTGTTTAATATAGGCCATATTTATTTTTCCTAAATAAAATTCAAAGCCTTAACTATACTTACAGTACTTATTACAAGGGCTTCCAACTGTACCTATTTCAAACATAATATGAAAAAAAATTTACTTCTGTGTTATACACTTTTCTCATTAATGTTAATGCAACATTTTAAGTCTTTAAAATTAGAAGCTTTGAAATAAGGAGATGGTGAGCTTAACTGCATAACTTTGTGGGGATTTTGTTGCTGTTTGTTTGGGGTTTTTTACGGAGAAAGTGTGTATATTTACCATATTCCTCAGGACGGAGACAAGCTCCAAATGTGCAGTCTGGGGGAACATTCATTGTTTCTGCAATGCTATCAAAGAAAACAAATCCTTAGTTAAAATACCCACCACATGGCATCTCTGGAATTTAAAATATGTTTGCCATATGTTCTTAGTAGCCCATATTTTATCTCATAACCAAACTATGAAGATCAAACAAAAGTTCTCCAATAGATCTTTTGTCTGATCTTCCACTTGCATTAACAATGACTGAATGTTTTCACCCTCTTTCAGGAGCCCAGAATTACAAAGAAAAAACAGAACACATTCAAAGCAAAATTACCAAAGTATAAATAGAGAGCAAGACAGACAGACAGGAAAGACAAAGAAAAATATAAACACAGTAAGTTAAATCTCTGATATCCCAGAAATAATGCTTTATGCAAAATTATCCCTCTCTCTTCTCCAGTGCCTTCTGCATTTTGGAGAACTCACTGCTTTCCTGGAATCCCAAATTCTATAGATATTAACAGATTAACTGATTAACAATAAAATAATGATTTTCTTATTTAATAGATAGAATCTAATAGGCACACCAACAGTTACCACAAGAGTATTTTTTAAATTCTATGCAAAGAAACTATCAATTTGAAGTTAATCATTAACTTACGGATCTAAAACTCTTCCAAGTTTATGTTGAAACTTTTCTTTGAAATCATCTGCTCTTTTGGATACAAACTTAGCTCCTCTTTTCCTGCAAAATTAGAACATTATCAGGTATCTCTATTACCTAAAGTATTCTTGGCTGCCAAATATACATAAGGCGAAGAATACCATAGTATCATTAGGCCTTCAAGGAACAAATGTAGTTTCAAAAGAAACTCTCTGCTAAAAAGAAAGTTTTATGTGTTCATTTTTCTTTCATTTACACTAAAATAAAATAAACCTTGATTAATGAATAAGGTAAGCAAACAATATTTTTAGTAAATAAAACAAGGTGTTAATATCACTATTGTAAGTGTAGCTCCTGGCCAGGCACAGTGGCTCACTGCTGTAATCCCAACACTTTGGGAGGCTGAGGTGGGCAGATGGCTTGAGCTCAGGAGTTTGAGACTAGCCTGGGCAACATGGCGAAACCCTGTCTCTTAAAAAAATACAAAAACTAGCTGGGCGTGGTGGCATGTACCTGTAGTCCCAGCTACTCGAGAGGCTGAGCTAGGAAGATCGCTTGAGACTGGGAGGCTGAGGTTGCAGTGAGCTGAGATGATGTCACTGTACTCCAGCCTGGGTGACAGAGTGAGACCCTGTCTCAAAAAAATAAAATAGAGTAAGTGTAACTCGTAAAATTGCTAGAAGAAAATTAAGCATCAGGCCAGGCACAGTGGTTCATGCCTGTAATCTCAATACTTTAGGAAGCTAAAGCTGGAGGATCAATCAAGGCTAGGAATTTGAGACGAGCCTGGGTAACATAGTGAGATCCCATCTCTACAAAAAATGAAAATAAAAATAAAAAAATTTAGCATCAAATAAATAAATAGCCAAAGGATATAAACAAATAACTCACATCTAGTAAGCAAATACATGGAGAATTTACAATACTCTCTAGTAATAAGATAAATGTAAAATAAAAGAATAACAAAGTGCCACTTCTAACCTAGTAAACAAGCAAATATATATAAGCATATTGAGAGAGAAAGAATATCTAACTTTGGCAAAAAAATATGGTAAAACACTTACAGATTGCTAGTGTAAATTCCTACAGTTCTTTTGAAAATAATTGGGCAATATGAATCAAAAAGCAAAAAAACACTCATGCCCTTTCATCCACATCTGGGAACCAATAATAATGATATAATCCAGATAGCAATTAAAAATGTAGAAAAGAGCCTGGGCACGGTGGCTCATACCTGTAATCCCACCACTTTGGGAGGCTAAAGTGGGCAGATCACTTGAGGTCAGGAGTTCAAGACCAGCCTGACCAACATGGTGAAACCCCATCTCTACTAAAACTACAAAAATTAGCCAGGTGTGGTGGAACACGCCTGTAATCCCAGGTACTTGGGAGGCTGAGGCAGGACAGTCACTCGAACCTAGAAGTCAGAGGCTGCAGTAAGCCAAGATCATGCCACGGCACCCCAGCCTGGGCAACAAAGTGAGCCTGTCTCAAAAAAAAAAAAAAAATGTAGAAAAGTTATATGTATAAAAAATGTTTGTAGCCTCATTGATGACAATGGAATAAAGAAAAGAATCAAAATGTTCAGTTGTGGAGGGTAATTAAATTCTGTCACATTAATAAGAATACACTGCATGCATTTTCAATGCTGGCATACACAGCAATATATAATTATTTTATGTTAGGTGGAAAACAGGATATAAAATGGGATTGCACTCTGGTAAAAACTATGCAAAAATCTACATAGGGAGCCACGCTAGGAAAAAATACATTAAAATGATAATAATGGCTGAATTAAAGTGAACAGGATTATGAGAGATTTTATTTTGCCAGTTTTCTGTAAAATAATTTTGTTACTTCTACTGTTGTGATTAAATGAATAAAATTTCTTTTGAAACCTGTAAAATTACAACACTACTATTTAATAACATTAAAATTAATAAATTCTCTATTGTTTTGCTAAGACTAAAGACAATGAACATTACATTCTTAAAACTCCATTTGCTTTTCAAAGTATCTCCTGTACTATTGAACTACTGAGCTGAATAAATTTCTGGAGAAGAGTGACACTCTGTGGAGGAACAAAAGAAGAAACATAAGTAATTCATCTCGTTTCTTCATTTCCTTCCCATTTGTTGGCGGGCGGAAGAATGTGGGTGGAGTCAGAATAAATCAATGCAGTTTAGGGCTATAACTTGAACAAACAGAGTTAACAATCTAAAAATCAGCTCCAGGCCAGGCGCAGCGGCTCACACCTGTAATCCCAGCACTTTGGGAGGCCGAAGCAGGTGGATCACCCTGAGGTCAACAGTTCGAGACCAGCCTGGCCAACATGGCAAAACCCCGTCTCTACTAAAAAATACAAAAATTAGCCAGGCCTGGTGGTGGGCACCTGTAATCCCAGCTACTTGGGAGGCTGAGGCAGGAGAATCGCTTGAACCCAGGAGGCAGAGGTTGCAGTGAGCCAAGATCACACCACTGCACTCCAGCCTGGGCAACAGAGTGAAACTCTGTCTCAAAAAAAAAAAAAAAAAAATCAGCTCCAAGGTACATAATTAGGAACATGCAGAGATGATAAGAAAAAGAACTGTAAGGCACAGAGCCAACTCTTTTTAGTCAAGAACTGCCTGGAGTATGCTTCCGCAACAATCAGGAAGTATCTGTGGGCAACCATGTATGTCAGAATATCAATAACTGCAACATCATTACACAACAATTGTGAGTTGCATTCACGAACCAACTCAGATAAAGCTCTTTGTGTGCCAGTGAATTCATTCATTCACACATGCACACAAACACATGCACTCGCACATGCATGCCTACATCTGATGACTCAAACCAAAGTTTGATTTGACTTTGGTTTGATTATTCAAACCAAAGGTCACAAGCAAAATATAGATAGAGATCGTTTTTGTTTGTTTGTTTGTTTTTGTTTTTGTTTTTTGAGACAGAGTCTTGCTCTGTCACCCAGGCTGGAGTGCAATGGCGCCGTCTCAGCTCACCGAAACCTCCACCTCCCGGGTTCAAGCGATTCTCCTGCCTCAGCCTCCCAAGTAGCTGGGACTACAGGTGCGTGCCACCACACTCAGCTAATTTTTGTATTTTTAGTAGAGACAGGGCTTCACTATGTTGGCCAGGCTGGTCTCAAACTCCTGACCTTGTGATCTGCCTGCCTCAGCCTCCCAAAGTGCTGGGATTACAGGCATAAGCCACCATGCTCAGCCAATAGAGATCCTCTTTTACAGAGGAAATATATCCCATAAAAGTTGAGAGTAAACCAAATTTACATTAAATCGTGCATATAAAATTAGATGCCTCAAAATGTAAACTAACACTCTTGACTCCACGTTTGTAACAGAAATCAAACTGAATGAAGTAGTGAGCTCTTTTTAAACTGCAACCAAAAGAATAAAGAATTTCTCTACTGCTAGCAATAACATTCCAATTAAGTTTCAAAATACAAAAAGGGCTGGGCGCAGTGGCTCACGCCTGTAATCCCAGCACTTTGGGAGGCTGAGGCAGGCGGATCACCTGAGGTCATGAGTTCAAGACCAGCCTGACGATCATGGTGAAACCCCATCTCTACTAAAAATACAAAAATTAGCCAGGCATGGTGGCACGCACCTGTAATTCCTGCTACTCAGGAGGCTGAGGCATGAGAATTGCTTGAACCCAGAAGGCAAAGGTTGCAGTGAGCCGAGATCATGCCACTGCAATCCAGTCTGGGTGACAGAGGGAGACTCCATCTCAAAAAAAAAAAAAATACAAAATGTATGATCAAATAAAACACTGTTCCATAAACAGTGTCCTCTTGGGAGTAGAGACAAGTTGGAGGGAAGCATGCACTGCACACTGTTTGCCCTTATAAACTTTGTGTCTTTTTCTGTGGCAACACTAAATCATTGATATTTGCTCTGCTCTTAGGATGTTCTTGAGGACCACATTGCTGTTAATGTGTTTACCTCATATGTTTTACAAACTGATAGCAAGTTTATATTTCTAACCCATTGAAAATGGATAAACCATATTTGTCTCCTTTTAAGTATCAATTTATTTATTATATTTAATTATAAATATCTGTAGTCCTTAAATATTTAAATAATATCTTCATACTTTACACATAGTTTAACCATTTTAATAATAATAATTAAGAAATATTTATTATGTAAATGCTTCATCCATATCCTAAATAAAAACTATCTCATACAGGGTTACTATGATACTGTAAAAATTTATTTTATGTGTGTGTTTTACCATCCTTATTTTGAATAATTCGAGTATCAGAAACTCATGTAATAAAGGAGTGAAAGAGGAATGGAAATCATTTTTGAAGCCCATAAAGAGGTGATCAAGAATAAAGTGCCTATAGATCTGGTGCAGTGGTTAGGGCTGCCTCTAGAGCCAATACTGCCTGGGTTTCATTCTTACCCCTGATACGTCTGAGCTGCATGATCTTAGGCAAATGATTTAACCCCTCTGTACCTCAGCTTTTTCACCTGTAAAATGGGAAGAATAAAAGTTATAATACACCTATCCTGTGGAGTTCTTAGTAGAATTAAACTAATAATATATAAAGTGCTCAGAATTTTGCCTCTATAACTGAGAGCTGTTATTGTCACAGAGACAAAATAGGCAAGAGTGAGGCAGGTTGGATACCTGCAGTAATGCTAAGTTTGTGTGCATGTTGGGCCTACGGAAACCTAGAGGGCCATTGTCTCCTTTAAAGAGGGCAGAGGTCAGAACAAATCTACCCCTATCATTGACAAATATGAATGCGAGGCCCATGCATTAGTTTCATGTGGTTGCTATAAGAAATTACCAAAAACTGATGGCGTAAAAAAATGTATTCTCTCACAGCCCTAGAAGCCAGAAGTCTGAAATCAAAGTGTCAGTAAGGCCACATTTCCTCTAACAGCTCTAGGGGAGAATTCATTTCTTGCTTTTTTTGTTGTTTTCCCTAGAGATGGTATCTTGCTATGTTGCCCAGGCTGGCCTCAAGCTCCTGGGCTCAAGCCATTCTCCCACCTCAGCCTCCCAAAGCACTGGGACTACAGGCATATGCCACCACACCCAGCCCATTCTTTCCTTCTTCCAAAGTCTGATGGCTGTTGGCATTACTTCGCATTCCTTGATTATAGGCACATCACACCAATGTCTATCTCCATCTTTACATACCTTGCCTTCTGCATGTCTTTTCCTCTTGTGTATCAAATTTTCTTCTTCCCCTCTATGGATACTGATCATTGGATTTAACATCCGCTCAGATAATCCAGAATGATCTCTTCATCTCAAGATCCTTAATTACATCTACAAAGACCCTTTTTCCACACAAAGTAACATTCATAGGTTCTGGCCATCAGGACATAGACATATCTTTTTGTGGAGGGCGGGGCGGCACCAGTATTTACAACGTTCAAACCATGGTACCAGTATCCACAATCTTCTGATTTTTTTAAGCATAACAAGATATCTAGACTTTTATGAGCAATCTTCCAAAGTTTATGTGTTGGCTCGGATATAAAATATAACGCAGGAAATGAAAAACTAATGACCCAATTTTGTTTTCTAAGGAAGTAGTCTTTACAGAATGAAGAGATAAAAAGGTCACAATTTGAAAAGTTGAGTGATGCTCAGGTGCCCAAATAACTATTCAACAAAGCTGAATAACAAATATCAGGTCAAGACAGGATGGTTATTCATGACTTTATTCCCAGCTATTCAGAAGGCTGAGGTGGATAGCTTGAGTCCAGGAGTTCAAGGTTGCAGTGAGCTATGAAGGCCCTACTATACTCCAGCCTGAGCAATAGAGCAAGATGCTGTCTCAATAAATAAATAAATAAATTTCAAGTCAATTACAATTGTCTTGGTAGAGTTTTGAAAGCCCATTATATTTAAGAAACACAAATAAAGTTGATCCCAGAGAGTTAAAACATGCATATATGTCTTTATGTTTGCTTGCAACTTCAGAATAAAGATAGAAAAAAAAAAGTATCATTTTTACCTCTGTAGGAACTAGATAGGATGGGTGTCAGAAGTGAAATACATTACACTGTTTTTTCTATTTTTTTCTAATCATCTTGTTTGAACCATATCATTTTATTACCTCTTCAAAAAATAAAGTTTAAAAATCAACTTTTCTTTAAGTCCAAATGTCTAACACTTGTTCCTGGGCACAGTATAATTAAACTTACATTTGTAGTTCATGGAGCCAATATAGAGATTTTGCCATGGCTCGTCCATCATTAAAATGTGGTGTTGGTACTCCATACATACTACACCTATGGAAACTTGATGGGTTATACTTTCGGTTCTTTGCCTCTCCTGTGGAAAAAGAAAGGAAGACTTATGACTTAAGCAACACGAATAACCTTATCATGCAAGATGCACACTATGTTCTCATTGACATTGAAAATGAGAATGGAACAAAAAATGAAATTGTAACAGTGCAGAAACTGCACAGATTTAGCTACAGATGACAGAAGCATTCCCCCATGTGAGCTGGGAGACTGGTGGGATGCTACACACAACAATACCTTGTGTTAATATTTGAAAAGCCATATGTAAAAAACTCCAAAGACTCCATCAAAAAACTGTTAGAACTAATGAATTTGGCTGGGCACAGTAGCTCATGCCTGTAATCCCAGCACTTTGTGAGGCCGAGACTGGTGGATCACTCGAGGCCAGGAGTTCGAGACCAGTTCACCAGTCTGGCCAACATGGTGAAACCGTGTCTTCTCTAAAAATTCAAAAATTAGCTGGTCATGATGGCATGCACCTGTAATCCCAGCTACTTCGGAGGCTGAGGCACGAGAATCGCTTGAACCCAGGAGGCGGAGGTTGTGGTAAGCCGAGATCGTGCCACTGTACTCCAGCCTGGGCAACAGAGTGAGGCTCTTTCTCAAAAAACAAAAGAACTAATAAATGAATTAAGTAAAGTCAAAGAATACAAAATCAACACATAAAAGTCCATGGCATTTCTATAAAAAATAACAACCTAGACAAAAAGAAATCAAGAAAATAATTCAATTTATGATAGCATAAAAAAATACTTAGGAATAAACTTAACCAAGGGGGTAAAAGACCTGTACACTGAAAACTATAAAACAATGATGAAAGAAATTGAAGAGGACACAAATAAAATGAAGATATTCATTCCATGCTCATTGATCAGAATAATTAATTTTCTTAAAATGTTCATACTACCCAAAGCAAAATGCAGATTCAATGTGATCCCTATCAAAATTCCAAAAGCATTCTTCACAGAAATAGAAAAAAAAAATCTTAAAAATTTATATAGAACCACAAAAGGCTCTGAATAGCCAAAGTAATTATTAGGAAAAAGAAAAAAGTTAGAGGCATCACACATCCTAAATTTAAATTATATTACAGAGCTGTAGTAATTAGAACAGTATGGTACTGGCATAAAAACAGACATACAGGCTAGTGGAACAGAATGGAGAGCCCAGAAATAAATCCAAACATATACAATACACTAATTTTCAACAAGGGCAGCAAGAAGAAACAACGACACAAGGATAGTCTCTTCAATAAATGGTCCTGGGAAACCTGATTCCCACATGCAACACCATACACAAAAATCAACTAAAAATAGATTAAAAAAAAAAAAACTAAACATTAAGACCTGAAACCATAAAACTCATAGAAGAAAAAATAGCGGAAAAACTTATTGACATTGGCCTTGGCAATGATGTCTTAGATACAAAAGCTCAGACTACAAAAGCAAAAATAAATAAATGAGACTACATCAAATTAAAAACCTTCTGCATAGCAAAGGAAACAATCACCAAAATGAAAAGGCAACCTATGAGTTGGGAAAAAAATATTTGCAAACTATGTATCTGATAGAGGGTTAATAGTCAAAATTCATAGAAAATATGTAGCTCAATTCTTAAAATGGGTGAAGAACTTTAATATTTAGAAAGTAAGTAAGGACATTGTATGGGAAAAAGAGATATCAATGATGAAAAACTGCAGGGTCTCCACCATTGTTATGGAAATCCTGAAGATCAAGGGGGGTATGGCAATGATTTAGGTCTCTGGCAGCACTTTCCACTATGCTAAGATTTGAGAGGTTTGGTGTTTTGCACTTGTTCTCACTGAGATTTGGTGCGATCATAACATTGCGACCCTCATATTTCATTTACCTCATATTAGAAACATTCAAAGGGTGATTGAGAGCTGAGAAACCAACAGAGGAGTCTTTTTATTTAAAACTGAATACTGTGCTTTTTTCTTTTCAAGTCTTGATGTGGTGTTAGTTTTCTATTTCGAGATAAGAAAGTAGGACTGAAACTAGAGAACAACCAAGAGGGTAAGAAATGTTGGAGTAAAGATATTCAGCCTCACTAGTAACTCAAATAATGTAAATAAAAACAGTAAATGTCTTGTTATTGAAGTAACAAGAAATTATAATTGTCTCTTAGTTAAGCAAAAATAAAGAAGATTGGCTGAGCTCATTATTGGGAAGGGTGTGGAGAAATGGATATTCTCATACTCTGGGTCTAAGGGCAAATTGGGCAGTAATTTGAGCTGACAGTTTGGCTCTAAAAGTAAAAATTTCTCAGAAATCTAGGAATGTAACTTAAGGAAATAGCCAATCACATTTACAAAGGTATATAAACAATATGTTTTTGTAATAGTGAAAATATAATGTAGGTACTGACATGAAAAGACATTCCAAAATATTTCATAAGACAAAAAAAGCAAAAGGAAAAATGTATATATGATGTGGAACAAAATGAACATACATACTGATATATATAAAAGTGCAAAGAAAAACATCTATGAACATATTATCGGCTGGGCGCAGTGGCTCACGCCTGTAATCCTAGCACTTTAGGAGGCCGAGGCAGATGGATCGCCTGAGATCAGAAGTTCGAGACCAGCCTGACCAACACGGTGAAACCCAGTCTCTACTAAAAATACAGAAATTAGCCAGGCATGGTGGCGGGCGCCTGTAATCCCAGCTACTTGGGAGGCCGAGGCAGGAGAATTGCTTGAACCCAGGAGGCGGAGGTTGCAGTGAGCCGAGATCAGGCCACTTCACTCCAGCCTGGACGAAAGAGCAAAACTCCGTCTCAAAAAAAGAAAGAAAGAGAGAAAGAGAGAGAGAGAGAAAGAAAGAAAGAAAGAAAGAAAGAGAAAGAAAGAAAGAAAGAAAAAGAAAGAAAGAAAGAAAAAGAAAGAAAGAAAGTTCTGTGTGAGATAGAGAATTGTGGGAATTTTTTGTATATTGTGTATTTCTGTATAGTTTTCATTTTATAAAAGTATCTATCACTTTAGTAATGATTAAAATTAAGTTATTTTAAAGTATTAAGTGTATTTTAAATGTTGTAGGTCCATATTTATTGCTATCTACATATTATTTAAGTAAAAAATTTAAAATATATAGAGCAGGCTCCCTAAAAGCATGGAGAGTATTATCCCATTTATTTAATGATTAATGATTTAATGGCTGAATGGATGGGGGTTAGAAAAAACGTTCAGAGAGAGGAAGTGGAGCAAGACGGCAGAATAGAAAGCTCCACTGATCATGTCCCAGTCCCGTGTCCCAGACCCACACCCGCCCCCCACCCCCTACAAGGACCAAGTTGACAACTATCTACACAGATATGAGTGCCCATCTCAAAAATCAGGTGGGCAACTCATAGTACCTGATTTTAACTTCATAGCACTGAAAAAAAAAGGCACCCAAGAGATAGAAAAAATAGTTTTGAATCACAGACACCACCCCTCCCCAACCCCGGCAGCAGCAGAGTGATGGGGAGAGCTTCTCCTGGCACCAGGGCAGGGAGAACACAGCAATTGTGAGGTATCAAACTCAGTGCTTTCCTGTTAGAGCAGAATGGAAAACTGAACCAAACTCAGCTGATGCCTGTCCCCAGAGGCAGCATTTAAATCAGCCCCACCAGAAAAGGAATTGCCAATCCCAGTAGTCCAAACTTGAGTGCCTGCAAACCTCGCCACCAAGGGCTACAGCACTCTGTGTCTCCAAGTAATCTTGAAAGGCAGTCTAGGCCATAAGGACTGGAACTCTTAGGCGACTCCCAGAGCAGAACCAGGCCCAGAGACAGTGGACTGGGGGTGGGGTGGGTGGCGGGATACATGTCATACTGGGACACCAGCTGGGGCAGCCAAGGGAATGCTGGCATCACCCCTCCCTTAACCCTAGGCTGCACAGCTCCGCTCATGGCTCCAAAAGGGACCCCTTCCTTCCACTTGAGGAGAGGAGAGGGAAGAGCAGGGAAGACTTCGCCTTGCATCTAGGACACCACCTCAGCCACAGCAAGATAGGGCACTGTGGGACTCAGGAGGCCGCCATTCCAGGCCCTGGTTTGCAGATGACGTTTCTAGACACATCCGGGGCCAAAAGGATGTGTCTTTCCTTCACTGCCTTGAAGGAAAGAACCCAATCCAGGCAGCATTCATCACCTGCTAACTGAAGAGCTCTTGGGCCCTGAATAACCAGTTGCAGTTATTCAGGGCCCAGGTAGTATATCAAGGGCCTTGGGTAAGCCTCTGAGACTTCCTGGCTTCAGAAGAGACTTAGCACATTACCAGCTGTGGTAGCTACAGAGCAAAACTCCTTCCGCTTGAGAAAAGTAGAGGGAAAAGTAAGGGGAACTTTGTCCTACACCTTGGGTACCAGCATGGCCACAGGGGAGCAGAGCACGAAGCAGGCTCTTAGGGTTCCCGATTCCAGGACTTGGCTCTTGAATAGCATTTCTAGACCTGCTCTGGGCCATAAAGGAATCCACTTCCCTGAAGGGTAAGTCCCAGGCCATTAACTTCAAGCTGACTTAAGAGACCTTGGGCCTTAAGAGAACATTGGTGGTAGTCTGGCGGTATTCCTCATGGCCTGGGGTGGCGGTGGCTACCCATTGAGGTTCCTCTGTCTTTGGGAGGGGGAGGGAAGAGTGGGAAAGACTGTATCTTGTGGTTTGAGTGCCAGCTCAGCTGCAATACAGTAGAATACCTGGTAGACGTCTAAAATTTTTGACTCTAGTCCTTGACTCCCAGACAGTACTTCTGTACCCACCCAGGGCCTGGGGGACCTCACCACCCTGAAGGGAAGGACACAGGCCTGGCTGGCTTTACCACCTGTTAATTGTAGAGCCCCAGGACCTTGAGTGAACGTAGGCTGCAGCCAGAGGTTGAGTGCAGCAGGACTTGGGTGAGACCAAATGCTACACTAGCTTCAAGTCTGATCCAATACAGTCAGCAGTGGTGGCCACAGGGGTACTTGTGTCACTCAACCCCCAGCTTTAGGTGGCTCAGAACCGAGAGAAAGACTGTATGTTTAGGAGAAAGTAAAGGAAAAGAACATGAGCCTCTGCCTTGTAACCCAGGGAATTCTCCCAGATCTTGTCCAAGTCCATCAAGGCAGTACCTCTACAAGTTTGCAAAAACCAGTGTTACTGGGCTTGGGGTGCCCCCTAAAGCAGATACAGCTTAGATCACAACACACAAGTCCTTTCAAATATCTGGAAAGCATTTCCAAGATGAATGGGTACAAATAAGCACAGACAGTGAGGACTACAATAAATACCTAACTGTTCAATGCCAGACACCAAGGAACATCTACAAGCATCAACACCATCTAGGAAAATATGACCTCACTAAATAAACTAAATAAGACACCAAGGAACAATCATGGAGCAACAGAGCTATATGTCCTTTCAGATAGAGAATTCAAAATAGCTGTGTTGAGGAAACTCAAATAAATTTAAGATAACACAGAGAAGGAATTCAAAATTCTATCAGGTAAATTTGAGAAAGAGACTGAAATAATTAAAAAGAATCAAGCAAAGGCCAGGCGTGGTAGCTCACACCTGTAATCTGAGCACTTTGGGAGGCCGAGGTGGGTAGATCACTTAAGGCCAGGAGTTCAAGACCAGCCTGGCCAACATGGTGAAACCCCATCTCTACTAAAAATATAAAAATTAGCCAGGCGTGATGGTGCCTGTAATCCCTGCTACTGAGGAGGCTGAGACAGGAGAATCACTTGAACCTGGGAGGCAGAGGTTGCAGTGAGCCAAGAGCACACCACTGGACTCCAGCCTGGGCAACAGAGTGAGACTCCGTTTCAAAAAACAAAAACAAAACAACAACAACAAACAAAAACAAAAAGAATCAAGCAGAAATTCTGGAACTGAAAAATTCAATTGACAAACTGAAAAGTACATCAGTCTCTCAACAGCAGAATTGATCAAGCAGAAGAAAGAGTTAATGAGCTTGCAGAGAGGCTATTTGAAAATACAATCAGAGAAGACAAAAGAAAAAAAAATTTAAAGAATGAAGTACAACTAAAAGATACAGAAAAATAGTCTAAAAGGGGCAAATCTAAGAGTTATTGGCCTTGCCAAGCATGGTGGCTCACATTTGTAATCCCAGTACTTTGGGAGGCCAAGGTGCAAAGATCACTTGAGCCCAGGAATTCGAGACTAGCCTGAGCAACATAGTGAGACTAAATTTATTATTATTTTTTATTTTTTAATTTTATTTTATTTTTAAAGTTATTGCCCTTAAGGAGAAAATAGAGAAAGAGATAGGAGTAGAAAGTTTATTCAAAGGGATAACGGAGAACTTCCCAAACCTAGAGAAAGATATCAATATCCAAGTACAAGAAGGTTATAGAACACCAAGCAGATTTAACACAAAGAAGACTACCTCAAGACATTGAATAACCAAACTCCCAAAGGTCAAGGATGAAGAAAGGAATCTAAAAGCAGTGAGAGAAAAGAAACAACATACAATGGAGCTTCAATAAATCTGGCAGTAGACTTTTCAGTGGAAACTTTACAGTCCAGGAGAGAGTGCCATGACATATTTAAAGTGCTGAAGAGAAGAAACTTTTATTCTAGAATAGTATATCTTATCTGCTGAAAATATCCTTCACACATGATGAAGAAATAAAGACTCTCACAGGCCAAAAAAAAAAGCAGAGGGATTTCATAAATACCAGACCTGTCCTACAAGAAATGCTTAAGGGAGTACTTCAATTTCAATCAGAAAGAAAAATAATAATAATAAGCAATGAATAATCACCTGAAGGTGCAAAACTCACTGATAATAGTAAGCACACAGAAACACACAGAGTAGTATAACACCGTAACTGTGGTATCCAAACTACTCTTATCCCGAGTAGATAGACTAAACAATGAACCAATCAAAAATAGTAACTACAACAACTTTTCAAGACATAGAGATTATAATAAGATATAAATAGAAACAACAGGGTTAAAAAGTTAAGGGGAGAAAGTTAAGGCATAGAGTTGTTATTTTATTTTTCTTTGTTGTTTGTTTATGCAAATAGTGTTAAGTTGTTATCAGGTTAAAATAATGGGTTTAAGATAATATTTGCAAGTCTCATGGGATTTATCTCTGGGACCCAAGTATTTTTCAGCATACGCAAATCAATCAATGGGATATATCATATCAACAGAATGAAGAGTAAAAAACCATATGATCATTTCAATTGATGCTGAAAAAGCATCTGATAAAATTCAACATCCCTTCAACATTAGCAGTGGCTAATGCCTGTAATAATAAAAACCCTCAACACACTGGATATAGAAGGAACACACCTCAACATAATAAAAGCCATATACAACAGAACCCCAGCTAGTATGATACTGAATGGGGAAAGACTGAAAGTTCTTCCTTCATACTGGAAGTCCAAGCTAGAGCAACCAGACAAGAGAAAGATATGAAGGGCATGCAAATTGGAAAGAAAGAGGCCAAATTACCCTTATTTGCAGATGATATGATCTTATATTTAGAAAAACCTAAAGACTCCACAAGAAAACTATTAGAACTGATAAATTCAGTAAAGTTACAAGATACAAAATAAACATACAAAAATCAGTAGCATTTCTATATACCAACAGTGAATGATGTGAAAAAGAAATTTAAAAAGTAATCCCATGTATTAAACACAATAGCCACACATAAAATTAAATATCTAGGAATTAACTTAATCAAAGATTTCTATAATGAAAACTATAAAACACTGATGAAAGAAATTGAGCAGGACACCAAAAAATCAAAAACTATTTTATGTTCATGGATTGGAAGAATCAATATTGTTAAAATGTCCATACTACCAAAAGCAATCTACAGATTCAATGCAATCCCTACCAAATTACCAATGACATTCTTCACAGAAATATTTTTAAAAATCCTAAAGTGTATATGAAACCACAAAATATCCAGAATAGCCAAAGTAAAAAGATCAAAACTAGAGTAATCACATTACTTGACTTCAAATTATACTACAGAGCTATAGTAACCAAAACAGCATGGTACTAGCAGAAAAACAGACACATAGACCAATGGAACAGAATAAAGAATCCAAACAAATCCACACACCTAGAGTGAACTCATTTTTGGCAAAGGTGCCAAGAACATACACTGAGGAAAAGAGAGTCTCTTCAATAAATGGTGCTGGGAAAACTGGATATTCATCTGCCCAGGCCTAGAGTGCAGTAGTGCAATCGTGGCTCACTGCAACCTGGAACTACTGGACTCAAACAATCCTCCCATCTCAGCCTCCCAAGTAGCTGGAACTACAGACATGCACCACCATGCCTGACTAATTTTTCAATTTATTTTTTGTAGATAGAGATTCTCACTATGTTGCCCAGGCTGGTCTCAAACTCCTGGGCTCAAGTGATCCGGCGCTGAGATTACAAGAGTGAGCCACCGCACCCAGACCAAAGTTCTTTTAAAACAATTAAAGAGCATTGGATTAGACTGTGCAATAGACATGAAACTTTTTCAAACGTGAATAAAATATTTTCACAAGACTGAGTTTATAAACCATGCACAATCCACAGGGCTTTCTCAGGACATGTATCAGTCTACTTCTCAATCCTTTATTATGTCAAGACTTTACTTAGCATCAACATACTGGCAATTGAGTTTTATTTTATAGCACTATAAACATCTAATGCCTTTTTAGTTGTGCTATGGAATAATTCTAGTAATATGCTACTAGACATGAAACTTTAAGACAAGATTGCTAATAATAATAATAATAGCTAATAATTATCAGCACTTAACTCTGTTCCAGGTGCTATGTTAAGCATCTGACATCTACTCAATCCTCACTATATTACTATACCCATTTAAGAGATAAGAATATATAATGATCAAATAAGTAAATTGCCCAAATTTTAAAAGATAGTAAAGGGATGAGCTAGGATTTGAACCTGATCTGATTCAAAAATTTGTGAACTTGACCATCACCCAATATTCTTAATATAAAATTAAGCATTTAGAATAAGTCTTGAGCTGAGTGCAGTGGTGCATGCCTGTAATCCCAGCACTTTGGGAGGCCAAGGTGGGAGGATCGCTTGAGCTCAGGAGTTTCAGACCAGCGTGGACAACATAGGAAGACCTCATATCTATTTAAAAACTCAAAAAATTAGCCAGGCGTGGTGGTGCACACCTGTAGTCTCAGCTGTTCAGGAGGCTAAGGTGGAAGGATTGCTTGAGCCTAGGAGGTGGAGACTGCAATGAGCCATGATCATACCACTGCACTCCAACATGGGCAACAGAGACCCCTGTCTAAAAAAAAAATTTAAATAAAAATTTTTTAAAAACCGTAAGTACATGCAGTACAGGTTTTCCCAGCTATCATGGTTTATGACTTTATGAATAATATTGTATTAGTTACCTATTACATGGCAGGCATTTAACTTTATGTACTAATTTCCTTTATTCCTCTTCACAAATCCAAGAGTCCCATATCCTCAGGCCCATTTTGCATCGGAGGACACTTACCTGCATAATAATCATTGTGAGAAACAACATACAAATCATGTCCTTCATTTCCTTCTTTAAATACTTCTTCATAGGATTTTGGTGGATTCACCACATCTTTAGCAGAGTATTCTGAAGGAAGAATTAATAAAATCAGTTCCAAGTCACTTTTTAACCTATTTATAATACGTTTATATTGACTAGAACAAATGAGAAATTAGGTATGCTGGATGCAAGGCTACATAGACATCCCGAGAGATCACAAAGCCAACATAAATGATTTATCAAGAAAGGGAAGCCCACTTGACCTGGCTCATCCCCTAGAAGTCAGAGCATATTAGAACTCTATTATCACTGGCTGGGAGCAGTGGCTCACGTGTGTAATCTCAGCACTTTGGGAGGCCAAGGAGGGTGGATCACCTGAAGTCAGGAGTTCGAGATCAGCCTGGCCAACATGGTGAAACCCCATTTCTACTAAAAAAAAAAAAAATCCAGCCTGGACAACATGGTGAAACGCCATCTCTACTAAAAATACAAAAATTAGCCAGGTGTGGTAGCACGTGCCTGTGGTCCCAGCTACTTTACTCAGGAGGCTGAGGCAGAAGAACTACTTGAATCCGGGAGGTGGAGGTTGCAGTGAGCCGAGATGGCACCACTGTACTCCAGCCTGGGCGACAGAGCGAAACTTTCATCTCAAAAAAAAACTATATTATCAGTTAACTGTTTAGTTGTGGTAAGCCATACTCCAAGCACAGCTAAATTCCTGATCCTGAGAATCTCTGTACAATTTTTATTTTAGTTTGCTGCAGACTTCTCAAGATGATCTAAACAAATCTGAACCACAAATTAGAACCCCTAATGCCCTGTGGGGTAGCAATGGTGTAAATTTTGGCAGTTTTAGATGGAAGCATACACCCTGTGTCTGTTTTGATCTGAATCTGTATTCCCAGGCTGGGCTCAGTGGCTCAGGCCTGTAATCCCAGCACTTTGGGAGGCTGAGGTGGGTGGATTATCTGGGGTCGGGAGTTCAAGACCAGCCTGAGCAACATGGTGAAACCCTGTCTCTACTAAAAATACAAAAATTAGACAGGCGTGGTGGCACACGCCTGTAATCCCAGCTACTTGGGGGGCTGAGGCAGGAGAATCGCTTGAACCTGGGAGGCAGAGGTTGCAGGGAGCCGAGATCACGACACCACACTCCAGCCTGGGCAACAGAGTGAGACTCCGTCTCAAAAAAAAAAATTAATTAATTAATTAATTAATTTAAAAAATGAATCTGTATCCTCAATGTAGCCAGAGGTACCAGGGAAATCACTGGAATCAGGGAGAAATTCTTCTACTGGTCCTAAATCTGGAAAAGATGTTTGTTTAATAGCTGCATTCCCATGACTAGTGGTACCCAGTTTTGTGTACAGTGAATAATTTTGTTTTTACTGTTTTAGATAATAATTTGTAAATGTAACTCCATTTACAATTTCACTCTTCCCTTTCGACCTAACAACATAGATTAAGAAATTTCCTTTCTTTTGGCCTTTCTGCTAAGAATTGAGTTATATAAATGAATAGTTAAGAATACCAGAAGATGATTCCAATCAAAATAATCCTGTAAAGCAGAACTTCTTTTTGATATATGAACATTACACTTAATAATACACATATATACATGTTTTGAAACATTGTTTCTTTTATATATTTAAATGAGGAACACTTAGAGAATACTTTCCACATTAAATAAACTAATCCTAAAATAATGCCATGTCTAACAGTTCATATACATCGGATTTCTTAAACCTATCAAAAAGAAGAGGCGGGGAATAGTCACTCACACCTGTAATCCCAGCAGTCTGGGAGGCCAAGGTGGGAGAATCATTTGAGTCCAGGAGCTTGAGGCCAGCCTGGAAACATGGTGAGACCCCAGCCTCTATATAAATATAAATATATATAGTTTATAAATATAAATATATATGTTTCATGTATATAGAAACATAAAAAGGAAAGGATATTTAATCTACTCTAAAATACATTTTTCATGTGTCATATTTTTTAAAACTTCAGATCTGAAGCAATAAGGTACAACTCCAGATTTTACATTCCAAAGTATAATCTATCTTCAGAGTAGATGTCACTACCTTAAGGAAAATAATCTAATGAGCCTTTCGGTGAACAAAGCTAAGGTTCCTGGAAGAGAGCCTCAATGGGTATGGAAAGACAAACAGAGAATTTCTCCACAAAATAAAGAAAGATGGAATTTGAGATCTCCTATGGTAAGACTCCTAGAGGGAGAGGATAACCTGAAAAAGAGTAGACGAGAGAAATCTGAGAAAGGTGTAAAGAAAGGCACCCAACAACATGGCAGGAACCTGGGTCTTCAGAAGGAAGAATGGCCTGTGATCAACTCTAACGAGTTATTTGTTGAATGACGGTACTCTACTCCCTCTCAAAATCAGAGTGGAAGTCAACTATGCACTCTGCTCTGTATTTGGTTAGTATGCAGGTAGACCTCACGGATCTGCATGAATGGAGTGCGGTATACAGCATTTACCATACTTATCTGTGCCATGAACTCTGTTGCATAAAGAGTTCAGAGTCATGAACACATGTGAAGCACTGATGGAAATAAAACACACAAATGGATGTCCAAGGCAAAGGGATTGTAGTTCTCTAGCTAGCCCCAGAGCCAATTTTTGTTGAGTTCTTTCCTGTCTTTACACCATGCCTACTATGCTCACTATATCTGGACTCCAATACCTGAATTTTTCCTGCCTCTGCATACATACACGTCAAGGATTTTGGTTCTGAGAGTAACTTTCTTGCAACAATCCCATCTTTCCTTCTTGAGTCATCGTTTGCACCATCACCAAACATCATACAAATAAGATATTTAATCAAATTTTCCAAAGAGACTTATTTTACCAGCCCCTTCCCACCCCTTATTTTTTTTGTACTACCTCTGATGACTGTGCTCCCAAATGTCGTATTGATTGTGTCCATGCCTTTTGGTAATCCTGGTGCTTGATCGTGAGATTTTCCTAATGGTGCTCGTCGATTGCTAAGATATATAGATTCTTTTTTATCTTTAATTTTCTGTTGAAATGTGGTAATAGGCTGTGGGTTTATCAATGTGTTTGCCTAAATAAATCATACAATGCACAAATATATCAACAAAAAAAGTATAAATCTGAAAATAGAAACCCTAATCAATAGCTGGGGAGAGGAGACTGTACGATTGTGGGAAAACATTTCATTATCATTATTGGCTTTGCTCACCTTCAAATGAACTGTCAGAATTGGCTGTGAAGTTTAAACACGCCTACAAGAACTTTCTAATGAGTTAAAAGGTTTCAGGGATACTAAAAGGTTTACGATTATAGCTTCCAGGTTACTTGACTCAAATATTTAAGAAAAGTGGTGCCAGGTGTAGTGGCTCACGCCTGTAATCACAGCACTTTGGGAGGCTGAGGCAGGCAGATCACCTGAGGTCTGGAGTTTGAGACCAGCCTGGCCAACATGGTGAAATCCCATAACTACTAAAAAAAAAAAAAATCAGCCGGGTGTGCTGGCACACGCCTGTAGTCCCAGCTACTCAGGAGTCTGAGGCAGGAGAATGGCTTGAGCCTGGGAAGTGGAGGTTATAGTGAGCCAAGATCACACCACTGCACTCCAGCCTGGGCGACAGAGTGAGACTCAGTCTCAAAAAAAGAAAAGTGAAAATGAAAAGCACAAGAACCACTTGACTTCCAAAAGTTCTCTTCAGATATAGAGATCAGGTCTTCTGAATCTAGACTGTCCATTCAATCAATAGCAGATAACCAACATTTTGATTCCACCTCTACTCAATGTCCATATAAGTATTCTATAGTGCCTCTAGGCAAGTCACCAAGACAATCTTTTTTTTTTTTTTTTTTTTGCGATGGAGTTTCGGTCTGTCGCCCAGGCTGGATTGCAGTGGCATGATCTCAGCTCACTGCAATCTTCACCTCCCGGGTTCAAGCGATTCTCCTGCCTCAGCCTCCCGAGTAGCTGGGATTACAGGCGCCTGCTACCATGCCCCAGCTGCTTTTTTTTTTTTTTTTACTTTTAGTAGAGACAGGATTTCGCCATGTTGGCCAGGCTGGTCTCAAACTCCTGATCTTAGCGGATCCTCCTGCCTCGGCCTCCCAAAGTGCTGGGATTACAGGCATGAGCCACCATGCCCTGCCAAAACAGTCTTCTTTATTGTCTAACACAGCCTGACAGCATTTCTCTTTATTGTGAGAAAATGGAATGCAACTAGGCTTTTATCATTTGAGAGGACAATAGATAGTTTGTGGCTTAAACTATTAATTTCTTCACACTGTCTTGGCTGCTGCTGCTTGGCTTTTTTTTTTTACTGCTCAAGATAAATGCTTTTGGAAGACAGATTGAGAAAAGGCTAGTAAAAATATGGGTGGGAAGGAGATTGGAACTGATGAATTTCACTAATACCTGATTTGTGCATTTTCACCTTGGTAAATTAATAATGTACAAGGAAAAAAAGAAAATAACTTACCGGTATTGAAATTTTAGATCTAATTCCATGTGTCAAATAAGGTGCAATCTGGGGATCATTTGCTCTTCCGTAAAATACTCTTTCTACTCCAGCAGGTGGATATCTGAAGTTGAAATACTTTTTTGCCTCAGGTGGAGTAATTAGCTACAAAGAGTGAGGCAAGAAAATAGTATTAAGTACAGTTTCTAAAAATATTAACAGGACTGATCTATACCAATCAACCAACAACCTTAAGTGATGTATGTAGTAAATGCATTTGGAACTACAGCCCCAAATAACGAACATCCCCCTAAAATGTATTTATTTATTAATGAAAGTAAACAACATTTTTTTCCATGACACAGATCCTGAGAACATGTGTCCTAAACAACATATTTTAAATGTTGTATTTAGAAAACAACCAGGAAGTATCCAGGTTACAAAGCAAACCGTTATTCCCACTGAAATAAATTGAATCCCCTGTAATTGAATCCCTGTACAGCTAGAAATTGTAAGCCTGGGATTTTCACTTTCTTGGACAAAATCAATAGAAGGCCTCAAAATACAGCAAAGAATCCAATTTGACCACATTAAGTTTATACCACTTTCATAAGGAACGTTGAGTTGCCTATTCCTTAATTTTCACATAGAAGGTAAAAATAGAAATATAAAGGTATATTGAAAGTGCTCACCCTGGGAAGTTTTTCAGTCAAGCAGGTTGCAACTCTGTAACCAACTGGAATAACTTTTCCTGCCTTTCGGGGAAAAAAATGGGTTGATCATTGTCAGGGTGGAAGAGGAGCATTTTGAAGAATGAAATTTATTTCAAACTTGTCCTATGCCTCTGAGGCTACAAAGTTACTTTTGACTAACATAAAAAAGGAAGAACAAATAGTAAATGTAAAGCAATCTTCATATGTAACAAACATTAAATGCTATGTATATATTATAAACATTTATAAAATTGTAAGCATATATTTTTACAGCACTAACATTGTTAGTGATTCATCCAGTTACAGGAATTCTGTGACATGTTGAGGAATTCAACCTTCAGAACAATCTTCTCATAGATCATAGGTTAATTATTCATTGTTCTATATAACAGTGAAATAGAAGTATGATCTTTGGGAGGCCAAGAAGGGAGGGTTTCTCACAGCCAGGAGTTCGAGGCTACAGTGAGCTGTGATCACATCACTGTACTCCATCCTGGGCAATGGAGCAAGACTTTGCCTCTGAAAATAAATAAATAAATAAAATTTAAAACTGAGAGAAAGAAACTAACTTCCCATAGTGTTCTGGGTCTCTGGAAAGAGTAGAGAGCAACAGAGAAAGAAAGAGAACAAACAGACAAAAGCAGAGAAATTGAGAATGGAGTGGAGTGGATGGATGAATGAGTAGATGTGGGTGAACATATGAATGAATACATACGGGTAGGTGAAAGTTTATTATT
Source organism: Pan paniscus (assembly GCF_029289425.2). NCBI lineage: Eukaryota > Metazoa > Chordata > Mammalia > Primates > Hominidae > Pan > Pan paniscus. The sequence goes on from NC_085926.1 coordinate 19,887,953, forward strand.
ATGTTAAGTGTTGAGTGTGGAATTTCTTTTAGTGAGAGAGTCTTTAGGGTTTAAGAGACTGTCTTGCTGACATCTCTAGGTATAAAAGAGGAAGCCCACAGACATAGCCAGGCAGAAAACTGAATTGCTTTGTTAAAAAAAAAAGGGAGAAAATATGATCTTTGTAGTGTCTAATGTTTTAATATGAATTATTAGATTCCAGTTTGAAAGGGAGGGGCAAAACAACTTCTGATTAGATACACTAAGAAGGAAAAATCAAGGAGATGACAAATAAATTGAGAAAGTGTGTGGAGTCCAAGGTCTAGCAACAGGGTGAGAGGCTGGGGGGGCCAAGATGGGAAATAAGACAGTAAGAAGCAGCCCAGTCTTAATGCTGTATCTTCAGTAAATTCTACCCACACAATTACATTGTGTTAGAAGAACTTTGTGTAAAAAAAAGAAAGGAGCTATGTTCTGTGTTCTAACCTGGGCAAAAGCAAGACTGAGAAGATGGAGAAGAGATATAGTGAGATTTATTTTAATTCAGTTGGAAGTTATAAGAAATCTCACTAATACCAGGGAATATTGTCTCTCTCTATACTTAGGATAGGAACTCAAGTCATTTTTTAAAATATGAAGGCTGCCAGGCAAAGTGGCTCACACCTGTAATCTCAGCACTTTGGGAGGTCAAGGTAGGTGGACCATTTGAGGTCAGGAGTTCAAGACCAGCCTGGCCAACATGGTGAAACCCTGTCCCTTCTAAAAATACAAAAATTAGGCAGGCATGGTGGTGCGTGCCTGTAATCCCAGCTACTCGGGAAGCTGAGGCAGGAGAATTGCTTGAACCCAGGAGGCAGAGGTTGCAGTGAGCCGAGGCCATGCCATTGCACTCCAGCCTGGGCAACAAGAGCAAAACTCCATCTCAAAAAAAGAAAAATAAAATTATGAAGGGAATGAGAATATGCTGTCCAAAAATATGCCACTTTTGCATATGGATTATTCTGAGCTGAAGGCAGTTAAGAATCAACAGATACAGGAAGAGTTCAACACTTGGAAGAAGGTGTGGTAAAGCTTGGATATGAAAATAGAAAGATTGGTTGAAAGTGTGTATTCAGGGCAATTGTATCCCCAGTTCTTCTTCATCCTATGTTATCCTTGTCTTCACACAAACTCTCAATCCCTCTTGCCAAACTGTGGATTTGTTTTTGCAAAGGGGTTTTGCAGCCGGAAACATCAAACCCAAGGTAAGGTAGCGGGGCATTAATAAGTAAAAGTATACTTTCTGTAATGCATTTCCTCTAGCTTCCTCTCCCACTGGGCCCTGGAAAGCCAGCAGCCAGGAGTTAAGCCAGCCCTCTAGCCAGTGGGCAGTGTACAGGAAAGGCAGCAGCGCATCATGAATATAAATAGAGATTTGGAAGCCAGCTTGCTTGGGTTCAAATATCTGCCAATAAATAAGCTGTGTCACCCTGTTACTCAGCCTCAATTTGCTCACAATGGAGATGGTGATAACAGTACCAACCTCATAGAGATCATTGTGAGAATTAAATGAGTTAATACATATAAAACGCTTAGAACAGTGTCCACACATGCTATGTGCTATATAAGTTTCAACTATTATTACATTACTATTCTCTGGAAAATCTGAATAACCTAGAAGAAAAAAATTAATATTCGGGACTCTCCCAAAATAAAGGCTGCCTCATCTCTTCATCACCCTATAACAATGCCCCAGCCAGATGCGGTGGCTCACACCTGTAACCCCAGCACTTTGGGAGGCAAAGGCAGGCGGATCACAAGGTCAGGAGTTTAAGACCAGTCTGACCAACATGATGAAACCCCGTTGCTACAAAAAAACATAAAAATTAGCCAGGCATGGTGGCGCATGCCTGTAGTCCCAGCTACTTGGGAGGCCCAGGCAGGAGAATCACTGGAACCCAGGAGGCGGAGGTTGCAGTGAGCCGAGATTGCGCCACTGCACTCCAGCCTGGGCAACAAGAGTGAAACTCTGTCTCAAAAGGAAAAAAAAAAAAAAGCCCCAAGGTAAACAAGCCATGCAACACACACACAGCTACTAATTTTCTTTGTAGTACCTAATGTTTCATTTGTTTTGTTTTGTTTTTGAGACAGGGTCTGATTCGGTCTTCTAGGTCAGAGTGCAGTGGTGCAGATCTCAGCTCACTGCAACCTCTGCCTTTCAACCTCAGCTCACTGCAACCTCTACCATCCTCCCACCTCAGCCTCCCTAGTGACTGGGACTACAAGTGTGGGCCACCATGCCTAGCTAATTTTTGTATTTTTTTTGTAGAGACGAGTTTTTGACATGTTGCACAGGCTGGTCTTGAACTTCTGAGCTCAAGTGATCTGCCCGCCTTGGCCTCCCAAAGGGGTGGGATTACAGGCGTGAGCCACCAGGCCTAGCCTGCCTAATGTTTTAATATGAATTATTAGACTCCAATTTGAAAGGGAGGGGCAAAACAAGCTAATAAAAAACATACACAAACATAGAGGGAATAGGAAAATGTAAATAAACAAAAGAGATTACCTGAGAGATATAAGATGTTGCATTTATTGCATTTATAAAACTATATTAGAAATTTTAAAAGACAACCTGAGAAGAAATAACTCTTTAGAATTTAAATATGATAATCTAAATAAAATTTCTACTTTTCACCTATTGTTTTAATATGTACTGATGAGCTGGGCATGGTGGCCCATGCCTATCATCCCAGCACTTTGGGAGGCGGAGGCAGGAGGACTGCTGGAGCCCAGGGTTCAAGACCAGCCTGGGCAACAAAGTGAGACCCTTATCTCTTTAAAAAAAAAATTAATAACTAGTGATGATTCTTTCCTAAATCATTATTCCTATGATGGTTGCCAAATGAGGACTTTCTAATTTTAGCATTCTTTCTATATTTATTAATTGCATTATACTGCAAGGAAGTTTTCTTTTCTCTCTCTTTTTTTTTTTTTTTTTTTGAGACAGAGTCGTCCTCTGTTGCCCAGGCTGGAGTGCAGTTGTGTGATCTTGACTCACTATAACCTCCGCCTCCCAGGTTCAAGTGATTCTCCAGCCTCAGCCTCCCGAGTAGCTGGGAATACAGGCACATGCCACCACGCCCGGCTAATTTTTGTATTTTCAGTAGAGACGGGGTTTCCCTATGTTGGCCAGGCTGGTCTCAAACTCCTGACCTCGTGATCCTCCCTCCTCAGCCTCCCAAAGTGCTGGGATTACAGGCATGAGCCACTGCGCCAGGCCTTTTCTCACTATTTATTCACACATTTATGTATTTACATCCCTATGTACTTGTGGATTTCTATTTTATTCAATGGTAATTTTATTCAATACTCAATGTACACCAGTTAGGTCTAGGGGAAGACTCATCAACCTTGTTTCTTCAAGTTTGTTTTATATCTGCATGATTCTTTAGGATTCTTCTCATTTTTTTGCTCACAAGGATGTTCCATGTTCATATTGTACTTGCCTGTGCAAGTCCTAGAGTCAGCCATTTCTCCAAGGAGCTTAATTTCTTTTCAAAGAGAATAGTACATGGCACATGTATACATATGTAGCTAACCTGCACATTGTGAACATATACCCTAAAACTTAAAGTATAATAATAAAAAAAAAGAAATAAAGATCTGGATTTTGGTGTGCTCTTTGCTACTAGAGAAATACCGCTTCTAAGCTCTCTTAAATAGAGTTAGGATGGCCGGGCGCAGTGGCTCACACCTGTAATCCCAGCACTTTGGGAAGCCGAGGCAGGCCGATCACGAGGTCAGGAGATCAAGACCATCCTGGCTTACATGGTGAAACCTCATCTCTACTAAAAATACAAAAAATTAGCCGGGCGTGCTGGCCGGCACCTGTAATCCCAGCTACCCGGGAGACTGAGGCAGGAGAATGGCGTGAACCAGGGAGACAGAGCTTGCAGTGAGCCGAGATCCGGCCACTGCACTCCAGCCTGGGCGACAGAGCTAGACTCCTTCTCAAAAAAAAAAAAAAAAAATAGAGTTAGGAAATGTATGAATAGACAAACACCCCCGCACACTTGCATGTATATTGATCCTATAATATTCTGTCTAGTTAAATGTGTGTAGTTAGAATCCATGGTCATAGATATATAGATATATCATAAATGTATATGAATACCTCTAATCACAATCCAACACAACAGGATTCATTCTATTCCCCTTTCCATATTTATAACACTTTTCTCTGTCAGTGAGAAAAGGGTTATTGTCCTAAATAACCCTGGCATTATTGTCCTAAATATATTTACTTATCTGCTTAGGCTTTCTGTCTGTAACCCAACTCCAAACTGCACCAACCATCTCCTTGCTCAGCTGCCTCTTTGCTCAGTCCCTAACAACACCGGAGACACCTTGCTTGGCCACCTCCTCACTCAACCCCCAGTGATACAGCCTTTAATGGCCAAGTACCTCTTTCATTTATCATACAAGTGAGTCCCAAGATTCAAGTCAACTCAGGAAGGTTGATATAAGACCATTTTTAGCTGCTCAAGACCCACAGACCCATAATCATCACACCACCTTCCACTCTTCAAACTCAATGTGGGTTAGCTTAATGGTTACAGCTCTCCCACTTGCCCTTGGTCAAGATCCCTCTGTTTTACTCAGAGAGATCCCCAATTCTAAACATCTCAGAGAGAATGAGGAGTGATGGTACCCATTCCCTTTCTGCCCAGAAGACACTGAATCCATTATGCAAATAAAAACATCCAATTCCCAGAATTCTGCAGAGATTAGCTTTGCAAATTCATACAAAATAAATCTTTTTACCTGGTATTTTCTCCAATACCAGGGCCTGCATAACTAGGAAGGTCCCACAAGATTTATTAACAGGTGGCACCTTTCCCTCCACCTATTCCCAAAATAGCTGTCAGGTTCTACTAGTATAGAACAAGAAAAAGCAAGGCACCCCTTTGCATGACATTTGTCATATCATAAAGTCATTTGTCTATTGGTCTCCAGTCTCTAAGCTCCTTGAATGCAGGTACTATGTAATTTTTCAACTATGTGGCCCCAGCGTTTATTTGTGTATGGGTTTTTTGGCTTTTTTGGTTTTTTTTTTGTTTTGGGGGTTTTTTAAATTTATTTATTTATTTTGAGACGGAGTCTCGCTCTGTCGCCGAGGCTGGAGTGCAGTTGCGCAATCTCGGCTCACTGCAAGCTCCACCTCCCAGGTTCACGCCATTCTCCTGCCTCAGCCTCCCGAGTAGCTAGGACTACAGGCGCCTGCCACCACACCTGGCTAATTTTTTGTATTTTTAGTAGAGACGGGGCTTCACTGTGTTAGCCAGGATGGTCTCGATCTCCTGCCTTCGTGATCCACCCGCCTCAGCCTCCCAAAGTGCTGGGATTACAGGCTTGAGCCACCATGCCCAGCCTGCTTTTTTATTTTTTATTTTTATTTTTGAGACAGAGTTTCACTCTTTTGCCCAGGCTGGAGTGCAATGGCATGATCTCAGCTCACAGCAACCTCCGCCTCCCGGGCTCAAGTGATTCACCCACCTCAGCCTCCTGAGTAGCTGGGATTACAGGTGCCTGTCACCACACCCGGCTAATTTTGTATTTTTAGTAGAGACGGGGTTTCTTTATGTTGGTCAGGCTGGTCTCGAACTCCCAACCTCAGGTGATCCACCCGCCTCAGCCTCCCAAAGTGCTGGGATTACAGGCATGAGCCACCCCGCCCGGACTTGCTTTTGTTTTTTAAATAGGATCTCACTCTGTCAACCAGGCTGGAGTGAAGTGATACCATCACAGTTCATTGCAGCCTCAACCTCCCATAGCCCTATGTTATCATGGACACTATAATTTTTGTAAACTTTCCCTTGAAGCTTTCCTTCCTTCTTCGTCTTTCTATTCCAGGGCTCAATATCATTTACCAATGCACTTTGTATGCTTCAGATGTTTTGTCTTAATAACTCCAGGTTTCTGCCATAGTCAGTGCATTGATGGAAATCAAGGGACAGTCTCGGGATAGCTTAGAAAATAACCATTGTAGAGATTTTGATCTCTGACAGTGTTTTTCAAAAGTCAAGTGCCCTTTCAAGCGCTACCAGGCCTCCACACAGAGGACCTCCTTTCACAAGAATCTTTTTGATTGTTTAAGGACACACCAGAAATCTCTCCTTAGGCCAGTATTTCTTGGAAACTTTTCCTTCCTCCACTGGTTCCACATCCATGACTGTTTTACTAGAAGAACTTGCCTGATGGGTCTCATAAATCCAACAGAGCAAACCTTCACCCGCAACTAAACACCAACTTTGGGCAGCAACTTCAAACCATAGGATGAGTATTCCTGAAATAAGGTGTATCTGCTCTTCCTCGCTCAAAACTGGAAAGATCTCTCATTAAAGTAAGTTCTTCCAGTTCCCTGAATGCACCCTGATGCAAAGTGATTATCCTCAAGCATTGATCTTGCAGGTTATTCACAATGGGGATTTTCATCTAAACTCTCCTCACAGCCATGCTTGACACTGGGTTTCAACCTCACCCAAATGCACTTCCTTCCTACTCTGAGACTCAGGGGCATCAAATACTTTACTAACCCATCCCCTGGTCAGGATGTTAGGGATTGCCTTCTCTTCCTTTTTCAGCTGTTTGAGTTTAACCAAGCTTACAAGAAGTAAATAATACTATAAATACTGTAGTATATATAAACAAATACTATAGTATATATATAGTATATACTATATATATAGTAAATAATATAGTAGCTAATACTATACATAACATATAAAGAAAGCATAAAGACAGTTGGAAAGCTGGGAAGCTTCTCAATTCTTTTTATATACTAGCGTTACCCTAATACCAAGCACAAAAAGAAAAACTACTGTCTAAATTTACAGAGAACCACAAATACAAAAATCCTAGTGAAACACTGGCAAGTCAAATCCAGGGATATATTATGAACATAATATATCACAAGGAGGGCTTAGGCCAAAAATATGAAGATGGTTTACCCTTAGAAAATGAACTATTTTAATTCAGAAAAAATATACATTTCAATAAATGTGGGAAAAGCTTTTCACAGATTGTTTAGTCCTGATTTTTAAACTTTCTTAGCAAACTGGAAATGGATACAAGTGTTCTTAACTTTAAATATCAGAAATCTCCCACAAAATCACATGTAATAGTGAAACATTAGAATTATTCCCATCAAAATCAGAAAAGAGACCTTGTTGTTGTTTTGTTTGTTTGTTTGAGGCGGAGTCTCGCTCTGTCGCCCAGGACAGTGGTGCGATCTTGGCTCACTGCAACCTCCGCCACCCAGGCTCAAGTGATTCTCCTGCCTCAGCCTCCAAAGTAGCTGGGATTACAGGTGCCTGCCACCACACCCAGCTAATTTTTGATTTTTTAGTAGAGACGGAGTTTTGCCATATTGGCCAGGCTGGTCTCAAACTCCTGACCTCAGGTGATCTGTCTGCCTTGGCCTCCCAAAGCACTGGGATTTCAGGGGTAAGCCACCATGCCCGGCCAAAAGACATTGTTTTTAATATTGTATTTTTTTTCTTATCATAGTCAATGCAGTGAGGTAGGAAATAGAGATAGATGAAAGGTATAGATACTAAAGAGAAAAGGACAAAAGTGTCAATATGATTGTCTACCTAAAATATCCATACACAAGCAAAATAGTCATTAAAAAAGGAAATAATGATAAGCAATTATGTCTAATAAGAGTTCAGCAAGGTGACCACACACAAGGACAAAAAAAAAAATAAAAACAAACATATGGAGCAATTTCCAATCTAATTATAAGTTAAAGAAACATAAATTAAAATAATGCCTAACAAATTATTATGATTTTAAAAATTTATTGCTACAATCTTTTAGGAAGAGATTTGGCAATAGAAACTAGAAAAAGATACATGCTTTTGGCTTCTGCTGAAACTCTATCCTTAAGGAAATATTCCAATACATATTAAAAGACTTTTTTTTTTAACTTTTTTTTTTTTTTTAAGAGACAAGGTCTCACTATGTTGCCTAGGTTGATCTCAAACTCCTGGGCTCAAGCAGTCCTCCCACTTCAGCCTCACAAAATGCTGGGATTATAGGCATGAGCCACCATGCCTGGCTGACAAACTATTTTATAGAAAATTCTGGAAGAATAAAAAATAAATACCCAACAATAGAGGGAAAGAGTTAACTAAAGAATTGGCTTGGCCAGGTGTGGTGGCTCACGTCTGTAATCCCTGCACTTTGGGAGGCTGAGGTGGGTGTATCATGAGGTCAGGAGTTCAAGACCAGCCTGGCCAATATGATGAAACCCTGTCCATCTCTACTAAAAATACAAAAAATTAGCCGGGTGTGGGGGCAGGCACCTGTAATTCCAGCCACTCAGGAGGCTGAGGCAGGAGAATTGCTTGAACCCAGGAGGCGGAGATTGCAGCGAGCCGAGATGGTGCCACTGCACTCCAGCCTGGGCGAGAGCGTGAGACTCCATCTCAAAAAAAAAAAAAAAAAGAATTGGCTTAAATATTTTTTATCATTAAAAGATCTTTTTGAAGTCTTTGTAGTAATAGTTAAATCTTATAAATAACAAATGAAAAATCAAAACAAATTTTGCACTCGATAATAACAACTACATAAAAGTGCATTTGGATAAAAGTGTCATAAAAAGTATAGAGTAATTAACAACTCAGGCTCTCAAATAGGAATTTGAGATTTCAAATCCCACCACTTTTTAGCTATATGACTTTAGCCGAATTACCTAAACTTGCTTCCATTTCCTTACCTGTAAAATAGGATTTAGTAATAGTAGATGCCTCACAGGTTGCAATAAGGGCAAACGAATTAATACCTGCAAAGGTCTATGAATAGCCATATTAATATAGTGAGCCACCAATAAATATTAATAATCGTGAAACAGTAAAGTGCTAATAGGCATTGTGTTAAGGTGATAAGATTCCAGGCATTTTCATCCCTGTTTTCTAAATTTTCTATAATGTTATTATTCTTGTGTTATAATCAAAATAAATATTTTAACATCTTAAAATTATTTTTAAATGAAGCCTTGTTTCTAACAAAGTTAGAATCCCTCCTCTTGCCTATAATCCTAATTCCATTCCCTTCCACTCTTCTAGAATCTGGTTCCACCCATTCTCTTCCTTTGTGTTATCTCAAACTCCTCCACTGATTCACTAAATAATAAGATTTCTAAGTGGAATATTTACTCTTTCTTTTCACTGTCATACTTCTTAAGAGAAAAAAATTTCATGATAGCTTTCTCCGATTCTAATAACCCATTCGCTCTTCAGTATATTATAATCTGAATTCTTTTTCTATTATGTCGTTCTAACAATGTTGGTAATTTCTTAATGTCCAAAGTTAATTAATCTTATTTTTACTTTATTTTTAGAGACAGGATCTCATTTTGTCACCCAGACTGGAATGCAGTGGTGTGATCATAGCTCACTGGAACCTTGAACTCCCGGGCTCAAATGATCTTCGCACCTCTCCCAAGTAGCTAGGACTACAGGCACATACTACCACACCTGGCTAATTTTTCTTTTTTGTATAGGCAGAGTCTTGCTATGTTGCCCAGGCTGATGACAAACTCCTGGCCTCGAGAAATCCTGCTGCCTGCTGGGCGTGGTGGCTCATGCCTGTAATCCCAGCGCTTTGGGAGGCCAAGGTGGGCCGAACACTTGAGGTCAGGAGTAGGGGACCAGCCTGGCCAACATGGCGAAACCCCTTCTCTATTAAAAATACAAAAATTAAATTTAAAAAAAAAAAGAAGGAAAAAAAATTAGCCGGGTGTGGTGGCATGTTCCTAGAATTCCAGCTACTGGGAGGCTGAGGCACAAGAATCGCTTAAGCCTGGGAGGCCGAGTTTGCAGCAAGCTGAGATTGCAACCCTGCACTCCAGCCTGGGTGATGGAGTGAGACTCTGTCTCAAAAAACAAAACAAAACAAAAAAACCCTCCTGCCTCAGCCTCCCAAAGTGCTGGGATTACAGCTAGTGCCACTGCACAAGGCCTATCAGAGATGATTTAACACTGCTGGTCACTCTCTCCTTGACACTCTCTTTCTTGTCCTATCACATTTACAAAGGAAGGTATGAGAAGTGGGAGGAAGCAGAGGTTTTAGAATTGCCTGTGCTGGAAACTGGAAGCTGGTGTCTGCATGTGTGTGAGATCAGATCAGATCAGAAGCTGTAAACTGCAGAACCAATCCAGAAATGGGAACCGGTGTGGTCAAGTAAAGTGGCTGGGAAAACCCAAAGAGGAAACCAGAAAGCAGTGTGAGACAAAGAAGAAAAGAACATTCTGAGTCTGAAGGGGAAAAGTCTTCAAACCCAGACAAAATTCTGTGGAAGCCCTGTGACCTCTTCAGCTGAGTTTTATTTTCAAATTTCAGTGTGTGGAATCTCTTACTCACATTATAACTTAAGGACACTTTCTTATGTTTCTCAATACCAATGTCTCAGACTTACTTTTTTCTTCTCCGACTGGTCTTTCTCCCATTTAATCATCCGGGTTTCCTTCTATTTCTCAAACATGTATTTATTGAATGACCACCATAAGCCAGGTATTGTGGTATGACATGAAGGTAAACAATGAACAAGATATAGTCCTTGCCCTCAAGAACTCACCTTATTGACATCTTTTTCACTGACCACCTCATGTCAATGTTCCCCAAGATTCTTGCCTTGACTTTCTTCTCCCATTCACACCCATGGGGCATCAATTGTCTCATATTACCAAGTGTTTCCCTGGCTTCTTTACCTGTCATCTCATATTGAAGATAGCCAACACTGGACATTCATTTGCCACCAAACCCAAAGAGATCATTATCAACACAGAAACTCCTGAGTCATCCACCAACTTCCCTTACTCACCACGTAGATCCACAACTGAGTGGCAATTTTTTAAAATGTCATCTAAAAACCTCTCAAAAGTGCAGTCTCCTTTCTATTCTTTCTAACTCTACATTAATTCCAGTCCATCAGAACTTTGGAATGTTGTTCTAACTACCTACTTGTCATTCAGTATCTCCCCCTTCCAGTCCATCATAACTACTGATATCAGAATTATCTTTCTAAAAGGCAAATTTTATTTCCCTTATTAAGATCCACCATTGATGCTGTATCCATATGTTTTATCCCTATATTCTGGGCCTTTAGATGTCTTCTACATATTTCTTCTTCATCTTCATCTCTCAATACCCTGCTGGCTGAATACAACTGTTTATGCCTCTCGAACATAGGAAGCTTTGGTTGTGCTCTATACCTTTTTATGCCCAAAATGCTCTAACCTCATTCTTTCTTCAGACAAATACTGACACCTTTCGATGTTAGCTCAAATATTACTTTCCCTATTAAGCTTTTCCCATCTCTTCTAAACAGAATTGTGCAATCTTTACACTGAGCTCTGTATTCAGAGTGTACTTCTATGAAGGAAGAATCATGTGTGTTTTTATTCATTTAGATAACTGTATACTATTCCTTTAGTTATCTGTCTCCATTACTGGAGTGAGCCTAAACCTAGAGGTAGGGATCATGTACTTTTCAATTTAGTTTGTCCTGTACCTGGCACAATGGCTACCACAAGTCTTTGCTGAAAGAACAAATAACTCACAGACTAAACAATGAATGGAAAAAGAAACACTTTTCTTTTCCATTCATAGTATGAATATTAGGGCACAGCATGTATCTTCATGTATTTCAATATGTGAGAGGCTTGAGGAAAATGAAATGAAGGTTAAAGGAGAAAAGAGAAATCAGAACAAACCACCGGCGTGCAGAGAAAACAAAGCTGACATCTAGGAAGGGAGGCAGAGAATCAGAAATCTAAGTAACATCTGCAAAGATTCCAGTGGGGCAAGAAATATAGGAATCTCATAAAATCTTTGTGATTTGTCTCTTCAAACCAAAACAAATTTTATCACTTTATCATCTCAATAAAGACATGGCTATACACAGTTTAGTTCCTACGGAAAGTGGAAAAAAACTTACACTTGGCCAGCAAGGGGTCCGATCAAAAAACTTCCCAGAGTATATGGGTCTGATGCGATCTGGAGGTTCCACTCCTGATTCAATGTTTCCAGCCTCCTTTCTCTGTTCATGTTGTTGGGCAAACTGGCATTGGGGAGGTTCTATCACCAAGCCCATTTGGGGCTCTGTATTCTTAGTCTCATCTGGCCCCTCGGCTTGGGTTAGTCCAATGTCCACCTCCACAGGAAGCTTAATCTCTGTGTTGGGTTTCATTAAAACACAGGTAGACTCTTTTTCCATTTCCTGTCTTGGTTCCATAACGAAAGCAGGCTTTCCCACTAATTCCTCTACCCCTTCAGGGCCACTAGCCAAAGGAGCTCTCCTGCTCCCTGCAGCCTGTGAACTTCCACACACCCTGCCCAAAGGAGGCTGTATTATCCGTTCATGGGTATATCCTGCAAGAAGACTCTCATTTTCTAACCCCATTCTTCCTGGCAACAGAGAAGGTTTTGTTCCCTGTGAGGCTGAGACACTGTCGACTCCTAAACTACCCCTCTGCATGACAGTCCTAGAAATATTCTGTCTTTCTAATCCCATTTCAAGTCCCTTGCTCAATGGAAATTTTGTTTCTGGTGATGCCATCCTTCCCTCACACTTATTACTAACCACAGGGCTCTCCCCGCATCGGGAATCTTCTTTTCCTAATCCTACTCTGATCCCCAACTCCATGGGAAATTTTGTTCCCATGATGACCCTCTTGTCTCCTAAATCATCCTTTCCTTCGTGGGGATGTCCAATCTCCATGTTCATGGACGATTTCTCCCCATTCTCATTTCTCCAAGAGCGCTCATCTCTAAGGGGAAAGCTGTACCTGGCTACAAGGACGCCTCCAATCCCTTGCGGAACCCCTCTCTCAGGAAAGAGCACAACCTCACTCGGACTCCCTGTCCATTGCTTCCTGCCTGCCTCTTAACACCTAGCCGAGTTCACAGAGGAAAAGATGGAGTCTGTTTATCCGGTTACCTGGGAAACAGGGGCGGGGCTTGGCGCTCAAGTCCTGCTTGGACAGATCCCTGCCCATCTCTCATTCTTCTCTCTCTCTCTCTCAATCTCTCTCTCTCTCCCCTCTTCTCTCTCCTCTGTCTCTCTCTCTCCCCTCTTCTCTCTCCTCTGTCTCTCTCTGCCCCCCTTCTCTCTCCTCTCTCTCCCTCTCCTCTCCTTTGCCCTCTCCCTCTCTCTCTCCCTCTCTCTCTGTGTGTCTCTCTCTCTTGCCTTTCCTCTCTCCTTTCTCCCTCTCTCCCCTCCCTCCCCCTCTTCCCCTCTATCCCTGCTTCCTCTCTCTTTTTCTTTGCTAGATTTGGAGGGCGAGAAAATTTGAGTGATGTGGCTTTCGGCGCATCAAATGTTCACCAACTTCTCTGGTTTCCCAAGCAACGCAGTCGTTTTAGAATGGTTTCAACAATTGGCTTCTTCCTGGCCACTGGCCTCTTAATGTTGGTGATGATGAACAAATAAACTTTCTGGTGATGAAAACTTTTTTTAGGTCCTTCCTTGTCCAAGTACCTCCGCCCTGCATGTAGTTATTTTAGTGCTAAAAAACGACTTTAAATTCTAGAAATATTATGTTTGACAACTGTGGCATAAAGACATCTTAAAGTCCTTGAGAACACTTACACTTTAACAACTAGGCTTTAAATCACATTTAAAGTAATTTTTTTTTTTTGAGATGGAGTCTCCCTTTGTCGCCCAGGCTGGAGTGCAGTGGCACAATCTGGGCTCACTGCAAACTCCGCCTACTGGGTCCAAGCGATTCTCCTGCCTCAGCCTTCCCGGTAGCTGGGATTATAGGCATGCGCCACCATGCTAGGCTAATTTTTGTATCTTGAGTAGAAACGGGGTTTCACCTTGTTGGCCAGGCTGGTCTCAAACACCTGACCTCAAGTGATCCACCGCCTCGGCCTTCCAAAGTGTTGGATTGCAGGCGTGAGCCACTGCGCCTGGCCTAAACTAAATATTTTAAAGTTTGAGATATGCTACACAATAAGGCATATTGTATTTTAAAGATAATGTGGCAAACTAAAACTTCATTGTTTTTAAGTAGGAGATTTTTTTTTAAATTGAGGTTTCACCTTTCAGATTTTAATGAAAGTATATTTGGTAAATATTTGTCAAGTTCTACACATATAGGATATGAAACACCTAGCTTGGAATTTGAACTGAATTAGGCTGGGCACAGTGGCTCACACCTTTAATCCCAGCACTTTGGGAGGCCGAGGCAGGCAGATCACTTGAGGTCAGGAGATTGAGACCAGCCTGGCCAACATCGCGAAACCCTGTCTCTACTAAAAATATAAAAATTAGCTGGGCATGGTGTCTGGCGCCTGTAATCCCAGCTACTCAGGAGGCTGAGGCAAGAGAATCATTTAAACCCGGAGGCAGAGGTTGCAGTGAGCCTTGATGGTGCCACGACACTCAAGCCTGAACAACAGAGTGAGATTCCATTTAAAAATAAAAAACAAAAAATGGCCGGGCGCAGTGGCTCATGCCTGTAATCCCGGCACTTTGGGAGGTAGAGGCGGGTGGATCACGAGGTCAGGAGTTCGAGACCATCCTGGCCAACATGGTGAAACCCCGTTTCTACTTAAAATACAAAAATTAGCTGGGCCTGATGGCAGGCGCCTGTAGTCCCAGCTACTTGGGAGGCTGAGGTAGAAGAATCGCTTGAACCTGGGAGGCGGAGGTTGCAGTAAGCCGAGATCACACCACTGCACTCCAGCCTGGTGACAGAGTGAGACTCCATCTCAAAAAAAAAAAAAAAAAAGCAAAACAGAATTTGAAAAGAATTTACAGGATTCCAGAACTCTACAAAAATCCCTTAAAATCCAAAAATGTTTTTTTAAAAGTGTGTAGGAGTCTGGACATAGTCACTCACCTGTAATCCCAACACTTCGGGAAGCCAAGGCAGAAGAATTGCTTAACGCCAAGAATTCAATTAGCCCAGCGTGGTGGCTCACGTCTGTAGTCTCAGCTATCTGAGAGGCTGAAGTGGGAGGATCACTTGAGCCAAGGAGGTCAATGCGGCAGTGAGCCATCATTGCACCACTGCATGCCAGCCTGGGCGACAGACTGAAAAAAAAAAAAAAAGTCCAGGAGTTCAAGACATGCATGGGTAACACAGTGAGACCTGTCCCTACAAAAAATTTCAAAAATCAGCCAGGTGTAGTGGTACATGCCTGTAGTCCTAGCTACTCAGGAGGCTGAGGTGGGAGGATCACTTGAGCCCAGGAATTCAAGGCTGTAGTGAGATATGATCATGCCACTACACTCTAGCCTGGGTGATAGAGTGAGATCCTGTCTCAAAAAATAAAAATAAAAAATAAGGCCAGGCGCAGTGGCTCATACCTGTAATCCCAGCACTGTGGGAGGCCTAGGCGGGTGGATCATTTGAGGTCAGGAGTTCGAGACCAGCCTGACCAACATGGTGAAACCCTCTTTCTACTAAAAATACAAAAATGAGCTGGACATGGTGGCCGGCACTTGTAATTCCAGCTACTTGGGAGGCCGAGGCAGGAGAATCGCTTGAACCCAGGAGGTGGACGTTGCAGTGAGCCAAGATTGCGCCATTGCACTCCAGCCTGGGTGACAAGAGCGAAACTCCATCTCAAAATAATAAATAAATAAATAAATAAAAAGTGAGAAGGGTATACTAGGGAGGCTGAGGCAGGAGGATCACTTGAGTTCGAGACCAGCCTGGCCAACATGACGAAACTCCATCTCTACTAAAAATACAAAAATTAACTGGGCATTGTGATGCTCACTTGTAATCTCAGCTACTCGGGAGGCTGAGGCAGGAGAATCACTTGAACCGGGGAGGCAGAGGTTGCAGTGAGCCGAGATCGCACCACTGCACTCCAGCCTGGATAACAGAATAAGACTGTCTCAAAAAAAACACAAAAAACTATTTTCTACAACTTTCTAGAAGGTTAATATAAATATTCTTCTCCTTAGTTCTTTTTTTATGGTGCCAAATTTAAATAGTTTTACTTAAGACATTGCATTTTCCATTTGCAATACAGTGTTTATAAAGTGCAATGTTATTTCCTTCCACATGCACATGTTCCATACTCAAGTATTGAGAATGCCCAAGAATTTACTATAGCAGCTCAATTTTTAAACTGCTACAGACAGTCATATTGTGACCATGAAGAAGTATTCTGAAGACAAAGCTAACACACACAAAATAGGACAGCACTGAGATCATCAGGACCAAAGCTCTGATCAAACTGTACCTAAAACTCACATAACTCTAGACTTACCAGTCACATGGGCCAATGTCCCTGCTTGACTCACATTTTCTGTTATCTGTAACTGAAACATCTTTATGCCTACCACACTTAACAGTCAACATCCCTTAAGACTTTACCTCCAGAAAACTTTTCATGGCTGGTAAATACTCTTCTCTCTTTTCCTTTGAGCTCCCCCAGTACCAAGAGTCTGAGTCACTCAACTTATCACTTCTCTCTCTCTCAGACATACACACATACAACAAACGCTCGTGGCATATTTGTGGTATTTTACCTAACTTTCTGCCCTTCCCTTGGTTATAGCCCTGACCCTGGTACAAGATAACATTCAACATTTGTTACACTAAATTGTGACTGTCAGTGCTTCTGTCTCCTCCTCCCCTGAAGACTGTTAGCTCCTGCGGGCCTGACAGTCCCTTGACTCAACTCCTCTCTACTTCAATGTTTTATGCTTTGACCCAAAAAATGGGGCTTAGTAGGGAGAGAGGTGGAAGACTGAAGGGCATCCATCCGAACTTGTTTACTAACATTTATGTGTTCTTCCCTAGTTACCTGCCTCCATGCCTTTGCGGGAGAGGGAGCCACCTAGGTTCCCTTCACCTGGAATGTCTATTTTCACACATTCCAAACTCAAGGCCAACTCTGAAAGGAGAAAGGGCTGTGATTGACTGGGAAAGGACATGTGGCAACTTTCTGAGATTACGGTAATGTTCCGTATCTCAATAGGGATGTGGGTTACACAGGTATATACATTTGTCAAAACATGAAATTATACTCTTAAGACGCTTGCATTTACTTCATTTTATGGATATTTGAACTTTAAAAAGGTTCACATATTGAACTCTAGTAAATGGCATGCATGATGAAATGTTTAAAGGAATGTGTACACATGCTCATAATTTTGAAATGCATAAAGTGTTGATACATGGCTGGACATATGTGATAAAGCCAAGTGTAGTAAAATGCTAATTGTAGAATCTGGGTGGTAGATATATGGGTGTTCACAGTACAATTACTTTGATTTTCTGAATGTTTGAAAATGTTCATCATAAAATGTTAGGAAAAAAATAAGAGATATGGGTCAACATCTCTGGTATCTTCACAGTCACAGACTTGATTTAGACCTCATTACATCTTAACTGGAATCTTGCAATCACCTTTACACTGGCCTTCATGTTAGCCCACTGCAGTCTCTCCTCACCCCAAGGATTGCCAGAGAGAACCTTCAGAAGCAAAAATTGGACCTCCGTGATCCAGTCTCTGCCAACCTCTTCAGCTTTATCCCTGACGCTTGCCACCTTACTGCAGCCTGTACTACAGCTCAACCCAGGGCGTGTAGTTCCACTCACACACTGGGCTATTTTATGACTTTCTGGTTTGCTTTTGTCTTGTTTTTGAGACGGAGTCTCACTCTGTCACCCAGGCTGCAGTGCAGTGGCACAATCTTGGCTCACTGCAACCTCTGTCTCCAGGGCTCAAGCGATTCTCCTGCCTCAGCCTCCCTTGTAGCTGAGACTACAGGCATCCGCCACCATGCCCAGCTAATTTTTGTGCTTTCAGTAGAGACAGGGTTTCACCATGTTGGTCAGGCTGGTCTCAAACTCCTGACCTCAGGTGATCCACCTGCCTTGGCCTCCCAAAGTGCTAGGATTACATGCATGAGTCAACATGCCCAGCCTACTTTATGACTTTCTGCTTTTGCCCCTGTTGTCCCCCTTGCTTGGAATGCTTTATTCCAACTGATCCTCTGCCCTCCTTGCCTGGTAAATGCTCTTCAAGACTCAACCCAGGGATTACTTCTTCCCATAGCATGTCTTGCCACTCAAACTGGGTTGGGTCTCCTTCTTTTTTTTTTTTTTTTTTTTTGTTTTTTTTTTGGGATGGAGTCTCACTCTGTCGCCCAGGCTAGAGTGCAGTGGCGCGATCTTGGCTCACTGCAAGCTCCGCCTCCCAGGTTCACGCCATTCTCCTGCCTCAGCCTCTAGAGTAGCTGGGACTACAGGCGCCCGCCACCACACCCGGCTAATTTTTTGTATTTTTAGTAGAGATGGGGTTTCACCGTGTTAGCCAGGATGGTCTCTATCTCCTGACCTCGTGATCTGCCCGCCTCGGCCTCCCAGAGTGCTGGGATTACAGGCGTGAACTACCGCACCCGCCCATGGGTCTCCCTCTTTCATGCTCCCATAGCACCTCAAACTTACTTGTAACACAGTATTTATCCTACTATGATCTATGTGGGTTTCCATGTCTGTGTACTAAACTAGATGCTCCTTGAAGAGCAAGCCTTCTAATAGAATGCACAGGGTCTGATCTAAAAAAGGCTTTGATAAACCACTGTAAAACTGAACAATTGATATTGAACTGGCATGGATGACACTCTGGCACCCTCCAACAACTTTGTGTTATAGATTTGATTGTATTTCCTCTACAGGAGTTTAAGGCCCACTGCCCCTATTGACTCAGCCATCTTCCGACGTCTCTCAAACACCATCTTCCTCATGAAGACAACTCAATTTCCTGCCCCAGTTTGGAATGATCTCTCCAATTCCTTTAAAGGCTTACTTTCTATGTACTTCTTTTTTTATGAGATTACAGGCCTTTTTAGGCAAATTTTGACTGGGAAAAATTAAAATACATTGATCAAAAAAGAAAAAAAACTGCACAGAATTTGCTACATATTTGGGTCCTTCAGTGTTTTAAGTGTGTGGAACAATGCTACATCTGTACTTGGGCTGGCTTATTCAGTGTTGGGCCCTGAGAAAGCACCACCAGAGGGAGGAGATCCACCAACAGTGAATCCCCTAGGCATTCCTCCTGCACTCTGCTAGAGCTTTGTAATGATGGGATTGCAGACTCTCTCCAGCTCTTTCTGCTGATGTTCAAATTCTTCCTTCTCAACAGCCTGATTCTTATCTATCCAGTTAATAATTTCATTACGGCTGACAAGAATCTTCTGTTTGTCTTCATTGTGAATCTTGCCTTGAAGTTTCTCATCTTCAACAGTTGCTTCCATGTTGAATTCATAGGATTCAAGGGAATTCTTGGATGACACCTGTCTCTGCTTCTCTTCAGCTTTGTACTGCTCAGCCTCCTGGACCACCCATTTAATGTCTTTCTTGCTAAAATGGCCCTTGTCATTAGTGACAGTAATCTTGTTCTTTTTCCTGTACTCTTGTGCACAGCAGAGACACTGAAGATGCCATTGGCATCAATATCAAATGTGACTTCAATGTGAGGAACGCCTTGGAGTGCCAAAGGTATGCCTGTGAGTTGAAACTTGCCAAGCAGGTTGCTATCCTTGGTCATGACATGCTCACCTTCATAAACCTGAATAAGCACATCAGGCTGCTTGTCAGGGTAGGTAGTGAAGGTCTGTCTGCTTGGAAGGAATGGTAGCATTATGCTTAATGTAGTCATGACTACACCATCGGTTTCAATACCATGGGAAGGAAGAATGACATACAAGAGCAACAAATCTTGAGCATTTTCAGATTTGTTGCCAGACAGAATGGCTGCTTGGACAGCTGCACCATAAGCAACAGCTTCATTAGGGCTGATGCTCTTATTCAGTTCTTTTCCATTGAAAAAGCCTTGGAGAAGCTTCTGAATCCTGGGGATAAAAGTAGAACCACCATCCAGGAAAATATCATGAATCTGTGACTTGTCTAGTTTGGTGTCTTGAAGGGCTTTCTCTACGGGGTCCAGGTGTCACAGAACAGGTCAGCATTCAGTTCTTCAAATAGGGCATGTGTAAGAGGTATAGACATTGATTCATTCATAGAGAAAATGGATCTCAATACTAGCCTGGCTGCTCAAGAAAAGAGTATACTTAGCATGTTCACAAGCAGTATGGGGATGTCAGACAGCTCTCTTATTCTCACTGATGTCCCTTGTATGCTTGTACTTGAACTCGGCAATAAAATGGTGGACCACTTGGTTGTCAGTCTTT
This sequence comes from Pan paniscus, assembly GCF_029289425.2. Lineage (NCBI taxonomy): Eukaryota > Metazoa > Chordata > Mammalia > Primates > Hominidae > Pan > Pan paniscus. The sequence continues at coordinate 19,908,147 of NC_085926.1, forward strand.
TCCACCTAAGTGGGTGTCTCCTGCTGTAGATTTCACCTCAAAGATTCCATCCTCAACAGTGAGGACTGACACATTAAAAGTGCCACTTCCAGGTCAAGCGCAATGGCTCACGCCTGTAATCCTAGCACTTTGGGAGGCTGAGGCAGGCGGATCACCTGAGGTCAAGAGTTCAAGACCAGCCTGGCCAACATGGCAAAAGCCCGTCTCTACTAAAAATACGAAAATTAGCTGGGCATGGTGGTGCATGCCTGTAATCCCAGCTACTCGGGAGGCTGAGGCACAAGAATCGCTTGAACCCGGGAGGCAGAGGTTGCAGTGAGCCAAGATTGCGCCACTGCACTCCAGCATGGGCAACAAGAGTGAGACTCCATCAAAAAAAAAAAAAAAAAAAAAGGCCAGGAACGGTGGCTCACACCTGTAATCCCAGCACTTTGGGAGGCTGAGGGGGGCAGATCACCTGAAGTCAGGTGTTCAAGACCAGCCTGGCCAACATGGTGAAACCACGTCTCTACTAAAAATACAAAAAAAATTACCCAGGCATGGTGGTGGGCACCTGTAATCCCAACTACTCAGGAGGCTGAGGCAGGAGAATCACTTGAACCTGGGAGGCAGAGATTGCAGTGAGCCGAGATCGCACCACTCCAGCCTGGGTGACAGAGCGAGAATCCATCTCAAAAAAAATAAATAAATAAAAAATTAAAAGTACCACTTCTAAGGTCAAAGATCAGCACATTTCATTGAGCTCCAACCTTTCGCCTAAGGCATAAGCAATAGAAGCAGCAGTTAGCTCATTGATAATTCTCAGTACGTTGAGATAAGCAATAGTTCCAGCATCTTTGGTAGCTTTGATGCTGAGAATCATTAAACCAAGCTGATATTGTGACCACAGCATTGGTAACACTCTTTCCAAGGTAGGCTTCTGCCATTTCCTTCATCTTTGTCAGAATAACAGAGCAGCTGTCCCCAACCTTTTTGGCACCAGGGACCAGTTTCATGGAAGACAATTTTTCCACAGACCAAGTTGCAGGGGGTAGGATGGGGGGAAGATAGTTTTAGGACAATTCGAGCACATTACATTTATTGTGCACTTTATGTTATTATTACATTGTAATATATAATGAAATAATTATATAACTCACCATAATGTACAATCAGTGGGAGCCCTGAACTTGTTTTCCTGCCACTAGACGGTCCCATCTGGAGGTGATGGAAGAGAGTGACAGATCATCAGGCATTAGATTGTCATAAGAAGTGCTAGATCCCTTGTGTGTGCAATTCACAATAGAGTTCACACTCCTATGAGAATCTAATGCTGCCACTGATCTGACAGGAGGGGGAGCTCATGTGGTAATGCGAATGATGGGGAGCAGCTGTAAATACAGATGAAGCTTCACTGACTTGCTGCCACTCACCTCCTGCTGGGCAGCCAGTTCCTAACAGGCCACAGTCCAGTACCAGTCCATGGCCCTAGAGGACACCTTTCTGGACAGAAGTTTTTTTTATCTCTCCCTTGTATTCTACTTGGACCTTGGGCCTGCCAACATTATTCACTACTACGAAGGGCCAATGCTTCATATCAGACTGGACAACAGCATAATCAAGTCTGTGTCCAATCAGCAATCAGATTTGGCATCAAAAACTGTGTTCATGGGGTTCATTGCAACTTGATTCTTTGTGGCATCACTGAGCAATTGTTCGGTATCAGTAAAGGTGACATAGCTTGGAGTGATTCAATTTCCCTGATCATTGGCAATTACCTCTATTTTTACATGCTGGAAAACACCCACACAAGAGTAGATGGTGCCAAGATGAATACCAACTGCAGGTCCCTTAAACAGGGTTGTTTGCATGTAGGCCGGATTGGATTGTAGAGAAAGACATAGGAACCCCAAAAGTGGCCACAGCATTCAATAAATCCCCATAAATTCTTCAAATGACTTTGCAGTATGTAAATCCAGGTAAGGGCTCATTCAATTCATTCATTCATTCTACAAACAGGTATTGAGTCCCTCCCTATTTTGTGTCGGTGTTGGGAATACAGTTAGCCCTCTGTATTCCATAGAAAGTATTTGAGTTAAAAAATGAAAAAAACACAAAATAATACAAATTTTAAAAATACAACGATTTACATATCATTTACATTGTATTACTTATTGTAAGTAATCTGAAGATGATTTAAAGCATACAGAATAGCCTACATGCAAATACTACACCATTTTACATGAGACTAGAGCATCCGCAAATTTTGGTACCCACATGGTGGGGGAAGAAGGGAGTGTCCAAGAACCAATCACCAGCAGAGGGACTGACTGTATAACCCAACCCCTATCTCATGGAGCTTATATTCTAGTAGGGATAGATAACCATTAAGTGGAATGATGCGTAGTATCATATCAAATGGTGCTAAGTGTTATGAAGACAATGCATAATATCATATCAAACAGTGCTGTTATGAAGACAACAGACTACTTCGATATGTAACAAAGCACTTTAGAATTAGTGGGCTTAGAAGTCCCTTAGGTAGATGACATTTGAGCTGAAGCCTGAATGATGCCCTCCAAAGACACAAGCTTTTGAAACATGACTAGCTTAAGTTTTCACAGCCTTTTATTCACTGACTTGCTACTACGCCAATGTTAGAGTTACCGTTGGTTTGTCTCCAGGAAAAATTTTGAATTGTCTCCAGACAGTTCCAATTAAAAGTAAATGTAACCATTCATTATCATCTATGCAAAGATTCATTCTTTAGCTACACAAGGGAGGACAGATTTCCTGGAAGAGAATGAAAAGGTTATGGGATCCTGTGAATGGTAGAGAGAGACCCGCCACTGGGAATTTGTTATTGAGTATTTAGAGATTTGAGGGCAGTATAAGCATCAAAGACAGTGTTTAAGTCTTCATGATTATTTATCCATTTTGTACCTTCCTTAACAAGTTCTATCAACTGGTAGGACTCCACATTTGACACTAAAATATATACAATTATCAGTCCTCCTCAGTTATCTGGGGCTATGAAAAAGAAAACATAGGCATATTGCAAGTGGCAATAAAACAACAGAGCTTTACTGTGGCATTTCAATTTCTCTAAAACTACTACCGGATCTTTAGAAATGCCAGCCACCAGGGCAGCACTCTTCCAGGCAAACATTATGACTAAACTGTAAAATATTGTGAAAAGTATTCATGAAGGAGGTGAAGACAAAATCACTAAACAGGAACGAGTGAAGAAGCAACACACTGGAACGATGAAATAGGGAGTTTTTTGCAATTTATAAATTTCAGCATCAAATGTTTTCGTTGTGAGGTCTTCTTAATGTTTGTGATTCTAAATGTAATTAAGTTCACCAATACTTTGGGGGTCCCTATTATAGCAGTCAAGGGTCTTCTGTGAAGAACTGAAATGATGAATAACTGATGGTCGCAGCCCTTAAAAACGTTATAATTCAATGAAAGGCTAAGGAGAAAAGTCCAGGTGCTCATTAGCTATTAAAATAAGGCAGATTTTAAGACAGCCATTATACAGAGTAAGGCAAAGTATTGTGAAATTACAGAAAAAATAATAACTGAATCCAGTAGAAGTATCTGCAGATGCGGTCCAAAGGAACTGGTGTCCTGGCTAAGATGGAGCCAGCAGTTATGGGCAATGATAGTGTTCCAGGTGGAGAAAATAAAGTGATCAGATACCAAGATGGCAACACACAGGCAATATTCAGGGAACACAGACTAGATACGTCTGATCAGGGAACAAATAAAGAGTATGGGGAGAGGAATTCTATAGAAATAGAATGAAAGAAACTTGGGTTGGGACTAGAGTTAAAGAACTTTAGACTGTCAAGTAATGACATAGCATTGAACATTTTTTAGTAGAGTGGCTAAAGTGTAAAGAATGGACAGAAAGAGCAGCAGTATGCATTAATTTCAGTTTATATAAACACTACCATGGACCAGGAGTTGGGATTAGACTTCAAATTTGGGGATTAGATAATTTGTTGATAGAATGGACAATGGTTTGTGAGGAGAAGAAAGAGGTGAAGCTGATTCTGCAGTTCCAAGTCTGGGTGACTGGGAGGATGTTAATGCCAGTCTCTAAGCAGAAGCAGGTTTGGAGTGGAATAGGTTTGGTTTTGGGCATACTGTTGACATGACAAAACTGATGTCACATATCCTATTTCCTGACTCCTCCTGGGATTGTCCCAGAGCTATTACCATGATTAATAGTTCATATTGAACAACTCCTTGAGAATAAAATACCACAGGTATCATTTACGTATGACACATTACGTTCTTCTGGCAACTAGGTAGTTGATCTGAAAGACGGGCTGTTCAAAGTTCAAATCATCTTAATTGCACAATGCCGCCGACTGTACGCCCATAAGATACCTTAACCCGGTACACTTCAAAGACAATATTCTCGCCCTTACAACAGAGCTATACATTGTAAACTGCAAACTGAAAAGTAGCCTTTATTCTGAAGGAAAATCAATTTAATATTCTTCCACCAAATTATCAAAACAGTTTTTTTGGCGGAGGCTGGGGAGGGGGTGGTGGCTGAAGCCTCGCCAGAGACTGTGGTGTGGGATTCAACTAAAGCAGCACATCTTCAGTAGGTCCCCCCTGGAGGGTAACGAACGTCTTGGGTTGTCTTTCACCAGAATTGTGTTCAACAACTCACGTTCTGGAGCCAACCCGCCGCAGATCAGAATCCAGCTTCTGCACCACACAGCCGTGATCTCGGACAAGTTACTCAATCACTTGTGTCTCAAATTCTTTACCTATAAAACATCTACAACTACAACTGAAGACTTGGCTGCCAGGCACTGGGCTAGACATAGATTTACAGCGGTGAGGACCACCAAGGGGAGCTAAAATTCGAATGTAGGGAACAGACGATTAACAAGTTAGTTTCAGAATGAAAGACTCGAGTGTAAGAATTCGATGGGATAATTCCTGTAAAGCGTTTAGTACAGTAAAGAGCGAAGGGAAATTCTGAATAAAAGGTAGACACTATTTTAGGATTTGGCCTTCCCCGCCCCCTACCAAAACCACGTAAACTCTTAACAGAAGCGACTTATTATTGTCAGGCGCCTAAAGGCGGCTTTTGGGATAGGGAGAGTCCTTTCTTCCTCCTTGGGGTAAATGCGATTTAGCAGCCTTTACCGACCTACCCAACCCCAGGGCCATTTTGTGGGAGGAGGTTCTCTCGTGCTAGACAAGTTCCCTCTAATAAAGCCCCTTAGCCGAGATGCCAGGATTGGGGTGAGGGAACCTCGCCGCTCCCACAAGGGCTGGGCACAAAAAACAAAAAAACACAAGTTATTTTGATCTTCCCCCAAAGAATAGTAAAGGAATTTCCCCCGACCCCGGCCGCCGGGAGCCCAGAGACCCCCAGCCGAAATAACAATGGCGCTGGAGAGGGCGTGGCCGCGCGTACCTGGGGTGGGGGAAGGGGAGAAAGGCGGCCAGTTCGGATCTGAGCCACTCGCAGGGTCACGTGATATCCTGCCTCGCCCCGCCCCGCGAACAAACCCAGGCGGGGAGGGATTCGGGAAGGGGCGGGGAAGCGGAAGGAGCGGGCGGACTGGCGATGATGGGAAGTGACGAAGTGGCGCAGTTCGCTGCGTGCAGCGACGTGGCGGCGGGGCCGGCACCGGGCAGCGGAAGTGGCTCCGGCGGTGGGACTTGAGTGTTTGTGTTTTGGTTCGTGAAGGAGCCGGCGGCTGGCCTTAGGGGAGGAGGCAGAGGGAGGAGGAGGAGGAAGAATTAGTCGGAACTCCAGCGCCGGCGGCGGCGGCGGAGGAGGAGGAGAAAGGAAAGAGGAAGGCGGAGCGGCGAGAGGCGGAGACGGAGCCCGACAGGGGCGGCACCACGGCACGAGCCCCGCACAGTCCAGTGTGAGGGGAGCGGCGCGAAGAGCAGGCGACGCCGCCGCCGCCACCACCACCGCCATAGATACACTCTCATCCTACGGGCCACGCCTGGGCCTTGCTGCCAGGAAGCTTCGGCCCCGCAGCTGCGCTTGCTGCGGTCTCAGGTAACCGAACCGAACCGCCCCTCCCCCTGCGCAGCGGGGGCCTGGACCCCAGGTTATCCGCGGTCCCCAGCCTGTCCGCGGCCCTGCCGGTACTGAGACCCCCCACCCCTTCTCCCTCACGCGCAGCAGTGCCCTGGACCAGAGAACTATCGAACCCGGCGTCTTGTTCTGCCAGCCCTGGTGACTCATCCTCAAGGGGCTCTGGAGACCGGGATTTGGGGACTGACTGAGGGAGCGACGGGTGTCACCCTTTCCCTTCTCAAGATGGCGCCGTGGAAAGTGTACTGGAGGCCGCGGTTCCGCCTGGTCCCTGTCCTGGCAGTCCTGGGGGTCTCGGTCAAAGCAAATCAGGTTCGGGGGAGGAGGTTGGAAAGGCCAAGGGACCTGGCGAGTGCTGCTTATCCAGGCGATCTGTAGTTGGCTATTAGCTACTCAGGTGCTCTCCAAGCAGGAACCTGGGCCTACTGCAGGTGTCAATGTGGGGAGCTCCGCCTACCTTCAACTTCCAAAGATGAGTAGTGTCGGTGGGTGGGAGGCTCGTCAAAATAGGCTGTCTAGAGACTTGTTTTCTGTTTGGAAGGTAGTGAACTACAGCGTTAAATAAATTCAAGATAACAGGACCGCTGAACTCCTTCACTGGGTAGAGACCATGGAACTTGCTCTGGCGTTATCTTCCCTGGAAGCTGCTTACCTCTGAGACTTTCAAACTTGTTAAGTTCTGAACGTCGTAGTTCACATACTTGGTTTTTGTCTTGCTTAAATGGAATCAAAGCGTTCAATCAGTTGCCTTTCACATAATAAGAAAAAAACACTTGTACACCTCTGGGAATACTCAAGACTGCTCATAAACTTTATTCCTAAAGTAAAATGGGAGTGATAACTCAGCATTTGTATAAACAAAGTACATGGAACAGTGCCTGGCACAAAATAAGTGCCCAGGTCAATTTTTTGATCAAAGAACCCTTAGAAGGATTTTAACTATAGAATGAATAACAGTTATTTTCAAAAGATTACAAATGTATATTATGCAAAATTCTTGTTTTGCAAAACAAGTTTCAATAAGCAGTGAATACAAATGAATGCACGTAATTTTTAACCTTAGTGTTATGCTAAGTGTATATTTACCATTAACTTTAGTTATTTCCTGTTTGAGATCCTTAGGGGGAGTAGCCACAATTAAGTAGCTTTAAACCTTAAAAGTCAAAGTGAAATCAGAATCTTGATTTTTTTTTTAATGGGAGTCTGATATTTTCCCTGAAATTTTGGAAGTGCTGTAGAAATTTGGAGCATATTGTCCTTGATAAGTAATTTCTTGCTTTCTTAAATAAAAAGACAAATGGAAAATGTTTTAATTGATTGTGTGTAATATCTGAAGATGTATTGGTGCGTTTTCAGTATATATGATCTATTGATATTTTATCATTTTCTTATCAAAGGAGCACATTATTGGCAATTTCAATCCCTACTATGTATATTAGAGATTGTTTACATGTATTGTTTTATTTGTCACATCAGCTATGCAAGTTAGATATTATGGGAATAGAAACTTGGAAATTAAAGAGTTTGCCCAGACGGAAATTTGTATAGCCAGGATTACACCCCCAAATCTGGTATGTTTGTGGGGGAGGGGGCATTTTTATTTATACCTTGTTATTTGGAAGCAACTCAGATATTACGTCAATTAATCTGCAAATATTTCAGTATGTAATGGTAAAATATAAGGACTCTAAAAAGCTGGTGTTTAGTTAAGGCAAGGAGGTAGTTTCATTGCCTTAAGAACTAAGATCTCGTGGACATGTTAGGGAATTCATTATGAAGAGCGTATTATAAGCTCATTTTATGGGAAAGGCATATTTCTTTCTTTTGTTTTTAATATAGAGACAGGGTCTCACTGTGTTGCCCAGGCTGGTCTCAAAGTCCTCCTGCCTCACCCCCAAAGTGTTGGGATTTACCGGTATAAGCCACTCTGTCCAGTGTGAAAGACGTATTTCTTATATGAGGTAGCTAAATGAAATATAGCAGGGTTTTTAGAGAGGGAATCATCAGGTTTAATATATTAGCATGTATTCGGATTTTGATTAAAGATAGAAGGAAACTGTTAAGATTGGTTTGTGAGTGGATTGAAAAAGGTTCTTCAAATATTCACTAATTCCTTAGAGATTAAAAATTAGCATAGAAGTCGCCATTCAGGCTAGATTTCTTTAATGTGTTGTTTAAATAAAAAATAATGGCCTGCAGGCTGGGCGTGGTGGCTCACACCTGTAATCCCAGCACTTTGCGAGGCTGAGGCAGGAGGATTGCTTGAGCCCGAGAGTTCAAGATCATCCTGGGCAACATAGCAGTTAAGTGTCTCTACCAAAAAATTAGCCTGGCATGGTTCTGAGCGCTTGTTGTCCCAGCTACTCAGGAGGTTGAGGCAGGAGGATTGCTTGAGCCCAGGAGGTCTAGGTTGCAGTGAGCTGTAACCACGCCACTGCACTCCAGCCTGGGTGAGAGAGCAAAACCCTTTCTCAAAAAAATTTTTTTTAAAAATGGCATGTATATTGTTCGTCTAAAGACTACAAAAAAGTTACAATTAGTGTAAGTAAATAAGTCAGTAATAATCACCACATGGAGAACAACTGTTAGCATTTCTGTGTATGGTATGCTTGAGCAGATGAGGAAACAGTTTTAAGTCTGCCGTTAGGCACACAAACCTGGGAGACTGAAAATATTTGTTGTCCAAAATTACCATTAATTAAATGAAAAATGCATCGTTTAACAGAAAACTTCAAATAATACTAAATTTTAGGATCTGTTCTAAAAGTTTCCCATTTATTAATAACATAATTTTTCTCAAAACAATGTTAATCCAAGTAGCCTGGCTACAGAACTTGAACTCGAGTCATCTCTCAGGTTGCCTGGGTTTGAAACTCGGCTGTGTCACTTCTGTGACAATAACTGTGTGACCTCAATTAAGCTTCTTAACATCTCTGTGCTTGTTTCCTCATTTATAAGGATTGTAATAGTATCTCATTTTATAGGATTGTTGAGAAGTTAAGTACTTAAAGCACTGCCTGGCACAAAGTTGAAGCTTTGAGGTTAGCCTTTTAAAAAAAAAAGTAATTTTGGACCCACATCCTATACCTTTGAATTTCCTTTAAAAGATAGTGACATAATCTAAAGGGCATTGAAGGTCTAGTAGAGTTTAAGATAATCATGCTATAGGCAAAATTTAAAGTGATTAATAGTAAATATGCTTTACTGATTTGTATATTTAATTCATAATTGTTTCTTTACAGGTTTCTTTACCTCCAGAAAGAAGAATATTGGCCCCTTGAATTCTGGAAGTTCATTGAAGAGTCTGAAATTAGGGACTTATTTCAAATTTGGACATGGCTAGTCGAGGCGCAACAAGACCCAACGGGCCAAATACTGGAAATAAAATATGCCAGTTCAAACTAGTACTTCTGGGAGAGTCCGCTGTTGGCAAATCAAGCCTAGTGCTTCGTTTTGTGAAAGGCCAATTTCATGAATTTCAAGAGAGTACCATTGGGGGTGAGATTTTCTTTTTTCCCTGCTTCATTTAATCGAATTATACATTGACAGAAAATATTTTGATGTTCCAATTGTGTGATTATTAATAGCTAAATAAGTCATAGAGTGAAGAAAAGAGCTGTTCAGCTTACCTTAGCTTTAAAACTTGCCTTTATCTTTGTTAAAATGATGTGTTTTTATATTTGATTGTTTGGTTAAACCCTTGTGGTTATATTGTAGCTAAAATACAGATAAAAAACATGAGTAGAATCAGTGTCTCAAGTAATAACATTTGACCTGATACCTATTTCTAGCTAACAACTAGAAGCTTCTTCAAATTAATACAGTACATGTTTGTGCTCAATTATATTGGTTTAAAATGAATAGTAAAAAAGGTAACCTTAAATTCTGATCTATATAACTGAAGTATTTGTAAATAATTATACTTATTTATAAAATTAAATGTAATTAAATACTGCTAGATGTACTTTTTTTTGGTATTTAAGAGATGGGATCTTGCTGTCGCCTAGGCTGGAGTGCAGTGTCCGGATCATAGCTCACTGCAGACTGCAGCCTGAAACTCTAGGCTCAAATGATCTTCTTGCCTTAGCCTCCCACCAGGTAGTTGGACCTAAGGGTGCATGCCACCATGCCAGGCAAGTTTTTTTTTTTTTTTTTTTTTTTTAAGAGTCAGAGTCTCGCTGTGTTTCCAGGTTGGTCTTGAACTCCTGGCCTCAAGTGAGCCTCCAGCCTCAACCTCCCAGGTAGCTGTGATTACGGGTGCTCCCTGCTGAGATGCACATGTAAGAATGCTCCTAAGCTGAGGGAAGAGACAAAGTGATTAATGGAAAGGGACATAACAGGAAAATGGAACCTGAAGAAAAAGATGAAAGAAGAAGGGAAAGAGTAGGCACTGACAAGGGTGGTTATGGTGGGACAGAGATGAGGGGAAGGTAAGATGCAGGGTGAAAAGGAGACAACAAACAGTACAGTATCGTCAAGAGAGGACGTGAAATGGGAAAATTGAATTTTAGCTGGGCATGGTGGTGCATTCCTGTAGTCCCAGGTATTTGGAGGCTGAGGCAGGATTATTTTAGCTTGGGAGTTCAAGTCTAGCCTGGGCAACATAATGAGAACCCATCTCTTAAAAAAATTGACTTTAATCAAAGAAACCTATAATTATATAGCAGTGGGACAAGATAGCCTCTTTTGGGCCTCTGTTTCATCTGTGAAATGATGCTTTTCAATTAGATGATGTGTGGCAAGAGCCACACGGTTTGAGTTTCACAATATTTTGCAAGTGATATATAATTAAGCAATGCTGTTTTCTAAGGTATCCGTGTATATATTTTAACCCCATCCTGTAAAATTAAAGTCAAACTTTGGAAATAAGACAGGTAGATACCAACTGGCATGTGGCAACTTCTTGGAATCTGTCTTTCAGAAGCAAAACTTTATACTGTGCATTTAGTGAATGCTCTTCTGCAAATATACTTGAGAATGTTATTCATAATCTTAGACCCATTCTAGTAAGATAAGTTAACAGAAGTCTACTACCTTCTGGCCTTTGTATATCTTGTTAAAATGTTATATTAGAATGTTTTATGTTTTTTTCTAATGGCTGAGCATCAGAAAGCATCATGGAGCTTTTATTTTGAGTCAGAAGTCTTGGCATTTTAAAAAATGTTAATACACAATATATTAGACATCTTTGTGATTTTTTTTTCCCTGAAAGTACATTGTCTAGATTTCATTAATGAATTTTTCATAAAGATTTTCATTTCTATGTGTAGAGCTTCCTGTTTAAAAACAAAAAGGAATTTGCATCCAAATTTCTATTAATCCTTTTTTTTTTTTTTTTTTTTGGAGACAAGGTCTCTGTCGCCCAGGCTGGAGTGCAGTGGTGTAGCCCTGGCTCACTGCAACCTCCGCTTCCCAGGATCAAGCAATTCTCATGCCTCAGCCCCCCAAGTAGCTGGGACTACAGGCACAAGCCACCACTCCTGGCTAATTTTTGTATTTTTAGTAGAGATGGGGTTTCACCATGTCGGTTGGGTTGGTCTTGAACTCCTGGCCTCAAGTGATCTGCCTACCTCGGGCTCTCCAAGTGCTGGGATTACAGGCATGAGCCACTGCCCCTGGCCCAACTTTCTGTTAATCTTTATTGGATATACTTTTTCACTGTGCTGACCCCATGTGAATACTATTCAGGAGGTATGACAGTACCATTATGATTATAGCTGTGGACACTATTCTTTTATGCTCTGTACTCATAGCTCTTCACCTTTAGGAACTAGAGTAGATGTAAAGCATTTAAGAATTTTAAGGTTTGAGCTATTTCATGATCAACCTGAAAGGGCCATAACTTGTAGGTAATACGTATTTTTGTTTTGACTGTCATGTGGTAGAAGTTACCTGAAAAATGAAGCCAACCAACTCTTTTGCATTTCAACTGTTGGTTTATTTTTTTTGAGACGGAATTTCACTACGTGGCCCAGGTTGGAGTGCAGTGGTGTGATCTAGGTTGACTGCAACCTCTACTTCCCAGGTTCAGGCAATTCTCCTGCCTCAGCCTCCTGAGTAGCTGGGATTACAGGCCCACACCACCAATCCCAGTGAACTTTTGTATTTTTAGTAGAGACAGGGTTTTGCCATCTTGGCCAGGCTGGTCTCAGACTCCTGACCTCAAGTGATCCACCTGCCTCGGCCTCCCAAATTGCTGGAATTATAGGCGTGAACCTCCACGCCTGGCCTCATCTGTTTAATTTTTCACTTTACTGTTTATATCTCCTAACATGAGTTATTGTTCTGAAGCACTCAAAATTTTAATCTCTATTTGATTGTGTTCGAAGGTGGATATCATATGTTACACTCTTGATTTGTGGATTCTGGATTCATTAAGAATATCAAGATTTCTTCTGTAATTTGTGTGGTTCTTCCTAAATACAATAACTTGATTTACGAATTCCTGTTGCGCTGTGCGCGGTGGCTTGCATCTGTAATCCCAGCACTTTGGGAAGCTGAGGTGGGCAGATCGCTTGAGTCCAGGAGTTTGAGACCAGCCTGGCCAACATAGCAAAACCCCGTCTTTACAAAAAATACGAAAATTAACCGGATGGTGGCACACACCTGTAGTCCCAGCTACTGAGAAGGCTGAAATGGGAGAATTGCTTGAACTCAAGAGGCGGAGGTTACAGTGAGCCGGGACTGCACCACCACACTCCAGCCTGGGTGACAGTGAGAACCCTGTCTCAAAAACAAAACAAAACAAAACAAAGAATCCCTGTTGCCTCACCATACTTCATGCATCCTACCCCTATAGCACTTCTGATGAAATTGCGTGCCGTAGATTTAGCAATTTAGAGAATTCTAGCTTGTTTGTATGGGTTTAAAGTTTGCATGACATTTATGTTTCTATTGTTGGTCTAAAGTTAGCCCAGAGATTAGCAGGGAGCAGTAGGCTCAGAGAGTTGTCTTCCTTCTTTACTTGGTACTGCATCTCTAGGCTTGGTAGCTCTTCAGTAAATACTCTCAAAAAATACTTATTTTTAAGAAGACATTTATGTGATATTTATAAACAAATTAATCCTCAGTGGTTAGAATATGCAGTGAAATAGCAAGCAGACAATCCTTTTTTTCTCTTCTGAGAAAAGTGCTTCATACCACAGTTACAATTTTGTATGCACTAATCAAAAAATGTGTTATAAACTCTAAAGTTTAGATGATGGAACTGTACATGAAAATAACATTCCTCTTGCTGGTTCTGTGATTTTTGTACATTAGCTTAGAACAGTGGTCCTCAAAGAGCATTCCTACTTCCAGAAGCAGCTGCATTAACTAGGAACTTGTTAAAATGCAGAATCCCGTGTTGAATCAAAACATTTGGGTGGGACCAACAATCTAGGTTTTAATAAGTTTTCCAGATGATTCTAATGGCATGCTAAGTTTGAGTAGTTGATTTTACATTGGTACTAACATTGATTCACCCATACATGGAATAATTGGGGGGTTTTTTTGAGGTGTGGTGTTTGTCGGATTTTTAAAAACATTGTTGACTGGGCGTGGTAGCTCACACCTGTAATCCCAACACTTTGGGAGGCTGAGGCGGGCGGATCACGAGGTCAGGAGTTCGAGACCAGCTTGCCAATGTGATGAAACCCTGTCTCTGCTAAAAATACAAAAATTAGCCAGGCATGGTGGCGTGCGCCTGTAGTCCCAGCTACTTGGGAGGCTGAGGCAGGAGATTCGCTTGAACCCAGGAGGCGGAGGAGGTTGTTGCAATGAGCCGAGGTCATGCCATTGCACTTCAGCCTGGGTGTCTCAGCGAGACTCCGTCTTAAAAAAAAAAAAATTGTTCATGCAACTAACCTACTTTGAGAATTACATGTATTATGTACTGCTCACATTACATGTTATCTGTATCTCTTTATAGGAGAATGCCTTCCTGTTAGCCACCTGCCAGACATCTGTAGGAAAGTATGATCCCTCTGTCCAATCAAGAGTATTCTGCTTTTTCTCTACTTAGGGAGTACCCATAGTTTTCAGTCATCTGTACCACTGCTGCTCTCCTTTCTTGTCACAAATGATCAAGGCCTGATAATACACAAAATTAATTAAGAAATTTAGTGTAGGCCGGGCGCGGTGGCTCATGCCTGTAATCCCAGCACTTTGGGAGGGTGCCAGCACACTGGCAGATCACGAGGTCAGGAGTTCGAGACCAGCCTGGCCAACATGGTAAAAATACCAGAATTAGCTAGGCGTGGTGGTGGGTGCCTATAACCCCAGCTACTCCGGAGGCTGAGGCAGGAGAAACATTTGAACCCAGGAAGCGGAGGTTGCAGTGAGCCGAGATCGCGCCATTCCACTCCAGCCTGGGCGACAGGGCGAGACTCCGTCTCAAAAAAAAGGAAATTTAGTGCAATTATTAACTCTAAGTGAAGTGCTGTTTCTACTTACATATTTAACATCCATCTAAATTGGTTAGCATGGCCAACTAGTTGTTTTTATTCTAAAACAACCTGTAACAGGATTAAAAGTTACTGTTAAAATGAAGAAAAACAAGGCTTATTTCAAAGTTATTATTAACATACTATTTTACCTAACAATTTATGGCCAAGTCATTCTAAAGAATAAACTATTGTGGTTAAGAGAGACTGTATCCAGATTGAAGTTTTTACCACAATGCCTGGCACAGTAAAAGGTTTATTAAATTATAGCTATTACAGTTACCATCACCACTGTTAACTTTTGGCTGAATCGTTTTGTCATTGTTGATATTTTTGTTGTTTGGTCATGACATAGTATTATCTTGAGATGGTAGCTGTTACACCTAGTGCATAGCGTTTGATTTAGAAAATTTGAAGATTTGAAAAATTTTGTGGTTTTTTTTCCTGTTTTTTTTTTTTTTTTTTTTTAAACAGCCTGCTCTGTTGCCCAGGCTGGTGTACAGTGGTGGCATCAAAGCTCACTGCAGCCTTGACGTGGCCTCAAGTGGTCCTCCCAGTAGCTGGGACTGACTATAGGCATGCACCCCACACTTGGCTAATTTTTTATTTTTTTGTAGGGACAGATCTCACTGTTGGTGCCTAAGCTGGTCTCAAACTCCTGGGGTACAGCAGTCCTCCCACCTCGGCCTCCCAAGGTGCTGGGATGAAAGGTGTAAGCCACTGTGCCCAGCCCAACTGTGTTATTTGTGGAAGTTTCTCAGAGGGAGAAATTACAGGGCTAAAGTACTACACGTGTGCCTATATTAAAGTTTTTTCCAGTAACTATTTAATAATGTGTACTTGAAAACTGCTAAATTCTTAAATGTCCTCACCATTAAAAAATAGTAAGTGCCGGGCGCATGGCTCATGCCTGTAATCCCAACAGTTTGGGAGGCCAAAGTGGTCAGATCGCTTGAGACCAGCCTGGCCAACATGGCCAAACCCCATCCCTACTAAAAAAAAAAAAAAGCAAACATTAGCTGGGCGTGGTCGCGCATGCCTGTAATTCCAGCTACTCAGGAGGCTGAGGCATGAGTATTCCTTGAACCTGGGAGGCAGAGGTTGCAGTGAGCCCAGATAGCGCCACTGCATTCCAGCCTGAGCAACAGAGTGAGACTCTGTCGCGGAGGTTGCAGTGAGCTGAGATAGCACCACTGCACTCCAGCCTGAGCAACAGAGTGAGACTCTGTCTCAAAAAAAAAAAAAGGTAAGTAGGCGAGGTGATCAATATTGAATTACCTTGATTTAGTCACCTCACAATGTGTACATGTATCAAAACATCATGTTAATATACATAAGTATATATTGTAAATACATAAAGATTTTTATTTTTCAACAATACCTTAATAAAGCTGGGGGGAATAAAGTTACTTCCTAAACAGAAAAGGTAGCCAGAAAATTTAAATCCAAATAACTCATGTTTTTCCAGTAGTAGAAAGCTTTCTACAATTGCCCTTCACTTGTTAGCCTTCAGAATGACTTGTTTGTATAATTATAATCTGTGCATTTATTTAATGTGCTTTTACCTTTTTGCATGTGCACATTGTTAAAAGTGCTTTTGAGAAAGGATAGAAGACCTAGAGACCTAACCACCAGCATGTGGTTTTTGATTCGTGAGAAAAAATGTGTGTTTGAAGTATTCATTCTACTTTCTGATACATTGATAGTTAAAATTTGTGGAAGTTAATCATTTGGTTTCAAGCAAAATAATAATATCTTTGTGCATCATATTTTCTCCTAAAAAGTACATATTCAGAATTTGAGAGGTTGTTACCCAGAGAAGTTGGTAGAGATTTGATATTTCAAATTTATATCACAACCTAAAAAAATCTTTCGGTAGTCTTAATTATTCCCCAATTTCTTAGGTTAAAATATTATCATATGTGACTACTTAAACATTCCCGTGAGCTGGGAGTCAGTATGCATGGTTCTAATCCTCACATGCTTTCATAAGCATTTATGTGAACTCTGTTTACACATTTGTAACACGAGAGTATTGAACTAGGTAAGGATTCTTGTAGGCCAGGTGTGGTGGCTCACGCCTGTAATCCCAACACTTTGGAAGGCCGAGGCAGGCATATCACCTGAGGTCAGGAGTTCGAAACCAGCCTGACCAACATGGCAAAACACTGTCTCTACTAAAAATACAAAAACTAGTGGGGCGTGGTGTCATGTGCCTGTAATCCCAGCTATTGAGGCATTAGAATTGCTTCAACCTGGGAGGCGGAGGTTGCAGTGAGCTGAGATCACACCACTGCACTTCAACCTGGGTGACAGGGCGCTGAGGTAGGGGAGACTGAGACATGAGAATTGCTTCAACCTGGGAGGCGGAGGTTGCAGTGAGCTGAGATCGCACCACTGCACTTCAACCTGGGTGACAGAGCGAGACTCTGTCTCAAAAAAAGAAAAAAGGATTCTTGTAGAGCAGATGTTCTTATAAACTGTGTACTCCTCTCATTAAACAATACAGTCAATACAATTTAACTTTTGTTTTCTTAAAATGTATTTCAAGATTTGGAATCATTATGAGCATCAGTTTTTGCCTTGCCGTGCTTAATGTGTTGATGTCCTCTGGTGCTTTGGAAGTATTCAAGCTGTTTGGTAGAATGATTTTGCCAAATAGCTCTTAGTGAACTGCTACTGATTCACTAATTTACTGCTTTTATTTGTTATATATGGGAAATATTAGGTTGTCTAAAGCAAATCAAAATAAAACCAGAAATCATCTCTGATCATTCTAAAACTAGAAATCAGGGACAACTTCTTGGTATAGTTTGAGAGACAGATTGAGTGAACATTGTAATCTGGTGCTATATATTAAAGGTTTTTAAAAGTGATATGCCACTTTTTAAAAATTAAGCGTAAATCTCCAACTGATCTTCTTGTTATGTACTAATTTATATACATATATATGTATATATAAGTCAATCTCCAAAAGAAGATATACATAGAAAGTGGTCTCAGTTACATTCCGAGGAAATCTGTAAATTTGTATAACCTTTAGTGCATGGACTTTGTGAGATTTATTCTGGCTGCATTTACTCTTCTTTTGCTAGCTTTCTGGTTGTGTTCTGATTTTTTTTTTTTTTTTTTTTTTTTTGAGGCAGGGTCTGGCTCTGTTGCCCAGGGTGAAGTGCAATGATGTGATCATGGCTCACTGCAGCCTCAGCCTCTTGGGTCAAGCAGTCGTCTCACCTTAGCCTCCCAAGTAGCTGGGACTACAGGTGTGCACCACCATGCCTGGCTAATTTTGAAATTTTTGTAGAGGCGAGGTCTTGCTATGTTGCCCGAGCAGGTCTTAAAACTCCTGACCTCAAGTGATCTCCTGCCTTGGCCTCCCAAAGTGCTGAGATACAGGCATGAGCCACCGCGCTAGGCTGTGTTCTGAATATATCAGGTTTCCAGATAATTGATCTTTTTGGAGACACACTCAGAGGCACATGAAAGACACTTGGTTTTGAATAATAATTGGTGGAGGCTGTGGGATGGGAAGTGTTTTAAAATTTTGCTTTTAGAATAGAATAAGAATTCTTACTTGATAGAAACATGGGAAATTTTGGCAAACTGTTTCTTTCTCCCTTTTTTAGGTCATATACCATAATAACCTGACATTGCATATACATAATCTTGTTTATGAAGTATGCTGAGTAAATTTATGATAGGATAGTATCATTTGGAGTTACATCAAAAGCCTTTTCAGCAAACCTCTTTGTGAAGGAGAATAAAGATGTGTGAGAGTAAGAAAAGCAATAAGAGTACTTCTAAAGGTTTTTGTTTTTGAGATGGGGTCTCGCTCTGTGCCAGACTGGAGTGCAGTGGCATGATCATGGCTCACTGCAGCCTCAACTTCTGGGCTCCAGCCATCTTCCCACCTCAGCCTCCTGAGTAGCTGAGACCACAGGCATGTGTGCCCCTGCCCCCGGCTAATTTTGTATTTTTGGTAGAGATGGCTATTCTCCATGTTTCCCAGGCTGGTCGCGAACTCCTGAGCTCAAGCAATCAACCTGCCTTAGCCTCCCAAAGTGCTGGGAATACAGGCGTAAGCCACTTTTTCAGGCATCATTTTTTGTCTTTTAATTCATTGGCTACCTTGATGTATATGTAAACTTTAGTTACCTAGTTGCTAAATTCCTCAAGATGAAAGTTAAGTGTTACTGAAGTCATATGTTGGACTTTGAAAATAAGAATGCTCTACAAATCAGAATATCTGAAGTAAGTGTTGCTAAACAGCATTCATCCTCCGTTTGAGGAAAGGTAGAAGCAGGATGAAGAACCGGTTAGTTATTCATGGTTTTTTAAGCCTTAAGTGTTCGCAGTTAGTAGTTGTTGGATATTCTTTGGGCCCCAAAGAAGAAGTGGGTAATCTTGATACATGACTAGTCACTGCATAATTATCAGACACCTTCAGCTTTTCTCAGTCAAAAAACTGTTCTTTATCTATGCATAAAACGTGACTAGTCACTGCATAATTATCAGACACCTTCAGCTTTTCTCAGTCAAAAAACTGTTCTTTATCTTTGCATAAAACTAGAGCCAGAATATATTCCACCTAGTTACTATCATTTTTATTTGAGGTATAACATGAATAGAATTTTCTCCTCTATTGCATTCATAAGTAATTTGTAAGTTTTAGAAAAATGTGACTTCTAGGAAATAAAGGATAATTTAAAGATAGGACACTTACAATAATTACTTGTTATGTGATACATTCCTAGAACTTAAACAGGATTTTCACAGGTTTCATCTGTACCTTACCATGGCTATATGGGGAGGTACTAATTTTATAGACAAGGAAACTGAAGCAATAAAGGTTAAGTATATGCTTGAAGTTTTGCAACTAGGTGACAGCTGGGATTAAAGTCATCTTTCTGAAATGCCATTCATGTTCTGGAATGTACTGTGTATGTGTGTATTTCTCCTTGCAAGAACCTATCAGACTAGAAAAGTTGGCTCATAGTTAGAGTACACATGACAAGTGTTCTGTTAATATGTAGTATTTGACAGGGGCCTTCTTGCTATATATCACTTAAGGAAAATAATGTGAAAGTATTTTGAGAACAAAAGAATATAAGACGATTATTTAAATTGTCCATATTCCTAAATTATCACCACCATTTTCATTTTTATGCCATCATCATGTGTCACACGCTATATTTTAACTGACTTTAATCAAATGCATTAATTTGTTCATGTGAGTCAAAATTCAAGAGGTTTATAAGATTTACAGTGAAAAATCTCCCCCTCATCTTCTATCTAGCCCACTCAGTTCTTTTTCCCAAAGATGATGTTACTTTGTTATATATCCTTGCAAAGTTACTACTATACTCAAATCTATATATTCTTGTCTCCCTTTTTACAAAATTTGAAATATGTCAGATCTACTGTAATACACTTTTTATTTTTCACTTTAATGCTGTTCTAGTTATCTATTGCTGAGACACAAATGACTCCTTCAAAATGTAGAGACTTAAAATTATTTTGTCATCTCCATGGTTCTGGTGAGTGGGCTTAGTAGGTGGTTCTCACTCTGATCTTTTCCTTGCTCTTGCAGTTCATTACGGGGCAAGAATCATCTCAACACATCCGGCAGTTGGTGCTGGCTATTGGTTGGGACCTCAGATGGGGCTGTTAGCTAGAACACACCTACATGTAGTAGCCTTTTATGACTTTGCTCCAGAAGTCACATAGATAGATAGCATCTGTTCTATTCTAGTCACAGGCCTGTACAGATTCAAGGGAAGAGTGTCAACATCACACTGTAAGAAGAATGTGGTGTAGAATGTCTTGTTGCAGCTGCCTTAGAAAATACAATCTACAGGCTGGGCGTGTAGGTGTACAGGTGGCTCACACCTGTAATCCCAGCACTTTGGGAGACTGAGGTGGGCAGATCACGAGGACAGGAGTTCAAGACCAGCCTGACTAACATAGTGAAACCCCTTCTCTACTAAAAATACAAAAATTAACCGGGCATGGTGGCGCTTGCCTGTAGTCCCAGTTACTCGGGAGGCTGAGGCAGGAGAATGGCTTGAACCTGGGAGGTGGAGTTTGTGGTAAGCTGAGATTGCACCACTGCATTCCAGCCTGGGCAACAGAGCGAGAGTCCATCTCAAAAAAAAAGTACTGTCTGCCGTAAGACCTATCTATATCAAAAGAACATCCGCATTTTTCTTGGCTGTAACAGTATTCCCTTGCATGGGTCGTATTAGTAATATCAGTTCTCTAGTTTTAGATATGTACATTGTTATATCTTTGGCTATAATAGTAATGTACTAAATAACAGTAAGCAGTAATTTCTCACATATTCTGAGTATATCTGCAGTATATATTTTTAGAGCCCATTGTGTTTGGTTTCTCTTTTCTTTTTTGATTTTTTTTTGAATCGGGGTGTCACTTGCCCAGGCTGGTGTGCCCAGGCTGGTGAGCTATGACGCTGTCATAGCTCACTGCAGCCTTGAACTCCTGGGCTCAAATGATATTTCCACTTCAGCCTCCCAAATAGCTGGGACTACAGGTATGCACCAACACACTTGGCTGATTTTTAAATTTTTGTAGAGAAGGGTTCTCATGTTGCCCAGGGTAGTCTCAAACTCCTGGCCTCAAGCCATCCTCCTACCTTGACCTCCCAAAGTGTTGGGATTAAAGGCATGAGCCACCATGCCCAGCCTGTGTTTAGTTTTTCTGTGAACTATTCATAACCTCATGTTATTTCTATGTAGATTTCTTTATAATAGTCACACTACTGTGTTCCATTTGATTTATTAATGGTAATGTTTCTCAGTACATCTATATTGTCATATTTTAGTATCTGGCAATCTTCTCTTTTTATTATTTTTTAACTTTTCCATTGTTGGGCATTTAATGTTTGCTTTTTTGTTTGCTGTTTTAGGTAATCACCTAATAGGGGATATCTTAGAATTTCACCTCCCCCCCCCCAACTTATTTTCGTAAGATTAATTTCTAGAGGTGATTACTGAACCCAAAGGAATTTTATCCTAATAAAATTGTTTTGTAGGATCAAAAGAATTCTAATCTTCATCCTTTTTCATCCCTTAGAGATACATCCAGTTTCTTTGGGGGTTGGCATAGATAATTATAGCCTAGGATTACAGGTTTCCTCTAACTGTTAATAGGAGTTTAAAGTTTTCCCTCTCTGTTTAGTCTTCTTTTCTATTATGTTGTAAAATTCTCAGATATCAGAACTTTTGTTTTTGTTTTGAGAGACAAGGTCTTCCTCTGTCACCCAGGCTGAAGAGCAGTGGCATGATTATGGCTCACTGCAGCCTCCACCCCCTGGGCTCAAATGATCCTCCCACCTCACCCTCCCAAGTAGATGGTACTACGTGTGCATGTGCCACCAAGCCTGGCTAATTTATTTTTAAGATGGAGTCTTGCTATGTTGCCCAGGCTGGTTTTGAGCTCCTGGCCTCAAGCAATCTTCCTGAGACAGGAATCCCAAAGTGCTGGGATTACAGGTGTGAGCCACTGTGCCCAGCCAAATATTAGAACTTTTAAATTCATTTAGTATGTAAGCTTACTGCCAAGCATGAAAGAATCACTTTGAAGGCCAGTAATGTTTTAAAGGTCTGGAAGATTCTCTTGAGGGCTAGGAAGCATTATGTGCTAGGTTCTTGAACCAGGAGAAAAGGGGTATCACTAAGAAGAAGGGAAGGAATCCTGGTATGCAAAATAGCTTGGGCGCTATCCTTGCACATTTGACAAGTTTAGTGAAGTACTATTGAACTGTTCAGTAAGGTATCTGTTGCCTATAGATAAAATGTCTTTTGTAGATACTTATATATCTACCTACCTATAGATATCTATATATCTGTATCTATATATCCCTTAAAGCTAAGCTAATTTCCTTAACCTTTTCTCTGTTGGTATTTGTTTGGTAGCCTTTATCTGATTCTAGTTAATAACTCGTACCCTGTCATTTTTTAAAAAATACCCTTTGTTTTTGTAATGTGTTCTTTCATTCTTCTTCCCAATTCAGTTTTGGTACGTTCCTGTTACGTAAATCTAATCTGGTGAGCAGAGACTTTCTTAGGATTATGCCACTTGGTGAGGCAATCACAGGGTCTTAGCCCTGAAGGCGCCCATACTGACTTTATCAGTTTATTCTAGGGTGATCAGGTTTGGGGCACTAACTTAATACTAACAAACTCCTAAGATTAATTTTATTTTATTTATTTGTTTGAGACGGAGTCACCCAGGGTAGAGTGCAGTGGCGTGATCTTGGCTCACTGCAACCTCTGCCTCCCTGGTTCAAACGATTCTTGTGCCTCAGCCTCCTGAGGCTGGGACTACAGGCGCATGTCACCACGTCTGGCTTATTTTTGTAGTTTTAGTAGAGACAAGGTTTCACCATGTTGGCCAGACTGGTCTTGAACTACCTCAGGTCCCACCTTGGCCTCCTAAAATGCTAGAATTACACAGACGGGAGCTACCATGCCTAGCCAAAACTCCTAAGATTTACTTACTTACTTACTTACTTACTTTATTTATTTATTTGAGACGGAGTCTCGCTCTGTCCCCTAGGCTGGAATGCAGTGGTGTAATCTCAGCTCACTGCAACATCTGCCTCCTGGGTTCACCTGTCTCTGCCTCTCAGATAGCTGGGATTTCAGGTGCATGCCACCATGCCCGACTAATTTTTGTATTTTTAGTAGAAATGGGGTTTCACCATGTTGGCCAGGCTGGTCTCGCACTCCTGACCTCAAGTGATCCACCCGCCTCGGCCTCCCAAAATGCTGGGATTACAGGTGTGAGCCACTGTGCCCGGCCCTAAGATTAATTTTCAAACAATGTGCCTCAGTATGTTAGAAATACCTAGTGTTAGCCGGGTGTGGTTGTGTGTGCCTATAGTCCCAACTACTCTGGAGGCTGACTTGGGAGGATTGCTTGAGGCCAGGAGTTCAAGGGCGCAGTGAACTATGATTACACCACTGCCCCAACCTGGGTGACAGTGGGAGACCCTGTCTTAAAAAAAAAAAAAAAAAACTTAGGGCGACGATGTTCAGCTGGTGACATGTGGCTGACTGTCTTATGTACTGGTTAGTGGATTCCCTTAGAGTTGGGTGTCCCGTAAGGGTTGCTGTCAAGCTGTGATAGTAAAAAGCATTGACTTCTCAATATCCTTTACCCTAGACAGTGTTGGAGAAATGCTAATTTTTATTCTTTACCTCACTCTTGACTTCATGCAGGATCTTCCCTGTGTATCATTAATATTCTTCAGGATTTTAAATTGTTTCACAACTATTACCTTTAGATGTTGCTCATAGATTTTTATATTTGTTTCCTTCCTTCCTTTATTTTTTGGGGCTTGGGATGGGGACGGGATGACAGGGTCTCACTGCCACCCAGGCTCAGGTGATCCTCCTGCCTGAGCCACAAACCTCTCCCACCAACCCCCCCACCCAGTAGCTGGGACTACAGGTGCACGCCACCACACCTGTTTTTGTATTTTTGTTAGTAGAGACGATTTCTCCATGTTGCCCGGGCTGGTCTCGAACTCCTGGGCTCAAGCAGCATACCCGCCTGGGCCTCCCAAAGTGCTGGGACTGCAGGTGTGAACCACTGCGCCTTACCCAGATTTCTTTTTAAAATTGCGGTAAAATATCCGTAACACAAAATTTACCATTTTAACCATTTTTGAATATACAGTTGAGTGGTATTAGGTACTTTTAACATTGTTGTGTAACTATCCAAAACTTTATCTTCCCTAGCTGAAACTCTGCACCCACTAAACAATAACTACCCCTTCTTCCCGTGTCTGGCAACTACCATTCACCTTTTTCTCTCTGACTCTGACTACTCTAGCTACCTCACATAAATAGAATTGTACAGTATTTGTACTTTTGTGGTTTACTTATTTCATTTAGCATAATGTCCTCAACGTTCCATCCATGTTGTAAAGCAAGTGCCAGAATTTCCTTCCTAAAACTTTTTAGGCTGGATAATATTCCATTGTATGTATATACTTCATCTTGCTTGTCCATCATTGGACACTTAGGTTGCTTTCATCTTTAGCTGTTATGAATAATGTTGCTGTGAACATTGGTGTACAAATAGTGTTTTAAGTTCCTGCTTTCACTACTTTTGGATGTATGCCCGTAAGAGGAATTGCTGGATCATATGGTGATTCTATCTTTAATATATTTGAGAAATCTCTATACAGTTTTCCATACCAGCTGCAAAGCAGTTCCAGTTTCTCCACATGATCACCCACACTTTACCTTTTTCTCTTGGTTTGATCATAGCCATTCTAGTGGCAGTGAAGTGGTAATTTGTGGTTTTGATTTGCATATCCCTAATGATTGGTGATATTGAACATCTTTCCATGTGCTTATTGGATTTATTTATTTATTTATTTCAGTTTTTTTGAAATAGGGTCTCACTCTGTCACCCAGACTGGAGTGCAGTAGCATGATCACAGCACACTGCAGCCTGACCTCCTGAGCTCAAGTGATTCTTCTGCCTGTACCTCCCAAGTAGTCCAGCGCATACCCCCATGCCTGGCTATGTAAATTTTTTATAGAGACAGAGTCTCACTATATTGCTCATGCAGATCTTGAATGCCTGCTTAAGCAGTTCTATTGCCTTGGCCTTCCAAAGTCCTGGGATTACAGTTGTGAACCACTGTGCCCAGCTCTTACTGGCCATTTGTGTATATTCGTTGGATCAATGTTTATTCAAGTCCTTTGTCCATTTTTTTTTTTTTTTTTGAGATGGAGTTTCAGTCTGTTGCCCAGGCTGGAGTGCCATGGCACCATCTTGGCTTGCTGCAACCTCCATCTCCTGGGTACAAGCAATTCTTCTGCCTCAGCCTCCAGAGTAGCTGGGATTACAGGCAACCGCCACCACGTCCAGCTGATTTTTGTGTTTTTAATAGAGACAGGGTTTCGTCATTTTGGCCAGGCTGATCTTGAACTCCTGACCTCGGGTGATCCACCCACTTCAGTCTCCCAAAGTGCTGGGATTATAGGCATGAGCCATTGCGCTCGGCCCTTTGTCCATTTTCTAATCAGGTTTTTTGTTGTTGCTGAGTTGTAGGAGTTCCTTACATTAATATGTTCTAGCTTTCAGTCCCTTATCAGATGCTCATTGATTTTTAAGAGTGAATTGTAGATAAACTAGTATAGATCACCTCTTAAGATGGATTAATTTTGGGAAGATTGCTGTCTTTCTGTATGCTATCTACATAATAATTTTTTATTTTGTTGTTAGGCTTTTGGAATATTTTCTTTTTGGGTTTACTCACAGTGTGTATGCTTTACTGTGCCTCATTTTTTCTTTTTTCCCTCCTGGGTGCTGAGTAATACTTAGCCCTATTCTACTTTTATTTCTTACTCTTCCTCCCATTAATTGAAATGTAACTCTTCCCTAACTACACTCACGACTGTCGCTTCTGCAGTCCATTCACTGGGTGCTTCCTGTATACACACACTTTCATAGGAAATAAAAATGGCCTCAGTTTTTATTTTTCCTGTTTTTGGCTATGTATTATTCTTCTCTGTGTGTAATTTTATCATCTGAAGTTAGTGCTTATCCATAAGTCTGAGAAAATCTGTTATGTCGCATTACTGCTGTTAGTACTCATTTTCCCAGTGAACCAATTTCTGTCTTCACTGATAACTTTAGTACCTGATTCTAACAATCTCTAACTTGAATTTTTTTTATCACAAAGCCTCATTCTATTTCTGAAATTTTGAACAGACCCTTTCTCCCCTCTCTAGTCACTGCATGCATCCTTTCCTTTTAGTTTTAATTTAATTGCTACTTAATACTTAGTTACTAGTATTTTTTTTCACTTACACATTGGGATTGTTTTTTTTAAGGTACTCAAATATGACAGTCTATATTATTGTTTCTCTATACACATTTATTTACTACCGAAAATTGAAAAAAATAGCACATCGAAATTTCCTTTTACTGCAATTCAAATTTTTGAAAACCAGAAAATCTGATTTATTATACTCTAGCCAAACTACCCAGTGTTTTCTTTACATTCTTTCCCCACAAGTTACTTTACTTCTGATTCTTTCTTTTGAGACAGTCTGTCACCCAGACTGGAGTGCAGTGGCATAATCTCAGCTCACTGCAACCTCCGCCTGCAGGATTTAAGGTATTGTTATGCCTCAGCCTCCTGAGTAGGTGGTACTACAGGCATGTGCCACCATGCCCAGCTAATTTTTGTATTTTTAATAGAGAGCCAGGGTTTCACCATTTTGGCCAGGCTGGTCTCAAACTCTGGGCCTCAAGTGATCCTCCTGCCTCAGCCTCCCACAGTGTGCTGGGATTACAGGCATGAGCCACTGTGCCCGGCCTTACTTCCAGTTCTTGATGATGGATTTCATTTCACTAACAAGGTTGTTTTTAATTATTAAATAGTTTTAAATTCTTTGAGCATAAAAGTTTGTTCTACCTACTCTCCTGCCCTCACACTATCTTTTGGAGTTTTAGTGAGATTATTAGGTTAAAAAGTATTAGCATTTTCATGCCTTTGCTACATGTTGCCAAAATCCTTTCCAACGGAGTTGTACGAAATCACCAGCTGTGCTTGGGTTTTTTGCAAATTGGTGTTTTTTGGTTTTGTTTTGTTTTTTTTTTTTTTTTTGAGATGGAGTCTTACTCTTGTTGCCCAGACTGGGGTGCAAAGGCACGATCTTGGCTCACTGCAACCTCCGCCTCCTGGGTTCAAGCGGTTTTCCTGCCTCAGCCTCCCAAGTAGCTGGGATTACAGGCGCCCACATCCACGTCCGGCTAATTTTTGTATTTTTTAATAGAGACAGGGTTTCACCATGTTCCTGGCTGGTCTTGAACTCCTGAACTCAAGTGATCCACCTGCCTCGGCCTCCTAAAGTGCTGGGATTACAGGCGTGAGCCACCATGCCTGCCGTATTTTTATTTTTTCATTATGCTAATTTAGGAGATAAAAATTGTTTTGACTATGTGGATGATTTCATTGACTACTGGTCTCCTTTTCTGTTCTTTTGTGAATTGTCTTTACACATTTATCCCTGAGGTTCTAAAGTTTTTCTAAACATTTATAATAGCTTTCTACACATTGAAAATACTAATCACTTAGCATCCATTGTAGAAATTTTTCTCATTAGGTTTGCCCCTTTGTTATGGATGTTATGACACAAGTTTTGCAAACCTGAAGTTTCATATTTTTGTGTAATCAAATCTGTAGTCTTATATAGAATTTTGGTCAATTTTAATAAAGCAATTCTTTCCTGTCAATTTTGATAATAAGTTTGGGCTTGAAGTTGTATGGTTTCTCAGTTTTTGTATTTTTCCCCTTTCTGTTTAATTCATGTAGAATCATTTTAGTTATGGGGTGGCGGTTACTTTGTTTTTCTTTTTTTTCTTGAGACGGAGTGTCACTCTGTCACCCAGGCTGGAGTGCAGTGGCACGATCTCGGCTCTGCAACCTCTGCCTCCCGGGTTCAAGTGATTCTTTTGCCTCAGTCTCCTGAGTAGCTGGGATTACAGGCTCATGCCACCATGCCTGGCTAATTTTTGTATTTTTAGTAGAGACGGGTTTTCACCATGTTGGTCAGGCTGGCCTTGAATTCCAGACCTTGTGATCCACCCACCTCGGCCTCCCAAAGTGCTGGGATTACAGGCGTGAGCCACTATGCCCGGCCACTTTGTTTTTTAATTATTAATCTTTGGTTTAATGCCATCAATTTGGATATTCTTTCCCTTGCCCAGTGTGTTACAGTGTCTTCCCCTGGCTTACTGTTTAAGTCTTGCATATTATAATAGGCCTTTGGTATTTGCAGATTTGACATTTAAAGCTTCAGCTATTCTCACCTGATTCCAGGGTCTGTGGTAAAGTAATTTGTAGTTTTGCTGAGGCTGAAATGTTACTTGCTTGCTGCCAGGCTTGCAAATAGGAGCTGATCACGTAGCTCAGAGGGAGCCTATCAGACAGGCCAGCACCCACATCTCAACGCAGCTTTGTTTTTCTCTACTTGTCATCGCGTACACAGTAACTCTCGAAGTGATAAAAGCTGTTTCTTTGTGAAATATGGGCCCGAAAAGAAAACCAACTGCTAGTGCTGGTGATGGAAGTGAAGAGAAAATGAAGCGGTCTAAGAGTGATGGTTCTTAGCCAGAAAATAGACGTTTTGGATAAATTAAAGTGGTTTTACAGATTCAGGTAAGTTTGTGGTTGGTTAATGTTGCTACAGTATTGATGTAGTAGTTTTATCTTTTCAGTGGCAGAATTTGTTTACGTAACTTTATAAATTACTAGTAATGTATTTTTAGGAGCACTGAGGATTTGAAGATGTCACCTAAATGTCAGTTACACTTCACCGAGTTTTATAGGGGAAATTAAACACTGTAGTGGAATTTGGCCAGGTGTGGTGGCTCATGCCTGTAATCCCAGCACTTTGGGAGGCCAAGGCAGATGGATCACCAGAGGTCAGGGGTTCAAGACCAGTCTGGCCAACATGGTGAAACCCCATCTCTACTAAAAATACAAAAATTAGCCAGACGTGGTGGTGGCCACCTGTAATCCCAGCTACTCGGGAGGCTGAGGCAGGAGAATCACTCGAACCCAGGAAGCGGAGGTTTCAGTGAGCCGAGATCGCACCATTGCACTCCAGCCTGGGCAACAAGAGCTAAACTCCATCTCAAAAAAAAAAAAAAAACAACACTATAGTAGTATTTTAAAACTTTAGGACTTTGAGAAATCATGAACGTCTTAGGGTGTATTATGTATATCAAGAGTTTATTATACTGGGCTACACTATTCCAGTAATATTTCTGTTCATGTAGCACTTTTCATTTTTTAAAGTATATTATAAAACTGATTTTCCCTGGCCTCTAATGTTGGTCTTTTTCTCCCCCAAAATTATGCTTTATCATACCACATGAACAGTAGTACGGTGGTGGTGGTGGTGGTGGTGGTGGTGGTGGTGGTGGTGGTGGTGGTTGTTTTGAGACAGAGTTACACTCTTGTTGCCCAGGCTGGAGAGCAATGGCACAATCTCAGCTCACTGCAACCTCTGCCTCCCGAGTTCAAGTGATTCTCCTGCCTCAGCCTTCCGAGTAGCTGGGGTTACAGGCATGCACCACCATGCCTGGCTAATTGTTTTTGTATTTTTAGTAGAGACGAGGTTTCGCCATACCGGTCAGGCTGGTCTCAAACTCCTGACCTCAGGTGATCCACCTGCCTCGGCCTCACAAAGTGTTGGGATTACAGGCGGAAGCCACCACACCTGGCCCAGTACAGTCTTATCAGGTGAAAAATATCTTGATGTTTTTGAGGTTGTGTTACAACTTGAGTAGATACCTTGTGAAATATCTATTTTTTCACATTTGGGAGCTGCCTCTCTCTACATTCAAATGTTATCTGAAGTAGCCTCTAAATGGTTCCATGTATCTTTTTGAACTTCCTTCTTTTAGTAGACATTTTTGAACATCTGTATGAACAAGGATTTATATTAAATGTTGGTACAGAGAGGAGCTACTACAAGTTGAGCATCCCTAATCTGAAGTCTGAAATGCTCCCAAATTCTTCGAGCATCAATATGATGTCACAAGTGAACAATTTCCACACTTAACACCTTTGCTTTCTGATGAGTCAGTGTACATAAACTTGGTTTAATGCACAAAATTATTTTAGCTTCAGGCTATGTGTACAAGCTTTATGTGAAACAAACGAATTTCATGTTTTGACTTGGATCCCTTCCCAAAAATATCTCATTATGCAAATATTACAAAATCTTTAAAAATCCAAAACATTCCTGGTTCCAAGCATTTCAGATAAGGGATACTTAACCTGTGGTCATTGCTCAAGTAACTCCCAATCAAGGAGAAGAAAAAGATATAAACCAATGATTATAAAAGGTGTGAAACGTTATTACACAGAGAACTCTGGGAGCACAGATGTAGGAGATATTAACTAGGGTGGAATGAAGGAAGGTTTCTAAGCAGAGTTGAGGAATAAATTGATTATCTTCTTTGTTAATCTGAATGGGATCCATTCCTGTTCAGCATGATTTCCCTTGGTTTTGTTCCTAGATTTAGGAATGATGCCCTGTTTTGCCATAAGGAAGAATCTCGTGTGTTTATTAGGAATGGATATTGACTGAAATGCCTTTTTGTAATTTGTTTAAATAAAATGGATTTTTCTTCATTAGCCTGTTAATGTAATAGTTTTGTATTTCCGAAAGAATGTACTTGGTCATGGGCGTTTGTTTGTCTTAATGTATTTATTGCAATTTCTTTGTATTTGGCATTTTTGTACATGTATGGTGTACCTGTATGGTGGCCTCTTGTGTCTTTAACTGGCTTGAGAATTGGATCATATTTTCTTTAAGGCAACATCTCTAATACAGTTGGCCCTCTGAATCTGTGAATTCCACATTTATAAATGCAACCAACTGCAAGTTGAAAATATTAAGGGGGAAAAAATTAACTTAGCTCCAAAAAGCAAAAATTAAATTTGCCACACACTTAATACTATGTTGAATCTATGTGGATGACGTGAGGTGCAGGCATTGTATTAGATATTATAAGTAATCTAGAGATGCTTTAAAGTATACAGGAGGATGTGCTTAGGTTATATACACATACTTTGCAATTTTATATTGGGGACTTGAGCATCCTCAGATTTTGTTATCCATTGGGGATTCTAGAACCAGTCCTTCATGATATATGGGGAGGTCCTGGAAACAGTCCTCCACAGATACTGAGGGACGACTATAGCTATTTCCCTGAGCCTGAAGTTTACTTATGGACATATAAGTGAATGTTTTTAGTACTAGTATACTTTGTGATCATAGTATGTCTGAAAAATGAAACAGTCTGTGCACATTTTAATTCCTTTTTTTTTTTTTTTTTTGCAAGTCTGCATCAAACTATACTTGAAAAAAGGCTTATGTATTGTGACTTATTTTCCTCTTTTCCTTTTTGGTAAGAGTACTGTCTTAGGGACTTAATTTTAGTTTAAAATTTTAGTTTAAAAACATTTTTTGATCCTACAGGAGAACCTCTCGTGACCTTCAAAAAGTGACATAGTGCTGTCTGGATATCCTTTACCATAAATACAATATTTTAGAAAATGGACAATTCTGCTAATTGTTGGTTAAAAAAAAGTTTGAACTGGATTAGAATATATTTACAATGTGATTAATGAGAATTCATAAAACTATTAATTAGAATCTAGGTCCAAATGAAGATGTTTACAGTATTGTTTGCAAAATTCAGAAGATTTTAGTTGTTGATACTAAAGCCAGCAACCAGTTAACCTAAAAGAGCATGAAAAATAAATGTTATGTCTAACGTAAAAGAGATATATCTCATTAGACTTTGTTTCTTTAGCACATTTGATACTGGTTAGTACATCTCTATCAATGTCACTAGATAAACTGCTGTAATTTAGAGAGATATATCATAATTCTTTTGCATAATATGACAGTTTTAGAAAATTGTAATTCAAGTGCATACCAATTTGGAAATAGGGCTTGAATATCACACCTTGAGCTAAACGTAGAAGGAAGGGAGGAGCATACCAATTTACAGTGAATGATAGAGCAGCAGCAGAGGGAGGTCTAATGGCTGTGTGTGGGTCTTTTAATTTTAACAATATTGTATCATTTTATAATGCTACTTTTTTTTTTTTTTTTGAGACAGAGTCTCTGTTGCCAGGATGGAGTGCAGTGGTGCGATCTCAGCTCACTGCAACCTCTGCCTCATGGGTTCAAATGACTCTCCTGCCTCAGCCTCCCGAGTAACCGGAACCACAGGCGAGCACCACCATGTCGAGCTAATTTTTGTATTTTTAGTAGAGACAGGGTTTCACCATGTTGGCCAGGATGATCTTGATCTCCTGACCTCGTGATTTGCCTGCCTCAGCCTCCCAGACTGCTGGGATTACAGGCATGAGCCACCACGCCTGGCCTATAATGCTACTTTCCTAGGGTTAAAATTAGAATCAGGGAAAGTACAGATCCAAAAAATTCTTATGGCAGGGAATGAAAGGTAGGAGCAAATATTGAATCAACTGAACAAATTAAATCTAGGTTAAGGTAATAATAACTACCACAATTAAAGTGTCACAATGTTTTAAAAAATAATATAGCAAGAGGCCTGGTACGGTGGCTCACGCCTATAATCTCAGCACTTTTGGGAGGCACTCCAGCCTGGGAGATAGAGCAAGACTGTGTCTCAGGAAAAAAAAAGAAAAAAGAAAAAAAAAGATAATATAACAAGAAATACTAATTTGGTGGTAACGGACTGGGACTAAATTGCCAGTGTGCGCCAATAAAAACTAGTAAAATGGAACAGGACATGGTGTCAGCAGTGTAGATGGTACTTTTAGGCACACTGGGTTTCCCCCAATTTCATTTTTTAAGACTATCAGTGCATTTCTTTAATTGTAGAGCAATTTTGAAATGCAGTCTTCGCTGGGCTTGGTGGCTTACGCCTGTCATCCCAGCACTTTGGGAGGCCAAGGTGGGCGGATCACCTGAGATCAGGAGTTCCAGACCAGCCTGGCCAACATGGTGAAACCCCATCTCTACTAAAACTACAAAAATTAGGCACGTGTGGTGGTGCATGCCTGTAGTCCCAGCTACTCAGGAGGCTGAGGCAGGAGAATTGCTTGAACCCGGGAGGCGGAGGTTGCAGTGAGCTGAGATCACGCCCCTGCACTCTAGCCTGAGACTCTTGTATCAAAAAAAAAAAAAAAAAGAAGAAGGAAAAGAAATGTAGTCTTAAGTTTATTTAGTATTATAACAAGCTTTTTTAAGATGCAGAAGTTTTTCAATCTGTGATTTCACTACAAAGGCCCTATATGTAAGCATATATGTAAATAACTTAGAAGCACAGGTTTGCCAGTATTTAAAGCTATTATCAGCTGTGGGTATGCAATCTGTCAAGTTTCTAGGTGTTTTCTTTTTTTTTTCCCCCTCATTTATTACTTTTAACTGACACATAATAGTTGTACATACTTACGGGGTACAGTGTGACATTTTGATAGATGTATACAAGCAGGTGTTTTCTATATTATGAAAACATTTGGAGAAAAATGATTGACTTATTGTAGTCCTTTTCTTTCAGCTGCTTTTCTAACCCAAACTGTATGTCTTGATGACACTACAGTAAAGTTTGAAATATGGGATACAGCTGGTCAAGAACGATACCATAGCCTAGCACCAATGTACTACAGAGGAGCACAAGCAGCCATAGTTGTATATGATATCACAAATGAGGTAAGTATGGATGCATTCCACAGTAAAACTAATTTGAGTACCCACTTTTGGTGTTCAGAATTTTGATTAAATGTTTTGGAAAATCTTTTTTTGATAGTCAATCATGACCTTTCTGCTGAAGCTTTTGTGAATTAGAAAATCTGGTTTAAAAAAAAATGAAAATGTCTCATAATACAATAGTCCTAATAATTTCTTTCCCACAGTCACTTGGGACAGTCTTTTAAAGCCTTGTATCACAAAGATGCTTCCTAACCATTTTTTGAGCCTATGCCCAATGGCTGTTTATTTGTTTAACAGGAGTCCTTTGCAAGAGCAAAAAATTGGGTTAAAGAACTTCAGAGGCAAGCAAGTCCTAACATTGTAATAGCTTTATCAGGAAACAAGGCCGACCTAGCAAATAAAAGAGCAGTAGATTTCCAGGTATGTTAAATTTAACTCTCATTTGAAAGGCACTTTTTTCCTGTATGTTTTTCTTTCATGTCAACACTTGAATTAGTTATAATGTTAAAACCATGCAAGTAATAGAAAATACTGATTTTTAAAACAAATATGAAGTACTACATATAATAAAATGTTTCTGATAAACCTAAATTTTTAAATAGATTATTGTAATATATAAACTGACCCAAAGATTTCGTAGACTTAAACAATAAAGGCCGGGTTCAGTGGCTCACGCCTGTAATCCCAGCACTTTGGGAGGCCGAGGTGGGTGGATCACCTGAGGTTGGGAGTTCAAGACCAACCTAACCAACTTGGAGAAACCCTGTCTCTACTAAAAATACAAAATTAGCTGGAGATGGTAGTGCATGCCTGTAATCCCAGCTACTTGGGAGGCTGAGGCAGGAGAATCGCTTGAACCCAGGAGGCGGAGGTTGTGGTGAGCCAAGATCACACCATTGCACTCCAGCCTGGGCAACAAGAGCAAAACTCCGTCTCAAAATAAAAAAGAAAAACAGTAAAAGTAGTCATTGTTCACAGTGCAGAAAGTGATTGTATCCTGCCCTAATTCCTCCATCCCACACATACTTTATGTCCTAACCCTCTTCTACTCATGTGCAAATATGTATCAGCACATGTGTGTACCCCACATATGTACATACGCAAACACTTATGTGGTTGTTCTTAAAGGGGCATTCAAACATAAAGGTTCTGCCAATCTGTATCCAGAGTTGGAAAATAATAAGCTAAAAACTAATAATTTAAAAAAAATTTTTTAAGGCTGAGAAAAACCAGTTTTGTGTTACGATTGCTAATTCAGAATGTTTGCTGCTGCAAAATAGAGCAAGTGCAATCACTTAAAAACAAAGCAAGTCCTCTACTTAGACTTTTTTTTTTTTTTTTTAAGATGGAGTCTTGCTCAGTTGCCCAGGCTGGAGTGCAGTGGTGCAATCTCAAGCTCACTGCAAGCTCCACCTCCTGGGCTCATGCCATTCTGCTGCCTCAGCCTCCCAAGTAGCTGGGACTACAGGCGCCCACCACCACTCCTGGCTAATTTTTTGTGTGTTTTCGGTAGAGACAGGGTTTCACTGTGTTAGCCAGGGTGGTCTTGATCTCCTGACCTTGTGATCCACCCGCCTCCGCCTCCAAAAGTGCTGGGATTACAGGTGTGAGCCACCACGCCCGGCATACTTAGACCTTTTAAAACTGTGCCTGTTCTCTTGCTCTTTGGCTTCTCTACTAGAAGGGTGGTTGTGGCTGTTCTGTATATATCAGTGATGGAATAGTTTTCTTTTTTGATGACAGTAGATGGAATCTATGTATTCTTGCACCATTAGGTATTAAGTTGGGCATGTTACATTTGTAATTTTATTTAATTCTTAGGACAACGATGTGAGATGTAGTGTCCATTACTCTTTCCAAAATTGTTGCCTTCCCAGCACAAGAGTGGCAGAGAAAACACTTAAATTACAGTCAGAAGTGGCCCTGTCACATAACAGTTCAGAGGAACCTCAGTTGTTTCTTTGTCCAATGGGAAAGATCATTGGTTACCCCTCACAACAGCTATGAGGATCAAAAGTAATAATATATGTAAACTGTAAAAGCATGACAAAAATGTAGGGCAGTGATGTAATTTTCAAAGGAATGATTTATGATATATTCAAGATTATAATATTGCTGTAGAAGTCATTGAAAATTAAATATGAGGGTGTCATTTAGTGTTTGAAGCCAGTGTTAGATATTTGGTTTCCCTTTGTCTTCATTGCAGACAGTAAGTGCAAATAAAAATTGCCATTGAGATCAAAGAGAGTTTTATTTAGAATAAGATAATTCTCCCCCATCTCTGGAACTCAGTATTTGAAAGCAGATTTAATGTAAGAAAAGATTAATCAAGGTGGGATAATGCAAGAATTTCAGACAAAAAAGGAAATAGTCCATTATAAAATTATCTTGCACAGTGCTCTTACCTCTGTTGTAGCTTATTATATAGTTGTTGATTATAGATGATTATAGGAATCAGGTTGTAGTAATAAGAAAGTCTCCTTTTCTATAACAAGTTTAAAGCAGGTGTAGCGTATTTCCAAGAGATATATCTCATATATCTCATTTATTGTTCTGTAAACAGGAAGCACAGTCCTATGCAGATGACAATAGTTTATTATTCATGGAGACATCCGCTAAAACATCAATGAATGTAAATGAAATATTCATGGCAATAGGTAAGATTAATATCTCTTTTTAAATGATCAATATAAGCAAAACAAGTGTGAAGCATATTTGGTTTGACTGTCTCTTTTTAAAAAAATTTTTGGGGGTGGGTTTGTGTGTATGTTTATGTGTGTGTGTGTGAGAGAGAGAGAGATTATACCACTTTTCTAAGTCCCTTCCACAAAACAATATTTTGTTGGTAATATTGTTAAATTTGAAAGATGATTACCTATTAGGTTGTAATACTGTCAGTTTAGGCAGCTTCTTCCAGGTGAGTTAAGCCTTAACCTTAACCTGATAGTTCAGACAGACAGATTTTGCAAAGGTTTCGCTGGGAAATTTGGATAAATATGTTTTTTTATTAGATTATACTTTTAAAAAATCAAATTATTGGTAAATATAACTCAGAAGAACATGACACATAAGTATACAGATTGACAAATTATTTTAATGTAAACATTATAAGGAAGATGATTTCAAAGCATAGAGGCGTAAGGAGAAAAAAGGAAAACAAAACAACATCCATACTTTATATTACCTCAGATGGTCATTTGATCTTACACAATGTTCTTGCTGTTGCTTTAAGGTACTTTTTTTTTTTTTGAGACAGAGTCTCGCTCTGTCGCCCAGGCTGGAGTGCAATGGTACGATCTCAGCTCACTGCAACCTCCACTTCCCGGATTCAAGCGGTTCTCCTGCTTCTGCCTCCTGAATTGCTGGGATTACAGGTGCACACCACCATGCCCAGCTAATTTTTGTATTTATAGTAGAGACAGGGTTTCACCATGTTGGTCAGGCTGGTCTCGAACTCCTGATCTCGTGATCTGCCCACCTCGGCCTCCCAAAGTGCTGGGATTACAGGCGTGAGCCACTGCACCCAGCCTAAGGTACTTTCTTTTTTTTTTTGAAATGGAGTCTTGCTCTGTCACCCAGGTTGGAGTGCAGTGGGACGATCTCGGCTCACTGCAAGCTCCGCCTCCTGGATTCACGCCATTCTCCTGCCTCAGCCTCTCCTGTAGCTGGGACTACAGGCACCCACCACCACGCCCGACTAATTTTTTTTGTATTTTTAGTAGAGACGGGGTTTCACCATGTTAGCCAGGATGGTCTCAATCTCCTGACCTTGTGATCCGCCCACGTCAGCCTCCCAAAGTGCTGGGATTACAGGCGCGAGCCACTGCCCCTGGCCCTAAGGTACTTTTAACTGATGGTAATTGCTGTTTCAGTTATAAGTAATGAAGTTGGAGTAGTAATAAGCCTCCTTTTTTCTATAACAAAAATAAGGGTTGGTTTTGTTTTTTGGTTTTGGATTTTTTTTTTTAACCCTTTCCTCTTTCCAGTGGTTTTAATGTATAGATTCTACCTGAAGGGTCTGTTTTGGTGGTTCTCAAAGTTTGCCGTCTGTGGTTTTCATGTGCCCAGCACTCTTCTCATCCCATAACACCTTTTATTTTACAGCACTGATTCTTAACTGGGGTGTTCACAGTCCTAACCCCAAGTAAGAAATATTCTTAAATTGAACTCATAAATAAATAGTTAATAGCTGAATCAGAGAATAATGAAAACCCAGTAAAAGTTGCAAGTATTTTTATTATTTTTCTCTAGGTGACAGAGTTTAATGGTACTTCATTCGAAATGGGAAAGAACTTGCCTTTTCTCATGTAAACTGTTTTCCTGAAAAACTCAAGTTTGCAGTTTGCTAGGGAAGTGCTGGCACAGTTGCGAAGGATTGTGTGATAATATACTCATTTTACAAATGTGACAGATGACACCCAGAATCACATCTGAAAAGTTAGAGGAAACAATGAGATAATAGGCCTCTCAAATCAGCCTGCACTGTAAACCTTTCTCACAATATTT
Organism: Pan paniscus; assembly: GCF_029289425.2. Taxonomy (NCBI): domain Eukaryota; kingdom Metazoa; phylum Chordata; class Mammalia; order Primates; family Hominidae; genus Pan; species Pan paniscus. Next base: position 19,946,420 of record NC_085926.1, read on the forward strand.
AAACTCTACCAGATGGGCTTTAGTTTGTACCTTTTTATTCAAACATGCTAATAGTCATTTTTCGAGTTAGAAAGCAGCCTACATATTTTAGTTTTTTGTTTTTTTCTGAAATTAGAATGTTTCACTTCTTAAAAGAAAATCTATGTTGTAAATGGAATTGTGGCCTTTCCATTTCCTTCACTAGGTTAGTAAATTTTTTTTTCTTTTTTTTTTTGTTATGAAGGAATACTTTGATAGATTAGTAACTTAAATCACACAGTGCACTCATAACAACTCTAATCAATGCAAGGACTAAAAAGTTACTCGTTCTAGTTTACCTCCTTCATCCTCTTAATCTCACTCACCTCTGATTTAAACACTTAGGGAAACATGCTAAAGGGATACATGATTGATTACTCAATTCGGAACCTAAGTTGTTATTATATACAATATATAATGCTATTTTGTGTCCCAGGTACCAGTGTTCAACATTTCTGGGGCTTTGCTTGTAAATACATTTGACTGGAGATTTACCATTATAATACTATTTATGCTACCAGCCCAGAGCCAGTCCCAGAGAAGTGGCCCAATTGAAGGTTTTCTTTCCAAACTTCAGTGCTCCTGGCTCCCAAATCCATTGCCCAACCCAGCATCTAGGATTCTAAAAATGATTGATGCTGATGTAGAATGGAATGTGTAGAACAAATAAAGGATAAAAGGTCCACAATGCAACTAGGCGATCCGATCTCAAAGCAGAGTGTATTCAATTTCTGAGTAACCTGAGTCAAAGCTATGGTAAAGTTAGAGTCTTACCATAGTGGTCTGTCCCCAAGATTGATAGAGATCAGTGTGTGCAGCCACTCTTAAAATCAGTACTCTTAGTCATCTTTAATATTCTGCCTCCCCTCAAAAAATGAATTTAGCACATCAAGGATCTTACGTATTAAAACAAACTACAGCAATCTCCAACTTTACAGTGGTTTGACTTACGACTTTATAACTCGATGGGGTGAAAGTGATATGCATTTAGTACATTCTTAACTTACTACGGGATTACATACAGAAACCCATCATAAATTAAAAATATCATAAATCAGGCTGGGCGCAGTGGCTCACTACCTGTAATCCCAGCACTTTGGGAGGCCAAGGCGGGCTATCACCTGAGGTCAGGAGTTGGTCAGGAAACAAGCCGGGCCAACATGTCGAAACCCCGTCTTTACTAAAAATAGAAAAATTAGCTGGGTGTGGTGGTATGTGCCTGTAGTCCCAGCTACTTGGGAGGCTGAGGCAGGAGAATTGCTTGAACCCAGGAGGCAGAGGTTGTAGCGAGCTGAGATCGTGCCACTGCACTCCAGCCTGGGTGACAGAGCGAGACTCCGCCTCAAAAAAAAAAATCATAAATCAAAAACATACAACTTAGGATGGATATATCAGGATGTAGCCCCATTGTAAGTCAAGGAGGATCTGTATATCCAGCAGGTAAGTTTTTTTAATCAGTGGGAAGCACACTCCAGAGAACAGCCACTAGCTGTATAGAGCTTGGCAGAGGTAAAGCCGTAACTGCTGGTTGAGAGTGTTGTCTGAATTTGACAAGCCACACTCATCGGACTCAAATAAAATTCAGAAATAGTTTTTGGAGATGAGGTCTTCAGGATAATTCTATTTGGATTAGGTACAGCTACTGGTCAGTCAGATTAGGATTCATCAGCCCATAAAAGTAGAAAATGAGGTTGGTTGAGGTGGCTCACTCCTATAATCCCAATACTTTGAGAGGCCATGGTGGGATGATCTTCAAGGCCAGGAGTTCTAGACCAGACTGGGCAACAGAGCAAGAAAACCCTATCTCTACCAAAAAAAAAAAAAGCCAGGCATGGTGGTGCACACCCTAGTCTCAGCTACTTGGAAAGCTGAGGTGGGAGGATCTTTTGAGCCCAGGAGTTCAAGGCTGCAGTGAGCTATGATTGATGCACCACACTCTAACTTGGGCTACAGAGGGAGACCTTGTCTCCAAAATGAAAAGAAGTATGGCTGCAGGCTACATTCAAACTAAGATCACAACAAAGTGTTGAGTATGTCTAAATGTATGTGGATATGTTTGTGTCTAAGTGTATTTCCACTAGCATGCTAAGGTATGTTTGTGTGTATGTTTCCTCCAGTATGCTAAGTTTTGACACATGCAGGCATCTAACTTGGGTGTTATCTGTCCTTCCTTTGCCCAAAGCATAGATTATAATTGTTCATTCTCAAAAATGCAACTCTTATCTATTTCCCCTTTATTTGAAGGCAGCTGATGGTTACTCTGCAAGGTGTAAGTTTCTCTTTTAAAAACTAAGCGGTCGAGCATGGTGGCTCATGCTTGCAGTCCCAGCACGTGGGAGTCTGAGGCGGAAGAGTTGCTTGAGCCCAAGAGTTCAAGACCAGCCTAGGCAACAAAGTGAGACCCCATCTCACTTTGGAACTCAGGACTGCAGTAAGCCATGATCATACCACTGCACTTAATCCTGGGTGACAGAGTGAGACCTTGTCTCTTAAAAAAAAAAAAAAAGAGAGAGAGAACATGTATATAGATGTTTTAAGGCCAAAGGCTGTGGAAGCCAGGAAGGAAATAGTAGATATGATCTGTCACAATTCGGGGTGATAATTAGTTGCACAGTAGAGGACAAGTTTCGTTGGGGTGATGATTGCAAAGGTATTTGTATCCTGACTTGTTCTAAAAAATGTTTGTGGCAGTCTAGAGAACGCTGATATGAGCTGAGCTTCTTTATAAACTTACTGGCTGGCCATCATCTTTATTGACTTAGATTTTATTTAATAGAAGTAATAATGAGGCCAGGTGCCATGGCTCACGCCTATAATCCCAACACTTTGGGAGGCTGAAGCAGGTGGATCACCTGAGGTCAGGAGTTCAAGATCAGCCTGGGCAACATGGTGAAACCCCGTCTCTACTAAAAAACAAAAATTAGCTGGGTGTGGTGGGGCATGCCTGTAATTCCAGCTACTCGAGAGGCCAAGGCACGAGAATCACTTGAACCCAGGAGGTGGAGGTTGCAGTGAACTGAGATCACGCCATTGCACTCCAGCCTAGGTGAGCCTGGGTGACAGAGTGAGACTACATCTCAAAAAAAAAAAAAAGAAGTAATAATGAGTATAAAATAAAATAGAACTTTTCTGGTATTATTGAGTGAATCGGTATAGAGAATTACATAAAGCACTAGTTAGGCTTAAGTTTTAATTGTATCTACAACCAGTCCCCATCTACCCTTCCCCCAACACAATTACCCCAGAAATCAAACTCCCTAAGACAGCAACCAATATTTTGGCGTTCAATACTCAGTAAACATTTGAAAAGAATGAACATATGGTTATATGATACTTTGGGGGTAACCTAACTGGAAAGAAAAATTATAGATAAGCAGGTGAAACTGATATTAATATGAGTATTCAAATATTCTATTTATTTGATCATTTTCTTTCAGCTAAAAAATTGCCAAAGAATGAACCACAAAATCCAGGAGCAAATTCTGCCAGAGGAAGAGGAGGAGTAGACCTTACCGAACCCACACAACCAACCAGGAATCAGTGTTGTAGTAACTAAACCTCTAGTTTGAACTAGCTGGAATAGTCGTCTGCTTCCTAAATGTTAATAACAATGGAATTGGAGCATTTAACCAGCCCAGTATGACTTCCAAAAGAAGAGACTTATGATAGAGTCAAGTTTCTAATACAGAATTATTTTAAGTGTTTTGAACTTAATTTTTAATAACATGCATGGGTCCCTCTCACTAATGTTTCAACAATAGGGAAAAATGAGAACTATGTGGACACTTGTTTCATTGGAAGGTTAGGGGGAATAATTTCTCATCACTAGGAATATAGACAAATGACTGTCTGGACCCACACAGTTAACCAGCCCATTTCTCCACACTGGTACAGTAGTCACCTGTGAAAAAAAAAATTGGAACTTACTAATTTGGGCTTTTCAAAAACATTCTTTGTTTAGAAGGAGATTCTAAAGTTATTTATGATGTTTAGCCATAGTATTCAGGCACATGTTCATTTCTCCTGGTACCTGTATTTAAAATGCACATTCCACATTTTAATAAATTAACCACAAGAAAATAATCCCACATATACAAGGTCAGGGGTGGGGAAGAGTATTAATGGTATCTTAATTATACCCAGTCTGGTTTTTTTTTTTTTTAAATGAGGTAAAAATCAAATGCAACCCCATCTTGTTTTAGGAATTTTGAGAACTAATAAATGCACCTTAATGGACAGTGTTCCTTTCAAACATGTGAGTTCTTTAACAAAAATGAAATAAACCAGGTGTCTGTGATTTCTAATTAATCACCGCTGGCCATTACACAGGTTTTGTTGTTTGGGGTGGGGAGGGGGCTTTTGTTCCCTTTTGACATAATATAGTCAATGCACTAACAATTATGTATATTCAAACTTGATTATTTTAAATTTGATCTTCAGCTGTACTGTAAATAGGGTACTGCATTGTAGTCTCCATATCTGTATTACTTTTCTGTAATATTTAAGAGTTGCTTAAAAGTATACAAAATGTACTGTTACTAAAACAGCTAATTATTTCTCTCTCCCCCTTTGACAGGAAGGGGCTTCAGTTGTTCCTCCATGGCTAGAACCATAATAAACAATGTACCCGTAATTTGTAACATAAAGTATTGCAATATGTTAGTAACAATCTTGCAGCCTTCCTTTCCAAAGTTCATTTTATTTTGATCAGTTCAGTATATTGCACTAATTATTTTAGGTATTTTCATTATATGAAAGCTACCATGTGTCAGAGATGATTTAATCTATTTAAGTGTTGGACTGCTAGGAGAACTTGTACATTTATGATAATGCAGAATTAGGAAAACGGTTCACCAGTGTTTAGTTTTATATTGAGGTGCTCAGGTTGGAATAAAGTGGTATAAAAAGCAAGTATCGGCTTTTCTCTTTTCCTTTTTTTTGGCATAAAACAGTGAATATATATAAATGATACTATATGACCTAGTATCCGCTTTTATATTTTCTTTACTATGTTCATAAAATTATTTGCATGGTATTGATGAATCATCCTAATAGCTGGATCATTGAAGAATCGCTTTATATTTTGGTGCTCTGGATAATTGGAACTTTATTTTTTATGTCAGAAGCTGATATTCACTTCCATTGAGAAATATTACCATAACTGTAATGTTGTCTCTGGAGCCAGCCAGTAAAGCAGCATTTACAAGTTCATGGCTAACATACTCAGCTGCGCCTTCATAGAAACTCTTAGTGTCTGATTCTTTTTCATTTGTTGCCACATCATTTACACTAGTTGGTCTGTCAGTTACTTTTTCACTGCAAGGTTTACGATGAGTCGTTTCTGCTGGAAATGTTTCTACATTCTCAGGGTTATAAATACAGTATTTAGAATAGTTTGAATCGGATAAATTTTCTTTGGAATTTGTAGTTGACACACGTACTTCAGATACAGATTTATACTGAAACAATACGTGGATATTACTCTGTGATTTAGTAAGGTTTGGTTCACTGGTTGAAAAAAGCAGAGGCCCTTTGGATGGTGATTTGTTAGGTATGATAGGACAGTATGTTTCTTTATACATGTGAAATGTTGTCATTGCCAGGGCAGTAACTTCCTCTTTATCCAAAACTTCCCAAAGTCCATTAGTAGCTAAAATAAGGAATTGACATAGGTCATCTATAGGGACAGAAATAGTTTGAGGTGCTGGGATAATGGATTTTTTCAGCTTGAGATTTCCATGAAATCCAAGTCCTCGTGTAGTTTTTACTTGGCCCTCTACAAGCCCGTATGGTTCATTTGAACTAATGACTGCTCCATTCTGAAGTATTCTTCTTCTTTCATTTGTGTTTCGTGTAGTATGTTCTTTGGTTAGGCAAAAACCTTTCCCATTTCTGCATAAGACTGCTTGCACATTACCTAAAAGATTATTTTTTAAAAGAAGAAATTTTTATCCTAGGGATAACCAATTGTATCAAAATCTACTGCTAACTTTAGTAAATTCTGTGTTTCAATGCTAAACAGAAAGCAGGCTATGTAAAAGTACTGTTTAAATATGTGTAATATATCACTACTGAATGATTTACAGTAAATACAGATTTCAAACAGGTCAATTTATCCCTCATTTGTTAAGCAACTTTTAGTGTTTAAAACTATTACATTTAGTATTAACATTACAGATAATGCAAAGTAACTTCTAAATTTTGAAATGAAATGACTTAATATTACTCACATTGCAGAGTCATGAGTTGAACTTTTTTATAGCCAACATGTATTCCATCTAGCAGATTTTTAAATGTTTTTAAGATAAATGCTTTTTCAATTTAAAACACAAACTTTGATTTTTTTAAAAAACAGAATGACAGTTGTGTAACCAGTACAAGTTAAAACTTGAATGTACTTAGGTCATGGGTGATGAAAAAATTAGAATGTCACTATTAATGTAGTCTTAACTAGGTTGCTATAATGTGTAGATTCTAAAATTTAAGTCAATCGGCCAGGTGTGGTGGCTCAAGCCTTTAATCCCAGCACTTTGGGAGGTTGAGGTGGGCGGATCACCTGAGGTCAGGCGTTCGTGACCAGCCTGACCAACATGGAGAAACCCCATCTCTACTAAAAATACAAAAAATTAGCCGGACGTGGTGGCCATGTGCCTGTAATCCCAGCTACTTGGGAGGCTGTGGCAGGAGAATTGCTTGAACCTGGGAGGTGGAGGTTGTGGTGAGCTGAGATGATGCCATTGCACTCCAGCCTGGGCAACAAGAGCAAAAATCTGCCTCAAAAAAAAAAAAAAAAAAAAATCATTCCTGTGGAGAAATATGTTATTAATGTATTACATGAATAATAGGCAGCCAACATTAAACCCTTTGGTTGGAAACTGAAATCTTAAAAGTTGATTGTAGTTTGTCCGTGGTTCAAATGAATCTGTGATGGTGTGCTTCATTGAAATCTTACAGTTTAAACATGATCTGAACAGATTGCAGGGTGGTTATATATTACTGTAACTTTTTTTGGTGTATTTTTTAAGAACCACTGAATTTTTTTAGTTTGTTAGGAAAAATTGATTTTCCCCAAGTTTTTAGGAATATAATTACGTATTTTTTAAATTACATATAATTACATATTGTTTTTCTTGATATTAAATCATTTGTGATTTATAGAAAGTTATTAAACTTCTGAGATGGGGTTAATGATATTTGAATATTATAACATCTTTGAGATTTAAAATTCCTGGAATAGGAAGCCAAATTTACATAGAATATTCTGGTTTTAAATATGATATTGTACCTGGGATCATTTAGTTGCTTGCAGGGGGAGTTCAATTCTAGGCCCACAGTTTTTTACGTATTTAGGCTTAGAAGGTTGAGGTCCAAGGCCAGGTATGGTGGCTTACACCTGTAATCGCCACTCTTTGGGAGGCTGAGGCAGGCAAATCACTTGAAGCCAGAAGTTTGAGACCAGCTGGGGCAATATGGCAAAGCCCCATCTCTACTAAAAACACAAAAAAATTAGCCGGGCATTGTTGCGGGAAGTCAGGGACCCTGAACAGAGGGACTGGCTGAAGCCATGGCAGAAGAACATAAATTGTGAAGATTTAATGGACATTTATTAGTTCCCCAAGTTAATACTTCTATAATTTCTTACGCATGTCTTTACTGCAATCTCTGAACATAAATTGTGAAGATTTCATGGACATTTATCACTTCCCCAGTCAATACTCATAATTTCTTATGTCTGTCTTTAATCTCTTAATCCTGTCATCTTCATAAGCTGAGGATGTATGTCGCTTCAGGACCCTGTGATGATTGCGTTAACTGCACAAATTGTTGATAAAGCATGTGTGTTTGAACAATATGAGATCTGGACACCTTGAAAAAAGAGCAGGATAACAGCGATGTTCAGGGAACAAGGGAGATAACCATCAGGTATCACTGCCTGAGAGCTGGGCGGAACAGAGCCATATTTCTCTTCTTACAAAAGCAAATAGGAGAAATACCGCTCAATTCTTTTTCTCAGCAAGGAACAGCCCTGAGAAAGAGAATGCATTCCTAGGGGGAGGTCTCTGAAATGGCCTCTCTGGGAATGTCTCTTGTACGGTTGCACATAAGGGATGAAATAAGCCCCAGTCTCCTGTAGCACCCCCAGGCCTTTTAGGATGAGGAAATTCCTGCCTAGTAAATTTTAGACCTGTTGCCTGCTCTCAAACCCTGTCTCCTGATAAGATGTTATCAATGACAATGCATGCCCAAAACTTCATTAGCAATTTTAATTTCACCCAGGTCCTGTGATCTCGCTCTGCCCCCGTTTGCCTTGTGATATTTTATTGCCTTGTGAAGCATGTGATCTCTGTGACCCACAACTTATCGTGCGCTCCCTCCCGTTTGAAAATCTCTAATAAAAACTTGCTGGTTTTGTGGCTTGAGGGGGCATCACGGAACCTGCCAACGTGTGATGTCTCCCCCGGACACCCAGCTTTAAAATTTCTGTCTTTACTGTACTCTTTCCCTTTATTTCTGAGACCGACGGACACTTAGGGAAATAGGAAAGAACCTACATGAAATATTGGGGGTGGTTCCCCCGATAGGGCATGGTGGCGCATGCACACCTGTAATCCCAGTTACTCGGGAGGCTGAGGCACAAGAACCGCCTCTACACAGGAGGTGGAGGTTGCAGTAATACGAAGTCATGCCACTACACTCCAGCCTGGGTGACAAAGCAAGACTCCCCAAAAAAAAAAAAAGGTTGAGGTCCATGCAACTAGTATAGTGGTATAATTGGAAAGTCTAAATTGGTGGCCAGTGTGGTGGCTCATGCGTGTAATTGCAGCACTCTGGGAGGCTGAGGCAGGAGGATCACTTGAGGCCAGGAGTTCGAGACCAGCCTGGCCAACATGGTGAAACTCTGTCTCTACTAAATACAAAAATTAGCCGGGCGTGATGGTGCACACCTGTAATCCCAGCTACTCAGGAGGCTGAGGCACAAGAATTGCTTGAACCCGGGAGGCAGAGGTTGCAGTGAGTCGAGATCGCATCACTGCACTTCAGCCTGTGCGACAGAGTGAGACTCAAAAAAAGCCTAAATTGGTAAAGCATTAGTATCAGATATAGACAGAAACTGTTGTCTCATTTATATAATAGGAATTTTTAATAGCTGAGCTACTGGATTGGGACTAAAAGATGGTGTTTGTGAAAAACATTTTGGAAACTTTACATACATAGTTCTAAAGGCTATATGGCCCCTCATTTCTTTATAGTTTGGTTATTAATATTGTGTGTTAACTTGTCTTACTGTTGATTATTCGACTTAGATTTTGCAGAACATAAGTCAGTAAAATCTTGACTTTTGCTGGATTATAAATTATTACTGAATCAGCAAGACAACATGAAGTGGCACTTAATGTGCCAACTGAGTAAATGGAATTGTTAGTACATATGGTTCAGTACCTCTTAAATGAGAAAAATTTTTACGTGTGTGCATACATATGAATTGTGCGGCCATAGCTCTGAAAACGAAAGGGACATAGTTTGGCTCACAATAGTCAAATCCATTGACTTTGTAAATGTTTATTTGCATGTGGCAAGTCAAAGGCCATTTAGCAAAAAGAAAAAGCATTATTTTCCTAGTATGTGATTTGAAAATAATTTAATAGAAATATGTACTTACAATGGAAGGATGGTAAACAGGTTATTTTTATTTTAGTTACCTCTGCAGAGAGCTTGACAAGTGTAGCGTTATGCACTATTTGCCTTTTTTTTTTTTTCCTGTGCTACAGAGTAGGACATACCATGTTGGCCCACTTTATTACTTGTGAACATCCTTTGGATTCAGCACAATAAAATATTCTAGGAGAAAGGACATTAAATCCTGGTTGCAGTTCTTCCTCTACCTGTTAAAAAGGGAGATAATGCGAGACAGGGTTTCACTCAGTCACCCAGGCTGGAGTGCAGTGGCATGATCACGGCTTACTGCAGCCTTGACCTCCCTGGGCTCAGGTGATCCTCCCACCTCAGCCTCCCGAGAGCTGGGACTAAAGGCATGTTCCACCACACCTGGCTAATTTCTACATTTTTTCGTAGAGACAGGCTTTTGCTATGTTGCCCGGGCTGGTCTCAAACTCCTGGGCTCAATCGATCCTCCCAAAATGCTGGGATTACAGGTGCCAGTCACTGCACCCAGCAGCACATTCTTTACCTGTATGAATGGTGCATGAAGGAAAGAAAAAGTGAAGGAGAAGAAGTAGCCAGCGTTTCTTAACTATTTGTGTATATAACCCAGGAAGCAGAGGGTGAGATTCATCAGGAAGACTACTAATAGAACGAACTAAAAAACTAGATGTGCAGAGTCAATAGTTTCATTTTGTAACAATGAGTGGCATATGCTGTCAGCTACAAACGGTGTTTGAAGTCAAGTGCTATATTAAACTGAAAGCTTGAACAGAATAATGAACAAAAGGTTTCCATGAAGATGGGAAATTAGAGGAAGATTTTTTTTTTTTTTTTTTGAGGAGTCTTGCTCTGTTGCCCAGGCTGGAGTGCAGTGGTGCGATCTCGGCTCACTGCAAGTAGAGGAAGATTATTAAGTATCACTGTTATGTCCACATAGTCTGGAGAAGTGGAGAGGAACCAGCCTTCAATAGTTTAAGAGAAAGGACAATTTGGCTTTTAAAAAAGTTTATTGGTAACATCTGTTTGGAGGAAATGCGAACAGCTAACCAAGCAATGAACTGTGTTGAAGACCACTACACAATTTTAATCTAAGCATAAATGAATTCCTAGACAAAGGTAACAGCTTTCAGTATTTGGAGAGATTGCGCTCTTCAGAAAATGTGATCAGAACAAAAATGGAACAGGATTACTGGAAGAGCAATGTGTTTAGGAACAATAATCTTGGGGATTAAAAAGAGCCGCTTTGAGATGATGCTCAAGCCTTTTTAAAGTGGCATAGTCAGGTACAGTGTTTCTTATGCAGAGGGTAATGATGTGGCTGCCTCCTGCAATTACTGGGTTATCACTGACTTTTGTGAAAAGGAAAAGTCCAGTAAACTTACAGAGTGAACTCTGGAATCCCAACCAGGGAATTCTAGAGCTGAGTAGGCAATATCAGCATTTTTCTCAGATAAAGCCAGAAAGGTGACTTAGTGTTGATTAAAACAAGAGAGTTTAAAGAAAGAATGAGAGAAGAGGAAAAGAAACTTTATGTGGTGGTCAGAAAAAGACATACCTATATACGTGATGGGTGAAGCAGGAAAAATAAAAACACACCTAGGATGCACAACGTTGCCAGGGGTAATAAGGACAGTTTGGTGTAGAAAAACAGTATGGGGAGTGGAAGGATTTAGGAGCCTGACAGTCAGACTTTAACCCCAAACTTTTGTCTATGTGGCCTTCATTAGGTCACTTTATTTCACTAAGTAACAGGTTTTCACCTGCAGTGTTATTTGTCAAAGTTATTGTGAAACTCAATAAGCTAATTTAAGAGGTAGACACTTAGAGGTTATTTAGTGTTCCAAGAAGAGAAAAGCAGGTAGAGAGGCTATTCAAAAGAAATTGAGGGGAAATGAAAAATGTTTCATTTCAGACCCATTTATAAAAGAATTATAAGAAAATGCGAAGTAGAATTACAGGCTTAAGATAGTAGGCAGTGGTAACTTGGAACTTAGGGAAAATTGAAATAGTTACTGGGGAAAGGAAAAATTACAATTGTAAAGGAGCATAGGTAAATTAGGATTGCATGTAAACAAGGTTAGGGGAAACAGTCTGTATCCAGTTTTTCTTCAGTGCTGTAGTTTCAGCAAAAGAGGCTGAATTTGTTTAATTTTATGCATGGACAGGAGCTTTGTGACTTCCTAAGAATGGTTAGCATAAGAGTCTTACTCATGTTGAACTAGCTTTCATTGGATGTTCAAAATGTCCTTTTGTTTTATAGATGTGTGATCATGAAATTCATGTCCATTGTTCATTGCTCACCATTGTACCCCTAAAGCCTAACTATATTACGCACAAGTCTCAACTATGTGTGAAATATTTGTTGAATGTGTTCTCAGAATCAGGTTCGTAAGCATGTGAGAGTTCCTCAGCACCACCATCAAAAAAAACGGAGAAGGGGAAGGGAAGGTATATAAAATGTCAGTGTTAAGAATTTGGCTTTTTTCCTGCACAAAATTGAAGGAGATTCTGGAGTTGAATTAGACTTTAGAGGAAAACGGTAGGGATGGGGATAATTTTAAAAGCAACTTATTAAACTAGTCCAAATGAACACATTTTCACACCCATGGAAACAATCACATCTAGAGAAGAAAGACAACTTAGGTCTGCAAATACCGCATTAGTGATGAATGAAGACAGAAAGGTCCACATAAAAATGAAGATATCCTAAAAACAGGAGAAAGCTAGTACTGTTCATTTGAAGTAACCAGACTTCAAGCCTGGAAGACTGGAGTCCTGGCTCACTCACTGGTTATATAACCTTGTATAATGCTTTGATGAGCTTTAGTCTTCTGATATATTAAAAATGTGATTATCCTTTCCTCACAGATTTTGAAGATTAGATGAAAGGAGTGACATGGCAGTCTTGAGAAGGGAAGGGGGCTTCAGGTGGCCACCAATTTAAAAATTGTGATAGCCAGCTGTGGTGGCGCAGGCTGAAGGCCTAGCTACTTGGGAGGCTGAGGCAGGAGGCTGAAGGCCTAGCTACTTGGGAGGCTGAGGCAGGAGGACTGCTTGAGGCTAGGGGTTCCAGGCTGCAGTATCCTCTGAGTGAGCCTAAGAATAACCACTGCACTCCTGGCTACATAGCAAAACCTCATCTCAAAAGAAAAAGAAAAAGAATAATAGAGAAATAGTGGGTAAAGTTGTGAAATGGTGGGTAAAGTTGTGCCTGGTCTCTGAATCTACTGTGAGCTTATGAGACAGAAAGCTAGGACACTAGAAATAAAAGTAGTTTACAGGGCCTCATTAAAAAGAATTATTAACAAATGTACAATCTAGACATAAAGATATTGGAATAACAGATACACTAAAGCACTCAAAAAGGAGCAGTAATGGGGCAGTCTGGGTCTTAGATTGACCCTTCCACTGAGAACAAGTAAATATCCTGGATAATATAGCAGAAAGTGCAAAATACTCAAGACGAATAATGACTAAATTCAGGTATACCAAGAGAAGAAACCAGCTTTTACCTGAGACCACGTATTGAGCCGAATCCACATTAAATTTTCACAAGGTGGCCAGGTGCAGTGGCTCATACCTATAATCCCAGCACTTTGGGAGGCCAAAGCGGGTGGATCACTTAAGGTCAGGAGTTTGAGACCAGCCTGGCCAACATGGTGAAACCCCGTCTTTACATAAAACAAAATTAGCTGGGCATGGTGGCACATGCCAGTAATCTTAGCTCCTTGGGAGGCTGAGGCAGGAGAATCGCTTGGACCCTGAATCCGGGAGGTGGAGGTTGCAGTGAGCCAAGATCGAGCCACTCTACTCCAGTGTGGATAACAGAGCAAGACTGTTTGTTTGTTTGTTTGTTTGTTTGTTTGTTTGTTTGTTTTGAGATGGAGTCTCGCTCTGTCGCCCAGGCTGGAGTGCAGTAGTGCGATCTCAGCTCACTGCAACCTCTACCTCCCAGGTTCAAGCAGTTCTCTGCCTCAGCCTCCCAAGTAGCTGGGATTACAGGTGCCCACCCCCCGGCTAATTTTTGTATTTTTTAGTAGAGATTGGGTTTCACCATGTTGGCCAGGCTGGTCTTGAACTCCTGACCTTGTGATCCACCCACCTTGGCCTCCCAAAGTGCTGGGATTACAGGAGTGAGCCACTGCACCAGGCCCAATTCTGTCTTAAAAAAAAAAATCACAGGTTTATGAAACAGGAGACAAAACCTAGGGATTGTCCAAGATGGGGAAGACTAAATGACTCACCACAACAAAGCTAGGACCCCAGAGGATGATGGCCTCACCGAAACAGTGAACCAAAAATAAACCTATGCCTGTTGCCACCACACAGACTACAGAAAAAATGACTATTTCAAATTACGCCAAAGAGAGAAAGAGGGAAGAAAGGAAGCTACAAAGAACTTGGAACTGGCTTGACATTGTAGCTCACATCTGTAATCCTGTGAGGAAAGGATAATCACATGTTTAATACATTAGAAGATTAAAGCTCATCAAAGCATCAGCGCACTTTGGGAGGCCAAATAGGAGGATCACTTGAGTCCAAGAGTTTGAGACCAGCTTGGGCAATATAACAACACCCCATCTCTGCAAAACAAAGAATGTGAAACCACCAACCTTCATGTATTTGTAGTCTGAAATCCTCAAATGGATCACTTAGTACATATTGATAGTGTCAACAGGCAGACACCAGGCAGGAGGAAATGCAGTACTCTGGATGACACATCTCTCAAATAATTCCCCTAAACATACATTATATGGAATTTCTTATCTTTCTGGTCAAGATACAATAACAGTGACTGGATTTACACTTTCATCTGTTTTGAAGAGACAGAGCCAAGAGTCCAGGGAAACCAATGCAGCTAGAGCTTGCCGAGGACAGAATACCAGAGAGAAAAGAAGGCACAGAGTATTCCAGATATCTTTCAAGGGTCTTTCTCAAGTGAGTCTTTCTCAAGTGTTTAGATGGGTACTGGTGAATACATGTGTGTGAGGAAACTCCACAACACTGGGAAAAGAAACATTTGAAAAGGATTAGAGGGAGCATTGCTGAGGACTCATAGGGCTGGAGAATAATTCCTGTTCCAACCAGCCAGACTGAAAAGATATTAATTCGTGAATCATTAGGTAGCATGCTTAGGAATGTTTTGCCTCAGTAGTAGAGAATAATTGGACCAAACTCAACACTGCCCTGGACTTGCCTAATAAATTACAAAAACAGGATCTAAAAGGATCAAACTATTTCCAAGTAATTTCATCCCAAAACAAAGCTGAAGACCATATATCCAAAAACACACATTTACTCCTAACACCCACAACCTGTCAATGTGTTCTTATTGGCAAAAAAAAAAAAAAGTTTTTGCGGTTGTAGTTAAGGATTTCAAAATGATACCATTCTGGATTATCCAGGCGGGCCCAAATTCCAATGAGAAATGTCTTTGTAAGAGATACACAGAGTAGAGACACATGGGTGGAACAGTAAAATGCCATGTGAAAATCAAGGCAGAGACTGGAATTATGCAGCTGTGGGTGAGGGAATGCCTGGAGCCACCATAAGCTGGAAGACCCAAGGAAGGATTCTACCCTAGAAGAGGCATGGCCCTGTGAACACCTTGACTTCAGGCATCTGGCCTCCTGAAGCATGAGAGAATAAATGTTTGCTGTTTTAAGCCACCAAGTTCGTGGTAACTTGTGACAGCAGCCTTAGGAAACTAGTACACCAGGCATGCCAATAAGAAGGAAAATAACACCCATGATAAGTGAAAAGTCAATCAATTGAAACCAACTCCAAAATGGCACAGATGTTGCAATTAGCAGGCATGGATATAAGTTATTATAACTGTATGCCATTTGTTCAAAAGTTAGAGACATATATGATTTTTTAAAAGTAGTATCTTTTCATACCACAATGGAATAGAACTAGTAATCAATAGCAAGAGGAACATTGGAAATTGTACAAATACATGGAAATTAAACAGCGTGCTCCTCAACAATCATAGGGTCAGTGAAGAAATTAAAAAGGAAATCAAAAACTTCTTGAAACAAATGAAAATCAAAATATAACATACCAAAACCTATGGGATGCAGCAAAAGTGATACTAATAGGGAAATTTATAGTAATAAACTCCAAATAAACAACGTAACAATGCACTGCACGAAACTAGGAAATCCAGGACAAACCAAACTCAAAATTAATAGAAGGAAAAAAATAAAGATCAGAGCAGAATTAACCAAGGTAGACACTAAAAAAATACACATAGGAGCAATAAAACAAAAGGTTGTTTTTATGAAAAGATTTTAAAAGTCAATAAACTATTAGCTAGCCTAAACAAGAAAAAAGAGAGAAAATCCCAAAAAAATCAGAAATGAAAAAGGAGACATTACAACAGATGCCACTAAAAAACAAAAGATCATTAGAGACTATTTGAACAACTATACCCTAACAAATTAGAAAACCTAGAGGAAATGGATAAACACGTGGACACTTACAACCCTACCAAGATTGGACCAGGAGGAAATAGAAAACCTGAACAGACCAATAACAAGTAGCAGGATTGAGTCAGTAATAAAAAGTCCCCCAAATGAAAAGCCCGGGACCAGATGGCTTCACTGCTGAATTCTACCAAACTTATAAAAAAGAATTAACACCAATTCTTCTCAAACTGTTTCAGAAAATTGAAGAGGAAGGAATTCTTTTTAACTCATTCCATGAGCCCAGCATTACCTGGATACCAAAATCAGAAAACACACAACAAAGAAGAAAACTATAGGCCAATATCCCTGATGAATGTAGATGTGAAAATCCTCAACAAAATACTAGCAAGCTGAATCAAACAACATATTTTTTTTTTAAAAAAAAGCACCGTGATCAAGTGGGATTTATTCCAGGGATGCAAGGATGGTTCACACAGAAATCAATAAATGTGAAGCTTTGTGCAGAGGCAGTATCATAGCCAGTGAGGTTTAGCCACGTTGTGATTATTGCTAATTGAAAACTTTTCCCCATAGCTCACCGTGACGACTTGTAATACAGCAAGCATTAAAAATAAAATAAATATGACACATTACCAACAGAATGAAGGAGAAATACCATATGATAACCTCAATAGATGGCCAAACATTTTTTTGATAAATTTAACATCTCTTCATGATAAAACTTCTCAACAAATTAGCCATAGAAGAAACATATCTCAACAGAAGAAAGGCCCTGCTATGGTATGTATTTTTGTTCCCCCCAAACATCATGTTGAAATTTTATCAGCAATGCTGGAGATGGGTTCTGATAGATGTTTGAGTCATGGGGAGCAGATCCCACTACTGAATATGATAAATAGCCCACCATGACGACTTGTAATACAGCAAGCATTAAAAATAAAATAAATATGACACATTACCAACAGAATGAAGGAGAAATACCATATGATTATCTCAATAAATGCCCCCCAAATTTTTCTGATAAAATTAAACATCTCTTCATGATAAAAATTCTCAACAAATTAGGCATAGAAGAAACATATCTCAACATAATAAAGGCCCTGCTATGGTATGTATTTTTGTTCCCCCCAAACATCATGTTGAAATTTTATCAACAATGTTGGAGATGGGTTCTGATAGATGTTTGAGTCATGGGGAGCAGATCCCACTACTGAGTATGTAGCCAATGGATATCAAGGAGATACCTGCACCCCCACGTTTTATGCAGCACTATTCACAATAGTAAAGATACAGGGTCAACTTAATGTCCATCAGTAGATGAATGGGTAAAGAAAATATAGTATATGTACACAACGGAATACTATGAAGCCATGAAAAAGAAGGAAATTCTGTCATTTGTAGCAACATGGATGGAACTGAGGGCATTATGTTAAGTGAAATAAGCCAGACCAGAAAGACAAACATTACATGTTCTCTCTCATATGTGGGTCCTAAAAATTGTTGATCTCAATGAGGTAAAGCAGAATGATGGTTACCAAAGATTGGGAAAGGTTGGGGACGGGGCAGGAGGAGATAAAGTAAGGTTGGTTAATAAGTACAAACAGGCCAGGCACAGTGGCTCACCCCTGTAATCCCAGCACTTTTCGGAGGCTGAGATGAGCGGATCACAAGGTCAGGAGTTCGAGACCAGGGTGACCAACATGTTGAAACCCTGTCTCTACTAAAAATACAAAAATAGGCCAGGCACAGTGGCTCACGTCTGTAATACTAGCACTTTGGGAGGCAGAGGAGGGTGGGTCACCTGAGGCCAGGAGTTCGGGACCAGCCTGACCAACATGGTGAAACCCTGTCTCTACTAAAAATACAAAAATTATCCAGCTGTGGTGGCATGCACCTGTTATCCCAGCTACTCAGAAGGCTGAGGCAGGAGAATGGCTTAAACCCAGGAGGCGGAGATTGCAGTGAGCCGAGATCGCGCCACTGCACTCCAGCCTAGGCAACAGAGTGAGACTCCGTCTCAAAAAAAAAAAAAGGTGCAAACATACAGTTAGAGACAAGGAATAAGTTCTAGTGTTTGATAGCACATTAGGGTGACTATAGTTAACAATAATTCACTGTATATCTTAAAATAGCTAGAAGAGTTGAAGTGTTCCCAACACAAAGAAATAATACACATTTCAGGTGATGAATATCTTAAATACTCTGATTTGATCATTACATATTATATGCATATATCAAAATGCCACATGTACCCCATAAATATTTATAATTATTATGTATCAATAAAATAGATAAACATTTTTAAAAAGAATGTGAGTTTGGCAGTACCTTTTTCTACATGCACAAATTCCACATGTATTCAATGGCTTCATCATTGAACTCATATTTCATTATAAGGTAATAATTTTTTTAAATTCTAGAGTCATGATGACATTGATATATTATGAATTTTAAACAAGGAAACCTAATTCCCTTGCTATAATTAATCCTGTTCTATAAAATACAAAATAATTCTTGAAAAATTTTTGTATTTTTAGTAAAGACAGGGTTTCACCAGGTTGGCCAGGATGGTCTCGATCTCCTGACCTCGTGATCCACCCGCCTTGGCCTCCCAAAGTGCTGGTTACAGGCGTCAGCCACTGCGCCCAGCCATTTTTTTATTTTTTATTTTTTTGGAGACGGAGTCTCTCTTTGTTGCCCAGTCTGGAGTGCAGTGGTGTGATCTCAGCTCACTGCAACCTCCGCCTCTCAGGCTCAAGCGACTCTCCTGCCTCAGCCTCCTGAGTAGCTGGGATTACAGGCGCCTGCCACGCCTGGCTAATTTTTTTTTTTTTTTTTTTTTTTTTTTTTTTGTATTTTCAGTAAAGACGGGGTTTCACTATGTTGGCCAGGCTGGTCTCAAACTCCTGACCTAAGGTGATCCACCCACCTCGGCCTCCCAAAGTGCTGGAATTACAGGCGTGAGCCACCACCCACAGCTGTGTCTAGACATTTAATGACAGTATCCACTTATTGAATATGTCATAATTTGTCATATTAATTTCACAAAGACTTTTATAATTAATGATATCTTCTATAGGGGTCCCAATTCCAAGACTATGGGTCAGTTCACAGATTGGCCTTAAATCTGTAATGATTATGTCTATGAAGTATTTGGAACCTCAGCATAGAGCCTGAGAAACGACAAAGACTGTGAGGCAGTGGACATGCACTTAGCTTTCTTGGTATTGTTTAGTCTGGAGCCCTTGACATTTCAGGCTCAGAACCAGGTTGGATCAGAAACAGGCTGACTTTCTGGCACCTTGACATTTGTTGTAGTATTCTTTGTGATTATCTAGCCTTGCAACACTGTCTCTGCCACAAAGTCCCACTCGTGGAGGCCCAGCCTCCTCAGGCTTTGGAAACAATCCCCTTAAGAGGTAACATGATATGGTAGGACTGATTTCCAACTCCAATTCCTATTACTTCTGAGACCTTGAACAAATTATCTCACATTTTTTAGCTTTAATTTCTCATCTGAAACATTGGGTTAACAATACTTAGATATCACTAGATATCAAAGTTATTGTAAGACTAGATGAGGAAATTACTCTGTATTCAATATTCAGTAAGTGGACACTATCATTAATGATAATTCTATCTATGAAAAGGGTAGTAGAACTGTAGTTAAGTATCTCATGGAACTCAGTGTGGAACTCATGTCAATTTTGCTAAAAAGTTTTACCTCTGAGCTTTCCATTTTGGCAAGTTCCTAAACTCCCTGAAATAACCTTTAAACAATACAGGTAACTTCTTAAAGAAGAGAATACACGCTCATAAAACTGAGGCATGAACTATTATTATTCCCTCTGAGATGAAATAGATGCTACTTGGCCAGTGAGCATGAGAATGACCTATTGCAAATACAGTTATCAGAGTAATTGACCAATTTAAACAACTACACTAACAATGAGCAAACAACTTTCCATTTTTCTGAAAAAAGGAAGTGTACAAAATGTTTTTAATTTTGTTCAGATTTAAGCATATGTAGTAACTTTGCTTTTCATCCTTATCAACCACTCTGTTGCTACCCCTTTGGGAAACTTTAACATATTTGTCACATTATATCATATCTGTGCCTCTTTAAAAAATAATTACAATTATTTTTGTGCCTGCAATCTGCATTTAAATTGTGGTTATTTGTTGTTTCTTATATTGATCAATGCAATTTCTAGGTACTAAGTCACTAAATAATAGACAATAAAAAATTGTGGAAGCATGAGGGGTTTTGCTGCAAGGAACCAAAAACATAAAGGTGTTATTTGGTGCTATTCAATGTACATACCAGTGTTTGCAACATGTAATATTCCAGAAATTATTTTTGGCATCTCTTGGGAAGGGGAGCTCTCTGCCAACCCATCATGGGTATTTTTTCTTTTCCAATTCTTATGAGCGTAAGGACTTTTAGGTTTGCCTTCCAATATACAAGTAACTGCAGAGCAGCCACTCCATTGAACCCTGGACACTTCTTTTCTTCCAAGACCTAAAAGCCTATCCATTCTCCAAAATGCTTTTGCAAAGGCTTTGTGTGTGTCCTCATACTCACACCTCACTGCTTCTGTTTTGTTTATGGCAGAAAAGAGGTCTTCTATTGCTGTGTATTCTTCTCTAAACACAGTGTAAAAGGAATTGATTATTTGTTGCTCATCAGTTGTCATTTGGTAAGAAGGATCAAATTTGGAAAGCTGATGGAGAAGTAAAACTGGGAGTTCCATTGATGTCAACTCTGCCGCTGAGGCACCGTGATGTCCATCAAACAAACCAAAAAAACACACATTAGGTTTATTACCAAAATTACTCACTACAGTGAATTTATCATTCATGTCAGCTTTCCATGTAGAATTCCTGTCTTCACAAATGCCCACTCCTTTAATTAACAGATGACATATTTTTTGAGAATATATGACACTCCTGTCAATGTTATCAAAAATCTTATAGTATGCTGGTATTTGTTTTTTCCAAAGCAGCTCAAAAGCATTATTAATGCTCTGTAGGGTTTTTTCAGTGAACGTAAAAGATGACAATAGTTTAGAAATCATGAACTGTCTCTGAACAGCAATCACTGAGGGCTGTGGTTTCTTTCTACCCATCCGTTGGAAACCCAGCGTGGCCAGAGCTACATGTTGCTTCTTATGGAGAAAAATACCAGTTAGGTCAATTTCGTGCTTGCATATGGAACAGGGTAATGTGGTCCCTTGCTCATAGACCTGCTCCTCTTCATGGCGTTTGGTGTGTCTCACTGGTCTTGACTTTTTCTTTCTAAAACGTTTTCTTTTGGGTAAAAGTAGAATATCCTCATCTGAATCAAATGTTGATGTTTTCATATTCCATTCTCTTGATTTCCAAAACACTCTGCAAACAGGATGAAAGATATTTACATGCCAGGATGATGCAGCGAAAATCTCTTCAAGCAGGCTGTTATCATTGCAATTTGATTTGGCTCCTCACAATCTTATATAAGCCTAGGATTAAATATTCTGGGTCATATTTCTCAAAAAACATGTAAGTACTCAATTAACTGGTGATTGACCTGTGTCTCCCTGAAATAAATTAGGCAAAAATTCCAAAAAGTCAGCTAGACATCTAAGCAAATGCTCAGATAAATCAGCACAGTATTTTACCTTAGACATGCGAAAGTATGTATTTGAGACCTGAGATTCTGATTTCTAATATGGACATACAGTCATGTATTGCATAATGATGTTTCAGGCAATGATGGACCATATGCAACGGTGGTACCAAAAGATTATAATGGAGCCAAAAAATTCCTACTGCCTAGTGACATCATTGTTGTCTCAATGTCATAAAGTGCAACATGTCACTTATGTTTTTGTGATGCTGGTGTCAACAAACCTACTGTGCTGCCAGTCAAATAAAAGTATAGCAAATACAAGGCCAGGCACGGTGGTTCACGCCTGTAATCCCAACACTTTGGGAGGCCGAAGTGGGCGGATCACTTGAGGTCAGGAGTTCAAGACCAGCCTGGCCAACATGGTGTAACCCTGTCTCTACTAAAAATACAAAAACTAGTTCGGGCGCGGTGGCTCACACCTGTAATCCCAGCACTTTAGGAGGCTGAGGAGGGCTGATCACGGGGTCAGGAGTTCAAGACCAGCCTGGCCAACATGGTGAAACCCCATCTCTACTGAAAATACAAAAATTTAGCTGGGCATGGTGGCAGGTGCCTGTAATCCCAGTTACTCAGGAGGCTGAGGCAGGAGAATTGCTTGAACCTGGGAGACGGAGGTTGCAGTGAGCCGAGATGGTGCCACTGCACTCCAGCCTGGGTGACAGAGCAAGACTCCATCTCAAAAAGAAAAAAAAAAAGTATAGCAAATACAAGTATGTACAGAACGTAATACCTGATAATGATAAATTACTATGTGGCTGGCTTATGTGTTTATGATAGTATACTTTTTATTGTTATTTTAGAGTGAACTCCTTATATTAAAAAAAAAATTAACTGTAAAACAACCTCAGACAGGCCCTCCAGGAGGTATTCCAGAAGAAGGCATTGTTAACATAGATGACAACTCCGTGTGTTATTGCTCCTGAAGACCTTCCAGTGGGACAAGATGTGGAGATGAAAGACAGTCACAATCCCAACTCTGTGTAGGCCAAGGTGTGTATTTTAGTTTTGTTTTTTTTTAAAAAAAAAGGTTAAAAAGTTTTAAAATTTAAAAATAATTTTAATTTTTTAATAAAAATAAAATTTAGCTGGGCGCGATGGCTCACACCTGTAATCCCAACACTTTGGGAGGCCGAGGCGGGTGGATCACCTGAGGTCAGGAGTTCGAGACCAGCCTGGCCAACATGGTGAAACCCCGTTTCTACTAAAAATACAAAAAATTAGCTGAGCGTGGTGGCTTATGCCTATAATCCCAGCTACTTGGGAGGCTGAGGCGGGAGAATTGCTTGAACCCAGGAGACAGGAGGCGGAGGCTGCAGTGAGCAGAGATGGCGCCACTGCACTCCAGCCTGGGTGACAGAGTGAGACTCCATCTCAAAAGATAAATAAATAAATAATTTAAAATTTTAGTTAAAATTTTAATCAAAAAATTAAAAACAGAAAAAAGCCCCTAGAATAAGGATATGAAGCAAGTACTTTTTGTACAGCTGTACAATGTTTTTGTCTTTTAAGCCAAATGTTACAAAAGAATCAAAAAGTTGTAAAAATTTAAACGTTTACAAAGTAAAAAGTTACTGTAAGCTAAGATCAATTTATTATTGAAGAAAAAATATTGTTTATAAGGTTAGTGTAACCTAAGTGTATCGGGTTTATAACATCTGCGGTAGTGTGCAATAATGTGCTAGACCTTCACACTCATCACTCACTCATTGACACCCAGAGGGACTTCCAGTCCTGCAAGCTTTATTCATGGTAAGTCCCCTATTTTAAAATGTTGCATTTTTAATTCTTTGTACAATGTCTTATTGTACCTCTTCTGTGTTTAGGTACACAAATACTTTCCATGTGTTACAATTGCCTACAGTATTCCCTACAGTAACGCACTGTACAGGTTTGTAGCCCAGGAGCAATAGGCTATAGCATATAGCCTAGGTGTTAGTAGGCTGCACCATCTAGGTTTGTGTAAGTACACTCTATGACGTTCACACAACAGTGACATTGCCTAACAATGCACTTCTCAGAAAGTATCCCCATCATTAAATGATGCATGATTGTAACTACTTTTGTACTGCATTTCGTCTGCCTTAAAACACTTGTGTTCTAATTAGAGAGTTCACAAGAAAATGAATGGATTATGCCAAAACCCAGCAGAATAAGAAAAAGAATTGATAGTAAGGACAGAATTTTTTAAAAAACTACAACAAAGAGGTACAGGGCGAGGATAGGAAAGAAAAGATGTAGAGCTGGATGATAGATTTCTGGAAAGCAGGCATCATTTTATACGCCTTCCTATCAGAAACATCTAGTACTGTACTCGGCACCTGGGGCCATTTTTATCCATTTCATGTACAATTTCTAGGGCATGAGATATTTTCAAGGGCCTATGAAAAGTTAGAGACCAGAAAAAAAATACTTTGGTTACAAAATATTTTAAAACTTGATAAAAATCAAAGTTAGCTGGGTGCAGTGGCTCATACCTATAATCCCAGCACTTTGGGAGGCCAAGGCAGGGAGATCACTTGAGGCCAGGAGTTTGAGACCAGCCTGGGCAACATAGTGAAGCCTCGTCTCTATTAACAATTAAAAAAAAAAAATCAGGTGTGATGGTATGCATGCCTGTAGTCCAAGCTACTCAGGAGGCTGAGGTGGGAGGATTTCTTGAGCCTGGGAGGTGGAAGCTGCAGTGAGCCATGATTGCACCACGACACTCCAGCCTGGGCTACAGATCGAGACCCTGTCTCAAAAATAAATAAATAAATAACTTTATATATATATATATTTTTTTTAATTTATTTTTTTTGAGACGGAGTTTCGCTCTTGTTGCCAATCCTGGAGTATAAGGGCGCAGTCTCGGCTCACCGCAACCTCCACCTCCTGGGTTCAAGCGTTTCTCCTGCCTCAGCCTCCCAAGTAGCTGGGATTACAGGCATGCACCACCACACCTGGCTAATTTTGTATTTTTAGTAGAGACAGGGTTTCTCCATGTTGGTTAGGCTCGTCTTGAACTCCCGACCTCAGGTGACCCACCTGCCTCAGCCTCCCAAAGTGCTGGGATTATAGGCATTAGCCACTGTGCCCAGCCATAAATATTTATGAAATGTGACATTACAAAAACTAGTCAACTTCAACTCAGTTCATATATAAATTGTATTTGAGATGGGTACCTTTTAATGTGTTAGAGTAATGAGGGATGGAGCCTACGACACTAAGAATACTTGGAGCCTCTAAGTACTTAAAACATCTCAGACACATAATAGATATTCAACAGTTGAGTATCTATTGATATTCTATAGATAGTTGGTAGTTAGATAAGAAATTAACCCATTTAATTATAATGACAATATGATAATAATAATGAAATATATTTTATTATAAAATGTATGCATCGTCATGTTCTTAAGTTCAATGCAGAAGGATACAAAGTAGAAAACAAAAGAAAGTTTTTGTCTTCCCACCCCACTTGAACCCGGGATGTGGAGGTTGCGGTGAGCTGAGATCAAGCCACTGTACTCCAGCCTGGGCAACAAACCCCAGCCCCAATAGTAATTATGTTATCTATCTTTCCAAATATAAATTTGAATATAAGATCTTTTCTGGCCCTGTGCAGTGGCTCACGCATAATCCCAGCACTTTGGGAGGCCGAGGCAGGTGGGTCACTTGAGGTCAGGAGTTTGGGACTAGCCCAGCCAACATGGTGGAACCCTGTCTCTACTAATAGTACCCCAAAAATTAGATGGGCGTGATGGCACACCTGTAATCTCAGCTACTCGGGAGGCTGAGGCAGGAGAATTGAATGAACCCAGGAAGTGGAGGTTGCAGTGAGCCAAGATCAAGCCACTGCACTCCAGCCTGGGCGACAGAGCGAGACACTGTTCAAAAACAAAAACAAACAAATAAACAAATATATTTTCTGAAGGCAAGTAGGGACCCATTCTGCATACCATCCTAAAATCTGATGTTTTCGGTAAATGCTAGGTCATGGACAGGAAGTTTGAATATGGAAAAACAAAACAATATACATCGTCCCTAGGTATCTGTGGGGCTTGGTTCCAAGACCACCCTCTCCATGCATGGATACAAAAATCTAAGGATGCTTAGGTCCCTGATATAAATGGCGTAGTATTTGCATCTTCCTTGTATGTTGCCTCACTCTGTCACCCAGGAGTGCAGTGGCCTAGAACTCCTGGGCTCAAGCCATCCTCCCACCTCTGCCTCTATAGTAGCTGTAACTACAGGCGTGCACCACCACGCCCGGCTAATTTTTTCATTTTTAGTAGAGATGGGTTTTTGCCATGTTGGCCAAGCTGGTCTCGAACTCCTGGCCTCATGTGATCCACCCGCCCTGCCTCAGCCTCCCAAAGTGCTAGGATTACAGGTGTGAGCTACTGCATCCACCCTCCCGTATACTTGTTTATTTATTTATTTGAGACGGAGTCTTGCTCTGTCGCGCAGGCTGGAGAGCAGTTGTGTGATCTGGGCTCACTGCAACCTCTGCCTCCTGTGTTCAAGCAATTCTCTCGCCTCAGCCTCCCAAGTAGCTGGGATTACAGATGCCCGCCTAATATATATATACGTATGTGTGTATATATATACATATATATACACATATATATGTATACACACACACACACACACACACACACGTATATATATTGTATTTTTAGTAGAGATGAGTTTTCACCATGTTGGCCCAGGCTCGTCTTGAACTCCTGACTCAAGTGATCCGCCCAGCTCTGCCTCCCAAAGTCCTAGGATTACAGGCGTAAGCCACCGCACCCGGGCCCTCCTGTATACTTTAAATCATCTCTTGATAGAATATACATAATCAATGTAAATGCTATGTAAATAGTTCTTATACTGTATTTTTATTTGTATTATTTTATTGTTGTATTGGTTTATTAGTATTATTATTTTAGGAGGTATTTTGGGAATATTTTCTATCCAAAGTTGGTTGAATTCACAGATGCAGAACCTTCAGATATGGAGGACTGACTCTGTTGTGAAAAATGTAGACTTAGGATTTTTTTTTCAGGGGAGGAAAAAGCATGTAACTTTACGTAACTGACTGAAAAATACATTCAAGAAATAGTAAATAGAGGCCAGGTGCGGTGGCTCACGCCTGTAATCCCAGCACTTAGGGAGGCCGAGGCTGTCGGATCACCTGAGGTCAGAAGTTCGAGACCAGCCTGGCCAACATGGAGAAACTCCGTCTCTGCTAAAAATACAAAATTAGCCAAGCGTGGTGGCGTATGCCTGTAATTCCAGCTACTTGGGAGGCTGAGGCAGGAGAATCGCTTGAACCCGGGAGGCGGAGGTGGTGGTGAGCCGAGATCATGCCATTGCACTCCAGCCTGGGCAACAAGAGCAAAAATCCGTCTCAAAAAAAAAAAAAAGAGAGAGAGAGAATAAAAGAAACAGGAAATAGAATATAATACGACCTCATGAACCCTGAAGGAGTGGGAGTAATCGTTATGTCCGAATAATCTCCTAGTTGTAACTTCTGTGACTGCAGGGGTCATGGAATCACCAGTCCCCTTTCTGCCAGACGTGGCGCTGCCAATCTCCTTAACTCGATAGCCAGATCTTTTAATATCTGTAAAAACCTATAAAATTGAAATGTGTGCCCTTCCTTCTAGCCTCTGGATAGACTTATTTTACTAAGCTCAGTTCTTTCAAGGTTGCATCTATCCAAGTGTAGGTCGCCAGCACGCTGGACGGTATGTTTCATCCGGAGAACTCGACCATTCGGTGGCGGCGGCTGTTACTGGCGGCAGCGGGCCTGTCTGCTTGTGAGGATCAGCTTCTGAAGCTCCTTCTTAATTTCCTTCTGGGTAATGTGCGAACTCCACAGCCATCTTTCTCCTACGGTCTCAGACTTTGAATAAAAACAAAAACAAGTTGGTCGCGGTGGCTCACGCCTGTAATTCCAGCACTTTGGGAGGCCGAGGAGGGCGGATCACGAGGTCGGGAGTTTGAGACCAGCCTGACCAACATGGTGAAATCCGTCTCTACTAAAAATACAAAATTACCTAGGAGTGGTGGCTCATGTCTGTAATCCGAGCTACTCGGGAGGCTGAGGCAGGAGAATCGTGTGAACCCGGGAGGTGGAGGTTGCAGGGAGCCGAGATCACGCCATTGCACTCCAGCCCGGGCAACAAGAGTGAAACTCTGTCTCAAAACAAACAAGACAACCAAAGAAAAAAATTGTCCCTGGGCGGGCGCTGTAGCTCACACCTGTAATCTCAGCTACTCAGGATGCTGACACTGGAGGATGCTTGAGCCCAGGAGGTTGAGGCTGCAGTGAGCTGTGATCGCGCCACTGTACTCCACCTGGGTTACAGAGGGAGACCAGGTCTCTTAAACAAAAAAAATTCATTTACTAACTGTATAACCTCAATCAAGTCATTTAATCTCTCTGAGCATCTGCTTTCTTATCTGTAAAATGCACAAGGTTGCTTTTAGCCTCAAATGAGGTAAATGGTGAAAGAGTTGGTGGTACCTAGGGGACACTGAAAAAAAAGCCTGCTCATTCTGCCCTAAGTGAAAAGGACACTGAGAACTATGCCAGATAAAAATACATTACATAAAGGCATGAAATTACAATGCCTAGGGAGAAATGTGTTCTATGTAAAATTAACTAAGAAACAATCAGATCGATGGGAGAGGATTGTTTTAACGACCTGTATTTGAGAACTGTGTAATGCATATTTACTAAGATGTTGTGGTAAGTTGTTTATATCATCACTTAGTTACAGCTATGTTACATGGTTTAAGAGAAAATGAACTTGGCCAGGTGCAGTGGCTCACACCTGTAGTCTCAACACTTTGGGGGGCTGAGGTAAGAGGGCTGCTTGAGGCCAGGAGTTGGGGACCAGCCTGGGCAACATAGTGAAACCCCTTCTCTACAAAAAACTTAAAAATTAACTGGGCATAGTGGTGCACACCTGTAGTCCCAGCTACTTGGCGAATGAGCGGGGAGAATTGCTTGAGCCCAGGATTTTGAGGTTTCAGTGAGCTATGACAGTGCCACAATACTCTAGCCTGGGTGACAGACTGAGACCCTGTCTCAAAAAAATACAAAAAGTATATTAAATTAAAAATAAAATGTGAGCTGTATAAATAAAACAATTAGAAGAAATACATGTAAATTAAAAATGAATGGAAAATAATGTAATGTCCATAGAAAACAGGGTAAATATCTTTAAGATGCTAGCCAGTAGAATTTGAATCCTGTAAATTATGCAAAAATCACTTCTAGGAAGGAAAGCCTTCTATGATAAACGATAAATAATAGTGCACTATGTGATAGGCAAAAGGGCTTTAGCAACCTTCATACATGATTTACACGTGGCAATATAAATAAAAATTAAAGAAGCAAGCAAACTCTGATAAATTTGAAATGTTTTGCCACTTTATTTGTGTTTAATTCCATGAAGCGTACAACTGTATTGGATACAGCTACTTATCCCTGTAGTAAAATTTTATTTACAAATGTCCACATTATAAATACCTCTAGAACTATTGAATTTTGGGAAGCCTTCATGGCTTTCCCTCACCAACGATTTTTTTTTCCTTTTTTAATGGAAAATTTAAAAATTACACCAAAATAGAGTATAATAAGTCCCCATACACTCATCACTAGCTTCGACTGTCATCAATATTTTTTTACTCCTGTTTCATCTATATCCCCATCCACCTTATTTTATGTTATTTTATTTTATTTGAGGTGGAGTCTTGCTCTGTCACCCAGGCTGGAGTGCAGTGGCGCTATCTCGGCTCACTGACATCTGCCTCCCGAGTTCAAGCAATTCTTCTGCCTCAGCCTCCTGAGTAGCTGGGACTACAGGTGCCTGCCACCATGCTTAGCTGATTTTTGTATTTTCAGTAGAGACTGGGTTTCACCATGTTGGCCAGGCTGGTCTTGAACTCCTGACCTCAAGTGATCTGCCCACCTCAGCCTCCCAAAGTGCCGATTTACAGGTGTGAGCCACTGTGCCCAGCCTGTTATTTAATTTTATCACAATTTTTGCTGGAGTATTTTAATGCCAATCTCCAAATCATATCAACTCACCCATAAATACTTCAGTCTCAACAGTCTAATCCAATCACTTCTTCAATACCTACAATAGGCCAGGCGCAGTGGCTCATGCTGTAATTCCAGCACTTTGGGAGGCCGAGGCAGGCGGATCACCTGAGGTCGGGAGTTCGAGACTAGCCTGACCGATATAGAGAAACCCCATCTGTACTAAAAAAATACAAAATTAGCCGGGCATGGTGGTGCATGACTGTAATCCCAGCTACTGGGGAGGCTGAGGCAGGAGAATTGCTTGAACCCAGGGGCGGAGGTTGCAGTGAGCCAAGATCATGCCATTGCACTCCAGCCTGGGCAACAAGAGCGAAACTCCATCTCAGAATAAATGAATAAATAAATAAATATATAAAAATAAAAAATACCTACAATAGGCCAGCTACCATGCAAGGTGCTGAGATGCACAGATGGATGAGGATGCACCCTGCCCTTGAAGCTATGAGGGAAAAAGTTTGCAGTGCTGTCCATATGCTCATCCAGGTCATTAATAACAGAATGAAACAGGTCAGGTGGAGCCAAGGACAAAGCCCCATTATTGTGCCCAACCGGGAACCTAGCCCTTCATCTGGCTAGGAATGGTGTGATGAGACCTAAGAAAATGACCTAGGAAACCTCACAGCTGAGACATATTAGCAAGGGGTCCAAGGCAATATCCAAGAGAATGATCAGTTAGCCGGCAGAAGGAGCAAGAGGACCCAGCAAAAGAAATGGACAGGTAAGCAGAGAAGTAGGGGAAGAAACTGGGTCTGTCAAGGCCTTTGAGTGCTTTTGGCCAAAATATATAAAAATATTTTAATTGCTATTTTTTGGTAATATTCATGTAAAGGATGTAGTTTTATGAGCCTTGATGGACTATTGGGACAATATATAAAGCACCGCAACAGTGTGTTTTGATCTGAAGTCAATTACTTGTATCAGAACTTCATTTTTCCATACGCCGGGGACAGCCATAATACAGCTCTATCACACGTGGGCCATTCTTAGAATGTATTGCATCATTCATATGTTCGTTCATTCATAATAACAAATTAAATAGGCCGGGCACAGTGGCTCATGCCTATAATCCCAGCACTTTGGGAGGCTGAGGCGGGCCTATCACTTGAGGTCAGGAATTCGAGACCAGCCTGGCCAACATAGTGAAACCCTGTCTCTACTAAAAATACAAAAATTAGCCGGGCATGGTGGCAGCCGCCTGCAGTCCCAGCTACTCGGGAGGCTGAGGTGCGAGAATCACTTGAACCCGGGAAGCAGAGTTTGCAGTGAGCCGAGATTGCGCCATTGCACTCCAGCCTGGGCAACAGAACGAGACTCTGTCTCAAAATAAATAAATAAATAAAATAAGTTAATTAATTAATTAATTAACTATAAAGACATCAGAGTAAGAGCATAGAGAGGAATGGAATTCCTCTTTTGTATAAGGCAGAGGGATATATCACTCTTCAATGTACACAGTTTAACAGGAAGCCAAGGTTTCATCTGATAATTAAGAAAGTGGAAGAAAAAAATACTGTAGATATAATTACTCATTGGCTATACGTATTATCCAAAAAAGATTTAAGAAAGTTTACCTTAAAGCATTATTGGTGCTCATGTTCCTTTGGAATTACCTTTCTTTGCCCTCCCTTTATCCCCTTCCCCTGGCCTCTATTTCTCCAACTTGAGTAGTGATGGTGATGGTGGAGGTAGAGGTGAATGTGATGGCCGTGGCAGAAGTAGTGGTGATGGTGATGATAGCGGTGGTGGGCATTCCCCTGACTTGATGGTAGAGCTCCCTGTGTGGAATGTTCACTACATCACCTGGAACCTCAGTCAGAACTCACTTTATGATTCAGAAGGACTGTGAAGCAATAACATCACAAGTTGTATGAAGTAAACTTTGGAATTTCTGAAAGAAGGAGCATTTGTTAAATATACTGTCTTACTCTTCCTTTCTCCGCCATCATGGTGTGTGCTTGACTCTGCTTCTCGCCATGTCTTCTCACAAAACCTTCAGGATTAAGCGTTTCCTGGCCAAGAAACAAAAGCAAAATTGTCCCATTCCCCAGTGGATTTGGATGAAAACTGGTAATAAAATCAGTAGAACTTCAAAAGGAGACATTGGAGAAGAACCAAGCTGGGTCTATAAGGAATTCCACATGAGATGGCGCACATATTTATGTTGTGTGAAGGTCACGACCACCTTACCATATCAAGCTGAAAATGTTACCACTATCTGGACAATTGGACATGTTTCACTGGGACTATATTTTTTCTTTCTGTGTGTGCTATGAAGGCACTGGTTGGCTGGGTTCAGTAATAAATATGTGAGGTCTTTCGTTTCTCTCTCTGCATATATATATATATATATATATATACACACACACACATATATATGTATATATATAGACTATATATACATAGACAGTATATATAGTGTATATATATAGACAGTATATATATACACACATATATACATATATGTGTGTATATATACAGTATATATATACACACATATATACATATATGTGTATATATATACAGTATATATATATATACAGTGTGTGTGTATATATATATATATATATATATATATATACTGTCTTACTGCTGGATGCAGGGGCTCATGTCTGTAATCCCAGCACTTTGGGAGGCCAAGACAGGAGGATTGCTTGAGGCCTGGAGTTCAAGACCAGCCTGGGCAGCATATCGAGACCCCATCGCTTCAACAAAAAAAAAAAAAAGAAGAAAGGAAAGAAAAATTAGCTGAGCATTGTGGCACACACCTGTAGTCCTAGCTACTCAGGAGACGGAGGCAGGAGAGTCACATGAGCCCAGGAGTTTGAGGCAGTCAGCTGCAGTCAACTATGATTGTGCCATTCCACTCCAGCCTGGGTGACAGAGCGAGACCCTGTCTTTAAAATAAATAAATAAACTGTCTTATGCCTATGTAGTAGAAATGAAAATGTAAAAGGAGTGACTGTCAATTATTTTTATAACTTGTGGCACTTTCAAATAGCCATTTTAGGAGACTATCCTTACTGTACAGATGGGATGTCTTCCCACCCAGTGTTACAGCACCTCAGGCCATCTCTCTAGGACACCTCCTCTATCTGCTCTGTAGAGCCTGCCCACCCCATCTTGCTGTCTCAATTAACTGCCTGAGAGTTGTAGATCTTGACTGGACTGCCTTCACTCTTTCCCCTGCCTTCACTCCTGACTAATATCTTTAGTTCCCAAATGTTTAATCCACAGCTGCATGCCACTCCCTTACCCCAAGGCTGAGTTAGAACAAGAGTCCTAGAGCAGGTTGCCTGAATGCTGAAGAAGTTTGGACAAGCCCAACTGTCAACTAGGTGTCTCCCTGAAGGGGTATCAAAGTCAACATGTTCAAAATAGAACTCACTAACCTTCCCTCCAGAATCTTCTTTGATCATCAACTTAGTTTAACTGGAACGTCTCAGAGAATCCCTTTTCTTGTGTGGTTCCAGGTTAAATTTGGCCAAGAAGGGAATCTTAATATTTAAAACTTAGGGGTTTATATTGGAATGCTATCATCATCCAATGAGTTCACCCACAGATGCTGAAGTGCCTAGCAGGTTTCTGCTTGTCCTTTGTTCCCCACTACTCGGCCTCCAGCTTTTCCTCCAGCTCCAGGTCTTGCTGACCAATAGCAGCCCCAGGCCTATTAGCTGGCACCTGTCTTTGGGCCCACAGAAGCAAACATTTCCTCTAGCCTTCCCCATCAGCTTCTCCTTCATGGTCCAACTTGGGCATCTGGATGTCCCTGGCTTCTCAGACTGACTGGCTGGGGACTTCCCTGATGCCCCATCTCCTCTTCCCAGATGTTTAGTTGACCAGCTTCTCCCACAAACTAATTTTAACAATAAATCCTTTTTTCCACAATGCCTAGGGTTCTGCTTTACTGACTGAACCCTAGCTAATACAGAGACCAACATCACCCCATCCTCCTTTTCAGGATATATGAAATTGATCACCAAGACCTGTCAGATCTCTCTCTCTCGCTCTGTCTTTTTTGTTGAGATGTATTCTCACTCTGTCGCCAGGCTGGAGTGCAGTGGCACAATCTCGGCTCACTGCAACTTCTGCCTCCTGGGTTCAAGCAGTTCTCCTGCCTCAGCCTTACGAGTAGCTGGGAATACAGGCGCTTGCCACCACACCAGGCTGATTTTGTATTTTTAGTAGAGACAGGGTTTCACCTTGTTGGCCAGGCTGGTCTCGAACTCCTGACCTCAGGTGATCCACCCTCCTCGGCCTCCCAAAGTCCTGGGATTACAGGCGTGAGCTGCCACACCCAGCCACATCTCTCTCTTCAATATCCCTCTACCCACCAACTTGTCTCCATCCCCAGTGCTATCTCACGGTTCCAGGAGGCGAAAATATCTTGCCCAGATTACTGTACAAACTCCTAACTGCTCAACTCACTTCCAGTCTGGTTGCCTCTCAGTGCATTCCCCTTAGAGCAGTCAGAGGAGGTGATGCCCTGACTGAGGCCCGTTACTGGCTTGTCCTTGTCCTTGGGATAACCTCCTTAATGTGTCTGACAAAGCTCTGTCTCTGTTGGCGTCTGCTAATTTCTCCAGCCCCATCTGTCAGCACTGCTCCCTCAGCCCATGCCAATATTATGTAGAGTCATTAGATAAATCTTTGCCAGTTTGGTATTAGATTATTATAACCTGAATTTTGCCTTATTTATTGCTTTTTAAATCACATTGAGCATACAGGCACTGCATATTAATATCTAGCAGTTGGCCAGGCACAGTGGCTTATGCCTGTAATCCTAGCAACTTGGGAGGCTGAGGCAGGCAGATTGCTTGAGCTCAGGAGTTTGAGACCAGCCTGGGCAACATGGCAAAACCATGTCTTTACCAAAAATACACAAATTAGCTAGGTGTGGTGCTGCATGCCTGTGGTCCAAGCCACTTGGGAGGCTGAGGTGGGAGGATCGCTTGAGCCTGGGAGGCAGAGGTTTGCAGTGAGGTGAGATTGTGCCACTGCACTCCAGCCCAGGTGACAGAGTGAGACCCCGTCTCATAAAAAAAAATATATATATATGTGTGTGTGTATTTTATATATATATATATATCTATTATATATTGGATATCTAATAAATAAAATAAATAATATACATATACATATGTATATATATGGCAGCTGCATTATCCCCATGCTACCATAGATGTGGGGAAGAATGAGGCATCTCCTTCAGGCAAGTGCCTGTAAACCCCAGCTTCCCAGAGTGGGGTCAGGCATCTCATAGGGTGGCTGTGGTGTTCATATCACACTTCCACATGCAGCTATCAGGCTGGATGGTGATTGAGGATAGTGGAAAGGCCCCTTACAGAAGTTAACTGATGACTTACTGTAAACTTCCCTTTAGAAAGGCAAAAATAGAGAAAACATAGTTCTGAGATGCTTCCCAAGAGTGAAGATGAGTATATGTCTACATAAATTCTCAGCAGCTTGTTTTCTTCCAAAGTGTATTTGTGGTGTGTTAATTTTGTCTATTAATTGATCAATTATTTATTTTATTGACTTAAATAAAAATGTTGTATTTTTTATTTATTAGATATCCAATTCATGCATTCTCCTTTTTAAAATATTCAAATAATACAGAAGTATGCAGAGGAAAAACAGAAGAAACCACTGCCAAAAGCAGGGTGTGTATTATTCTGGACTGAGTTTTATGTATTTTTATATATACGTGAAAATATACATGCTATCCATTATTAAATTTGGGTATAATTTGCATAAAATCAATTGCTCAATTTTTAAATGTACAGCTTGATAAATTTTTATATAGGAACTTAACTTGTAGACTCCATCAAGTTTTGTTTGTTTTCTGTATTTTCCTTTTTTTTTTTGAGATGGAGTCTCACTCTGTCCCCCAGGCTGGAGTGCAATGGTGCAGTCTTGGCTCACTGCAACCTCTGCCTCCTGGGTTCAAGTGATTCTCGTGTCTCAGCCTCCCAAGTAGCCTCTATTACAGGTGTGCGCCACCACATCCAGCTAATTTTTGTATTTTTAGTAGATACAGGGTTTCACCATGTTGGCCAGGCTGGTCTCGAACTCCTAACCTCAAGCGATCCACCCGCCTCAGCTGCCCGAAGTGCTGGGATTACAGACATAAGCCATCGTGCCCGGCCTGTTTTCTGTATTTTCTTTAGTAAATTGGCAACATAATGACAATATTATTCTATAAATGTTTTCTTTCACTTACCAGTATGGAATAGGGATTTTTCAAGTCAGTACTTATCAACTTACCTATTCTTTTTAACCACTGTATTATATTCCATAGTAAATGTAAAGATGTAACATGGATTAACCACTTATCTATAATAATGAAAATTTTTTTGCTATAACAACATTTCATAAGGAAAAGAAATGAGGTAACTCAGTAAGGTAGAGGATCACATAATCAATGTACAAAAACCAAAACAATTAATTTGAAAATATAAAAGCAAAAATAACCTATTAGATATTATAAAAAATAATTTAACTAAGAATAAACAAAAAAAGTTTGAGTGAAAAAAATGCATATAAAAAAACTATAAAACTCTACCAAGAACCAAAAAATATGAATAAAGGCAAAGACTCATCTTGTCCTTGGATCAGAAAACTCAGTATTGCCAGGTGCAGTGGCTCACACCTGTAATCCCAGCACTTTGGGAGGCCGAGGTGGGTGGATCACCTGAGGTCAGGAGTTCAAGACCATCCTGGCGAACATGGCAAAACCCCATCTCTACTAAAAATACAAAAATTAGTCGGGCATGGTGGCGAGTGCCTGTAGTCCCAGCTACTCAGGAGGCTGAGACAGGAGAATCGCTTGAACCCAGGAGGTGGAGGTTGCAATGAGCCGAGATCACACCATCGCACTGCAGCCTGGGTGACAGAGCAAGACTCGATCTCACAAAAAAACAAAACAAAACAAAAAACCTCAGTATTATATAAAGTTACCATCAAAGGGGGGAAAGCAAACCATCCACAGGGAGAAGATATTTACAGCATGTATATTGACAAATAACAAAGTATTCAAATCCAAAATATGTAAAGATATAAATAACTCAAGCAAATCAATAATGGAAAGACAGACAGTCCCTTCTCCCCAAAAGGTAGAAGACTTGAGAGACATTTCACAGAGGAAATGGAATTATTTATACGATAGAATGTCATACCTCAGAGGAAAGAACCACTCCTACTACCCACAACATTAAAGAATATCAGGAGGTACATACATATTGACCAAAAGAACTGACAACATTGAACCTACAGAGGAAGATTCCATATATGTGAAGTCCATTAAGTTGCAAACTAAATATGTTGTTTAGGATGCAAATGAGTGTGATAAAACATTTAAAAAACAAAGGTAATAATAAACTAATAATAAACCAAAATCCAAAATAGCACTTATGTCAGAAAGGCCAGGAAAAGAAATGTGATTGAGGCCTTCAAAGTAATGCTGATTAGATGATGGGTACATTATTCGTCACAGTATTGCTATTATATTTTACGTGTATATTTAAAATGTTACTTTGTGGCTATTATTTTTTAAATGAATGAGGCAGCATTGTTTATAGTGCTCAAAAATAAGTGACTGGTTGACTAAATGAGTCAAAAATACAATGGCATATTATACAGCCTATTCAAATAATACATATTTATTTATTTAGAAAGAAATCCACTGAATATTTTTTTGATGAAAAAAAAGCAAACCAGGCCGGTCGCAGGGGCTCACGCCTGTAATCCCAGCACTTTGGGAGACCGAGGCAGATGGATCACGAGGTCAGGAGTTCGAGACCAGCCTGGCCAACATGGTGAAACCCCATCTCTACTAAAAGTATAAAAATTAGCTGGGTGTGATGGCAGGTGCCTGTAATTCCAGCTACTCGGGAGGCTGAGGCAGGAGAATCACTTGAACCTGGGAGGCGGAGGTTGCAATGAGCCGAGATTGCACCACTGCACTCCAGCCTGGGTGACAGAGCAAGACTCCGTCTCAAAAAAAAAGAAAAAAGAAATATGATAAGCCCGTTTATGTAAAATTGAACAGAGGCATAAAGAAATAACTAAAATAATGTTTACCAAACCACAAATATTAGTTTTATCTTTGTAGGAGATTTGTACTTTCTTCTTTTTGCTTACATATATATATATACACACACATATATACACACACATATATATACACATATACGTATATATGTATATACATATATACGTATATATACATATATACGTATATACATACATATATGTATATGTATATGTATGTATATACGTATATACGTATATGTATATATGTATATGTGTATATATGCATATATGTACATGTATAGATACATATATACATATATTATATTATAATATAATATGTATAACATATATATGTTTCTATATGAGAATGTATTATTTCCCTTAAATAATACATTTTCAAATAAATCTGTATCCCTTTTCACTTTTTTACATAAAAACCTTCACATTGCCCAGGCTGGAGTGCAGTAATACAATCACAGCTCACTGCAGCCTCGATCTCCTGGGCTCAAGTGATCCTCCCACTTTCAGCCTCCTGAGTAGCTGGGACTACAGGCACATGCCACCATGTCAGGCTAATTTTTTGTTGGTGTGTTTGTTTTTCCTTCACACATTTTATTTTATTTTATTGAGATGGAGTTTCACTCTCTTTGCCCAGGCTGGAGTGCAGTGGACCAATCTTGGCTCACTGCAACCTCTGTCTCCTGGGTTCAAGTGATTCTCCTGCCTCAGCGTCCCAAGTAGCTGGGATTACAAGCCCCACCACCATGCCTGGCTAATTTTTTTTTTTTTTTTTTTTTTTTTTTTTTTTTTTTAGTAGAGACGTGGTTTCACTATGTTGGTCAGGCTTATCTGGAACTCCTGACCTCAGGTGATCCACGTGCCTTGGCCTCCAAAAGTGGTGGGATTATAGGCACGGGTCACCGCGCCCGGCCTACACATTTTAATCTTAAAAATAAACCAATT
This sequence comes from Pan paniscus, assembly GCF_029289425.2. Lineage (NCBI taxonomy): Eukaryota > Metazoa > Chordata > Mammalia > Primates > Hominidae > Pan > Pan paniscus. Next base: position 19,985,280 of record NC_085926.1, read on the forward strand.
TAGGCCTGGCGCGGTGGCTCATGCCTGTAATCCCAGCACTTTGGGAGGCTGAGCTGGGCAGATTACCTGAGGTCGCGAGTTTGAGACCAGCCTGACCAACATGGAGAAACCCCATCTCTACTAAAAAAAAAAAAAAATTAGCCAGGCATGGTGGCACGTGCCTGTAATTCCAGCTACTCGGGAGGCTGAGGCGGGAGAATCTCTTGAACCCAGGAGGCAGAGGTTGCGGTGAGTCGAGATTGTGCCTTTGCACTCCAGCCTGGGCAACAAGAGAGAAACTCCGTTTCAAAAAAATAAAATAAATAAATAAATAAACCAATTTAAAAGGAAAAAAATCATAAAATTTTACTTGCTTCTTATTAAAGTGGAAAAAAACCAAGCAAATAAGTTAGGCTCTGATGTGAAAGTGTTCTTTCCCTCCTTCCTCAATCCATCACCCAAAGATAGACTCACTGGAAGACATGAAACATTCCAATATGGGTCAGAAAGCAGGTTTCTTATATTTCACATATACTCAAACTATAGAAACTGTTTTAAAAAAATAAAAACTTATTTTTTAAATTGAGATGGGGTTTTGCTATGTTGCCCAGGCTGGCTTCAAACTCCTTGGCTCAAGCAATCTTCCCACCTCAGTCTCCTGAGTAACTGGGACTACCAGTGTGTACTATGGCATCCAACTGAGACTATTCTGTAATTTGCTTTTTTACTTAGCAATATGAGTATACAAAAAGTTATCTAATACTTTATTGATGGACATTTAGTCTGTTAACAGCATTTGTCTTTTACAAACAATGCTGCAACAACAACAACAAAATTTGCACATGTATCTATTAGATAAACTCCCTGTAGTAGAATTCTCTGTCTGTGAATAAGTAAATTTTGAATTTTTCAGATTCATGCAACAACACTTTATTGAGGATGTACTATTTGCCAGGCACTGTTTTTAGCACTAGGAATTCCATGAGGAAGAAAATGCTGACATGATCCATGGAAGAAAAATCGATAGGCCAGGTATGGTGGCTCACATCTGTAATCCCAGCATTTTGGGAGTCCAAGGCAGGAGGATGGCTTGAGGCCAGAAGTTCAAGACCAGTCTGGGGAACATAGTGAGACCCCCCATCTCTACAAAAATTAGCCTTGCATGGTGACGTATACCTGTTGTCTCAGCTTCTCAAGAGGCTGATGTTGGGAAGATAGCTTGAGCCTGGGAGGTCAAAGCTGCAGTGAGCCATGACTGCACCACTGCACTCCAGCCTGGGCAACAGAGTGAGACGCTGCCTCAGGAAAAAAAAAAAAAAGAGAGAGAGAAAATGAAAAGACAAGCCACAGACTAGGAGAAAATATTTTATAAAACATACATCTGATACAGGACTTGTATTCAAAATATGCAAAGAACTGTTAATACTCAATAAAAAACACAAATCAGTTTTAAAATGGGCATACAATCTGGATAGACACTACACTAAAGAAGATACACAGATGGCAAATAAGTATATGCAATGATGTTAATAATGTATGTCACTAGAGAATTGCAAACTAAAACAACGAGATACCACTACACAGCTAACTAGAATGGCCAATCCAAAACACTAGCTACAGCAAAGGCTAGTGAGGATGTGGAGCAACAGGAACTCTCATTCATTACTGGTGTGAATGCAAAATGGTATGGCTACTTTGAAAGACAGTTTGGCAGTTTTTTACAAAACTATACATAGTGTAACCATATGATCTAGCAATGTTACTTCTTGGTATTTATCCAAATGAGTTGAAAATTTATGTTCACACAAAAACCTACACATAAGTGTTTATAGCAGCTTTATTCATAATTGCCAAACTTGGAAGCAGCCAAGACATCCTTCAGTAGGTAAACAGACAAACTATGGTACATCCATACACATTGCTCAGTGATAAAAAATAAATAAATAAAAATAAAAATAAGCAGGTACGGTGGCTCAGGCCTGTAATCCCAGCACTTTGGGAGGCCGAGGCAGGCGGATCACTTGAGGTCAGGAGTTTGAGACCCGCCTGACTAGCATGGTGTAACCCCGTCTCTACTAAAAATACAAAAATTAGCTGGGCGTGGTGGTACGTGCCTGTAATCCCAGCCACTTGGGAGGCTGAGAGGTAGGAGAATTGCTTGAACCCGGGAGGTGGAGGTTGCAATGAGCTGAGATCGCGCCACTGCATTCCAGCCTGGCAACAGATCAAGACTCCGTCTCAAAAAAAATAAAATAAAATAAAAAAGAAATGAGTTGTCAAGCCCCCAAAAGACAAGGATGAATCTTAAATGCATATCACTATCACTAAGTGAAGGAAGCAAACTGAGGCCAGGCATGGTGGCTCACGCCTGTAATCCCAGCACTTTGGGAGGCTGAGGCAGGTGGGTCACCTGAGGTCTGGAGTTCGAGACCAGTCTGGCCAACATGACAAAACCCTGTCTCTACTAAAAATACAAAAATTAGCTGGGTGTGGTGGTGCGGGCCTATAGTCCCAGCTACTTGGGAGGCTGAGGTGGGAGGATCACTGAAGCCTGGGAGGCGGAGGTTGCAGTGAAGCAAGAGTGTGCCACTGCATTCCAGCCTGGGTGATAGAGTGAGACCCTGAAGAAAAAGGAAGGAAGGAAGGAAAAAGAAAGAAAGAAAGAAAGAAAGAAAGAAAGAAAGAAAGAAAGAAAGGAAGGAAGGAAGGAAGGAAGGAAGAGAAAGCAAGCCAACTGGAAACAGCTATATACTATATAATTCCAATTATATGACATTCTGTAAAAGGCAATACTATGGAGACAGTAAAATGATCAGTGGTTTCCAGGGGTTCAGGAGAAGAAGGGATGAATAGGTGGAGAACAGGAGATTTTTAGGGCTCTAAAACTATTCTGTATGATAATGTAATGGTGAATACTTGTGACACATTTGTCAAAACCTATAGAATGTACAACACAAAAAGTGAACTTTAATGTCAACTATGGACTTTAGTTTATAATGATATATCAATATTGGCTCATCAACTATAACAAATGTACCACGCTAATGCAAGATGTTAATAATAAGGGAAAGAAGTGGTGGGAGGCAGTGAAGTGTATATTGGAAGTGTCTGTACTTTCTGCTCAATTTTTTTGTAAACCTAAAACTACTCAAAAGTAAAATGTATTAATTAAAGTGTGGTGTGTGTGTGTGTGTAAGTAGGACATTCTGAGAAAATATCTTTCTGGAAGTGCATCTAGTAATTTTTTTCCCCTAATTCATATCTGAAACAGATACAAATAAACAGTGAATGTTGTAGGAAATTAGAAGATAGACCACTATCTTGGGAAAGATAACAATGTAAGAGAAGAATTCCTTTATTTTAAGATGGTTATTTCAATTAATTATTTTATATATTGAGCACCTGCATGGGTAGGCACTAGACATAAAGGCCAACAGCAGGTCTCTGTGCTTGATAAGCTCAGTGCCTGTCATGGGGAAGACAGACACACAGATGCACTACTAGATAATAACATTATCAGTGCTGACCACGTGCTGGGCTCTTTCTAAGCATTCCACCCACATTGTCTCTCAACCATACAACAACCCTGCACACAGGCACTAATAATCTACTTTACAGACAAGGACCCTAAAGCTCTAGAAAGTGAGTTAACTTTGCTGCAATAAATGGCAGAGCCCAGGTGTGTTGACCTGCAAACAGTTTGTCAGAAACTGCCAAACTGTCTTCCAAAGTGGCTGTAAAAATCAATTCATTTTGGAAGAAGAGGACAATCGGTGATACATTTGCTTAGATGTTTCTTTCACATTATTTGAAAGCGTTGAACTTCAAATACATTCACAAATCTTAATATCTGGTTCTCCCTCTTCCATTCTTGCCTTACTCCCACTGGAATAAATTCTTTGGCTTGTCATCCTCCCAACTTCAGGACAATCAAATACATATGGCTTAATGGGAAGGTGGTCAGATTAGAAAATATTCACAGCCAATCTCTCCAGTAGGCAGCCCTTGTTTGGCTTAAAACTGCCCGTCGAATTCAAGTTTCTTACATGTTCCACAACTATGATTGTAAAAGTCAAGGCAGCAGGCACCAGCCTGTGTGGAAGAAAGTTATATTTAGTATTCCTTTCGGAGCTGTCTCTTTGGATATCGTGGAGATTCTGGTACAGGCTGTTACTGTTTGAGGGCTTCTGGGCCTGCGGCAGAGAAGGAGTGGGTGGTTTGCTGACAGTTCTTATAAATACCCCCAGTATTTATTTAATGGCAGAAACACACAGAGAGAACACACAGAGTATTAGAGGAGAGAACATAGCTTAGCTCCATTCATCCCCTGGGCCCAGGACCAAGCACTTCTAATCTGTTCTGAGGAACTGCTTCTGGGGCCAGCTGCAGCCCTGTGTCTGGGGGAAGTCACCTGCCTGCTTGCTGAAGGAGGAAGGAAGGAAGGAACAGGGAACAATGAGGCCCTTGTAAAAGCCAAGTTTTGCTTTTTTTTTTTTTTTTAAGTTTATTTTCTAACCATATCACTCTTCTGCTTAAAACCTTTCAGTAGCTTTCCACTGTTTCTGGAATAAAGGTCAAAAGTCCTAATATGATGAGAAAAGTTCTGTAGGGCCTGGCCAAAGCCTGACTCTTCAGCCTAATCTCTCCCCACTTTCCCATTCATTAACATTCCTCAAACATAATCCACACTCTGCCCACCTCAGGCCTGTACATGCTATTCCCTCTGCTCAAAGGCTTTTCTCTCCACTGGCACTGTTAATTCTAACTCATTCCTCAATTAAAACTTCATTTCCACAAGCTGAACTTTAGCATCATCAGAAAAGTGTTTCCTGATGCTTCACAGGAATCCTCCACACTTTGTCAAATGCCTCCAGAACTCCTTATGCTTTGCATTGATTCAAGTTTTTTATTTTATTTTATCTTATTTTATTTATTTATTTATTTACTTACTTACTTACTTATGTGAGACGGAGTCTTGCTCTGTTGCCCAGGCCAGAGTGCAATGGCACGATCTCAGCTCACTGCAACCTCCACCTCCCAGGTTTAAGCGATTCTCCTGCCTCAGCCTCCTGAGTAGCTGGGATTATAGGCACGTGCCACCACGCCTGGCTAATTTTGTATTTTTAGTAGAGACGGGGTTTCTCCATGTTGGTCAGGCTGGTCTCGAACTTCTGACCTCAGGTGATCCACTCACCTCGGTCTCCCAAAGTGCTGGGATTACAGGCGTGAGCCACCGAGCCTAGACTTTTTTTTTTTTTTTTTGAGACAGAGTTTTGCTCTTGTTGCCCAGGCTGGAGTGCAATGGCTCGATCTTGGCTCACCACAACCTCCGCTTCCCAGGTTCAAGTGATTCTCCCGCCTCAGCCTCCCGAGTAGCTGGGATTACAGGCATGAGCCACCACGTCCAGCTAATTTTGTATTTTTAGTAGAGACGGGGTTTCTTCATGTTGGTCAGGCTGGTCTGAACTCCCGACCTCAAGTGATCAGCTGCCTTAGCCTCCCAAAGTGCTGGGATTACAGGCATGAGCCACCACACCCGGCTGATTCAAGTTTGTAATGGTGTACTCGTTTGATTATTTAAGCAATGTCTGTCTCTTCATTCCCATCCTGCTTGCCTTTTTAATCCCAGAGCCAATTCATAGATTTGTAGTAAATATGCCTGCTATATAGTAAAAGTTTCATAAATATTTATTAAATAAATTAATGAACAAATAGAGTAATCATTTGAGCTCTTAAATATTTAGTTTTTAATAGAGAGAGTAAGAAAGATTCCCATATTTTTCCCTCATCCTCAGTTCTTAGCAGTGAGGTCTTAGTCTGAAGATATGTGCCTCAGAAGCTGGCCAATAGAAGAGGTAAGAGAAACCAGAGTGGACTCTGCTGAGAATTTGGCCACCAAGCAGTCATCTCCCTTAGAACTGTGTTCTCCAACATGGTAGCTATTAGCCCCATAATAGTTGGCTATTTAAATTCAAACTATTTAGAATTTTAGCTTATCAGTCTTATCAACCACATTTTGCACGCTTACACATGGCCAGTAGCTACCATATTGAACAATGCAAATAGAGAACATTACCTTTATCACAGGAAAATGTATTGAAGAGTGCTGCTCTGGAATAGAAAATACCCTCTTCTGCACAGAGCATAGGATTCTCAGCAGGGTGACAGAAGAGAGTCCATTTTCCCCTCTGCTTTCAAATCAGGAGATGGGGGAGAGACCCTGCATCTATTACTACATTTGTTTCTATCACATAGAATTGTAGGTGCTGCAGCTGAAGGTGCTTTATTGCAAATAAAACCACTAAATGCTTCCAAATACAGGGTTGTTGTGAAGATTAAATTAGTTACAACCCATGTTCAGGCCCTTAGTTGGCTCTCAATAAATGTTAGCCATTTTGCAATACTCATCATGTGAATGAAAAAACAAAAAAAAAATTTAAATTTAAAAAGTTGGGCACGCCTGTAATCTCAGCACTTTGGAAGGCTAAGGTGGGAGGACTGCTTGAGCCCAGAAGTTTAAGATCAGCCTGGGCAACATAGTGAGACCCCTGTCTATACAAAATTTTTAAAAAAAAATTAGCTGGGGCTGGGTGCAGTGGCTCATACCTGTAATCCCAAAACTTTGGGAGACCAAGGTGGGTGGATCATTTGAGGTCAGGAGTTCGAGGCCAGCCTGGCCTACATGGTGAAACCCTGTCTCTACTGAAAGTACCAAAAAAGTTAGCCGGGCATAGTGGAGCACCTGTAATCCCAGCTACACGAGGGCGGAGGCAGGAGAATCGATTGAACCCAGGAGGTGGAGGTAGCAGTGAGCTGAGATCACACCACTGCACTCCAGCCTGGGCAACACAGTGAGACTGTGTCTCAAAAAAAAAAAAAGAAAAGAAAAAAAATTAGCGGGGCATGGTGGTGCATGCCTGTAGTCTAAGCTACTCGGGCAGCTTAAGTGGGAGGATCACTTGAGCCGGGGAAGTCGAGGCTGCAGTGAGCTGTAATTGTGCCACTGCATTCCAGCCTGAGTGACAAAGCAAAGCTTTGTCTCAAAAAATTAATTAATTAAATAAATAAAAAGTAAATAGATGGTAGCCACAATTGTTATTGGCTGAAAACCAAAGTGTTAAGTGCAGAATAGACTCTGGTGAAAATAATCTAACTTCTCTGAGCCTCAGGTTCCTCATCTGTAAAATGAGAACAGCTTTTTCTATCCTGGTAGGATTACATAGCGTGTTTTGCAAAAAAGGGGTTATCACAGTACCTAACATGCAGTAGGTTCTCCAAAACCGTTAGCTCTTCTTTTTTTTTTTTTTGAGACAGAGTCTCGCTCTGTTGCCTAGGCTGTGGTACAGTGGTGCAATCTCGGCTCACTGCAATGTCCGCCTCCCGGGTTCAAGCAATTCTCCCGCCTCAGCCTCCTGAGTAGCTGGGATTACAGATGCCCACCAACATGCCCAGCTAATTTGTGTATTTTTAGTAGAGACGGAGTTTCACCATGTTGGCCAGGCCAGTCTCGAACTCCTGACCTCAGGTGATCCACCCACCTCAACCTCTCAAAGTGCTGAGATTACAGATGTGAGCCACCGCGCCTGGCCAACTCTTGTTGTTTTATTATTGGTGGACGCTATATCAAATTTGACTTTCTCATGAATCACCTCAGAAATTGGATTCCAGCTGTTAAAACATTCCAGGTGTGTGTTTTAAGATGTACGGATGTGGCTAGTAGTGCTAACTTCCTGAAGCTTTCATTTGGTTTTGCTGAGGGCTGGCAACCCAACCTGTACGTCAAATTGTTGGCATGAGTTAAATTTCCTTTGGTCCCACCCATATTTCTCAGTGCCCATTACTTCTCACTGGGCCAAGAAGTGCCTGGCAAATGCTATATGTCAGAATTCTGCTAAAAAGTGTTGTTCATTTTAAACAACTGAACTTCTAATTTTTCCATTTGACCTTAACTAGGTTTCTCTAATGTCTCCTGTCAAATCTTCTGGCTCTGTTATCTTCCAAATTTTAGATTTGTTTCCGTAAAGCAACCAAATTCCAAACAGGATATGTATGTTTGTATTTGGAGGGTGGAGAGTGGGAAAAGAAGGAGGAAGGGAAATGATGTTTAATCTGATGTCAGGTTAAAACTAACAGAGAGTAAGCAGGGGTGGCAGAAGGCGACTCCTAATACTTACTGAAAATGCACCGTTTGCCAAATGCTGTTTTAAGCACTTATTTTTTTCTTATCAACCTTCTTTTCCTCCTTTTTTGTTTAATTTTTAATTCAAATTAATATATGTACATGGCTAAAATGTTATTACATGTGCATGGTTTAAAATGTAATTGTAGTTAAACTGTTCAATTTTTTTTTTTTTTTTGAGACAGAGTCTCACTCTGTCGCCCAGGCTGAGTTCAGTGGCATGATCTTGGCTCACTGCAACCTCCACCTCCCAGGTTCAAGCAATTCTCCTGCCTCAGCCTCCCAAGTAGTTGGGATTACAGGCACAGGCCATCAAGCCCAGCTAATTTTTGTATTTTTATTAGAGACAGAGTTTCACCATGTTGGTCAGGCTGGTCTCGAACTCCTGACCTCAAGTAATACTCCCGCCTCGGCCTCCCAAAGCGCTGGGATTACAGGCATGAGCCCCCATGCCCAGCCAAACTGTTCAAATTTTAAATGTATTTTTATCCAGAAAATATGAATGACAGTAAATGTAAAAAAATCTAAAAATTATTTTTCACATAAAGTTCTCTTTCTTTTAAAATATTCAAAATGATCTATCAAAACTCAATGGCAAATGAAGTGGTTAGTCACTCTCAGGTTTTTAGTCAAAGATCTTTAAATAAAGCTGAACATATTATTAGCTTTTTACAAATTTGAATGAAGGATTTTTTTGTTTTGTTTTTGAGAAGGAGTTCTGTTCTTGTTGCCCAGGCTGGAGTGCAGTGGGACGATTTCGGCTCACCGCAACCTCTGCCTCCCGGGTTCAAGTGATTCTCCTGCCTCAGCCTCCCAAGTAGCTGGGATTACAGGCATGCGCCACCACACCCGGCTAATTTTTTTTGTGTTTTTAGTAGAGGCGAGGTTTCTCCATGTTAGTCAGGCTGGTCTCAAACTCCCGACCTCAGGTCATTCGTCCGCCTCAGCCTCCCAAAGTGCTGGGATTACAGGCATGAACCACCCTGCCCCACCATGAAGGCTGTTTTCTAAGAATGTTTAGTCTTTGCATTCAATGTTCACGTATTTGCCAAAGAATCCATGTCATGCTTCCCATATGTAATATTTAGATCTCTATATATACAAATGTGAGGGTAAAATGAATTTATACTACGAAATGTTTCTCAGCCACTCTGTGCAATGTTAGTGAACACTGCGCTAATTCATGAGGATCTTCAGAACCATGAATTGGAATACAAAGAGAAGCAAAAAAATCGGCTGCTTGGCACTCTGGGAAACAATACTTTGTTATCCAAGAATCTTTTGCATTCATGCTAAGAAGGAGGATTTGACAAGTTAATTAATTTGTCTTTTCTCTTACCTAAGTACTCCTGCCACTCAAATTCTTTCTGCACTCCAAAGCCATGCCTCTTTCACCAAAAAACTTCTCAGCATTCCAATGCGGGTGCCTTTTGTTTTGAGGATCTAGGGCAAGGGAATATGCTGGAAGTGCGTCTGCCCGGGGCTTGAAGATTGTTAGGCAGAAGGGTGAATGTCTAGGTTTACGAGGTCGCCCTGTCTAGAACTCATACCAACTGACACTAACACCACCACCCCCATCTCACAACTCACACACCTTTTTTTTTGAGACGGAGTCTCGCTCCGTCGCCCCGGCACAATCTCAGCTCACTGCAACCTCCGCCTCTCGGGCTCAAGGGATTCTCCTGCTTCAGCCCCTTGACTAGCTGGATTACAGGGTGCCCGCCACCACGCCCGGCTAATTTTTTTGTATTTTTAGTAGAGGCAGGGTTTTGCCATGTTGGTCAGGCTGGTCTGGAACTCTTGAACTCCAGTGATCCACCCGCCTAGGCCTCCTAAATTGCTGGGATTATAGGCATGAGCCTCCACACCCGGCTTCACACATCTTTTTTTTTAGTGTTTATGACATGAGGAGCTCTCTAGACTATGCGACCCGGCATAGGATTCCTCTTGCCTGAGTTTAAGAGTGATCCCGCTTTAAAAAAAGAGCTAAGGCTGGGAGCGGTGGGTGGCTCAGACCTGTAATCCCAGCACTTTGGGAGGCCGAGACGGGCAGATCATTTGAAATCAGGAGTTTGAGACCAGCTTGGCCAACATGATGAACTCTTGTCTCTACCAAAAATACAAAAAAATTAGGCGGGCATGGTGGCACACACCTGTAATCCCAGCTACTCAAGGGGCTGAGGCAGGAGAATCGCTTGAACCCTGAAGGTGGAGTTTGCAGTGAGCTGAGATCCTGCCGCTGCACTCCAGCCTGGGCAACAGAGTGAGACTGTGTCTCAAACAAACAAACAAACAAAAAAAATAGAGTTAAAAGACTGGGCGCGGTGGCTCATGCCTGTAATCCCAGCACTTTGCGAGGCCGAGGAGTGTGGATCACTTGAGGTCAGGAGTTCGAGACCAGCCTGGCCATCATGGTGAACTCTCGTCTCTCCTAAAAATACAAACATTAGCCAGGCATGATGGCAGGCGCCTGTAGTCCCAGCTACTCGGGAGGCTGAGGCAGGAGAATTGCTTAAACCCAGGAGGCAGAGGTTGCAGTGAGCCAAAATAGTGCCACAGCACTCCAGCTTGGGTGACTGAGTGAGACACTGTCTTAAAAGAAAAAAAAATAAGAGTTAAAGAACAATCATTAAAGGGATACAAATAATATTCTTTAAAAGCACTACAGTGAACTTACAGTAAAAACTGAGCTATACTGGCTGGGAGCCATGGCTCATGCCTATAATCCCAGCACTTTGGGAGGCCCAGGCGGGTGGATTACCTCAGGTCAGGAGTTCAAGACCAGCCTGGCCAAGATGGCGAAACCCTGTCTCTACTAAAAATACAAAAATTACCCAGGCGTGGTGGTAGGCACCTATAATCCCAGCTACTTGGGAGGCTGAGGCTGGAGAACCACTTGAACCCGGGAAGCAGAGGTTGCAGTGAGCCAAGAACACTCACTGCACTCTAGTCTGGGTGACAGAGCAGAACTCTGTCTCAAAAAAAGAAAAAAAAAGAAAGAAAAAAATTGAGCTATGGGATCAGAGTCGTGCTATAAGGCACTCCCTTTACTCCAAATATTTAACACTGATAGATAAAAAATAAAATATAAAGAGAAAATTAATAAGATATGGTGACTGTTGCCTCATGCTATCTTCAGTAATTAGATGAGAAGCAACAGGGCCCTAAATATAAAAGATGCGAGCAATAAAACTCAAATAACACATAAGAGAATATCTCCACAACCATGGCTTAAGAACAGCGTTTTTAAACCAGACACAAAAGCACTACTATGAAATGGTAATTGTATTGATAAATCAGGCTTTAATAAAAGTAAGGGCTTCTGTTAATTAAAGGACACTATTTACAGAGTGAAAAAGCAGCCAGGTACGGTAGCTTGTGCCTATAGTGTCACAAAAAGACAGACAACCAATTTTAAATTGGGGAAAAGATCTGAACAGGCATTTGGTTCACAAAAGAGGTATTCAAAATGCCAATAAGCAAATGAAGTTTTAAAAAGCATTCAACATTATAATGTATTAGCCACAAATAGATATCACCAAAATGGCAAAAACTAAAGAGATTGGTAATGCCAAAATTTGATTTGAGGATTTGCCCAGTCTTACTTTCTTTCTTCCTTTCTCTCTCTGTCTCTTTTTCTTTTTTTTTTTTTGAGACAGAGTCTTGCTCTGTCACCCAGGCTGGAGTGCAGTGGTGCAATCTCAGCTCACTGCAACCTCCGCCTCCAGGGTTGAAGCAATTCTCCTGCCTCAGCCTCCTGAGTAGCTAAGATTACAGGCGCCTGCCACCGCGCCTGGCTAATTTTTGTATTTTTAGTAGAGACGGGGTTTCAGCATGTTGGTCGGGCTGGTCTTGAACTCCTGACCTCAAGTGATCTGCCTGCCTCGGCCTCCCAAAGTGCTGGGATTACAGGAGCGAGCCACTGTGCCTGGCCACTTTCTTTTTGTTTTTGAGACAGTCTCCTTCTGTCACCCAGGCTGGAGTGCAGTGGTGCAATCTTGGTTCATTGCAACCTCTGCCTCCTGGGCTCAAGTGACTACCTGAGTAGCCGGGATTACAGGTGCAAGTGTATCCATATATAAAAATTCACTGAGCTGAACAATTAAAATTAGTGTACTTAACTAAAGCATATTGTCTTTTATTTTATTTATTTGCTTATTTTAGAAATAAGGTTTCACTCTATCCTCCCACGCTGGAGGATAGCTCACTGCAACCTGGAACTTTTGGGTTGAAGCCATCTTCCTGCCTAACCCCCCAAGTAGCTGGGACTACAGGTATGTGCCCCCATTCTCAGGTAGCTTTTTTATTTTTTGTAGAGACCAGGTCTTGCTATATTGCCCAGGCTCATATTATCTTAAAAAAAAAAAAACTTGCTGAAAAAATAGAATAAATATTCTAGAACAGAAAGACAAAAACAGCTGAAGATACATATATATTGGGCTTTGTCTCCTTTTGTTTCTTTCGTTTTTCTTTCAGTGTGAAAAAATGCATAAAAGCTTATTTTAAAAAATTGATGTCAAATGCTATTTGGAGTAGAAGATGTCATTTTTCTTTACAAGCTAATAAAAATATTAAACTCAACCTAGCCAAATATAATGCACATTTGTTGGCAGGTGTTTCAACTACTACAGATTAAGGCCTTCCCTGAGTAGAAGACTAGCTAAGTAGTGGTTTAGATCCTTCCGGAAAGAACTGCTGAAGGATGTGTTTAGCAAGAAAAAAAGCCAATGTAGAGTGAAGGAGTATATTGAGCATGGGAATCATTAAAATACATTGGAAATGTTAATGATCTATTGATTGCATGTTATGGGCTGAATTGTGTCCCTCCAAAATTCATATATTGAAATTCTAATCCCTAGTACTTCAGAATGTGACTGTATTTTGAGATTGTCTTTAAAGAGGTAGTTAAGGTTAAATGAGGTCATTAGGGTGGGCCCTAATCCCATATGACTAGCATCCCTAGAAGAAGAGATGAGAACACAGAAACACACAGAGAGAAGATCACATGAAAACACTGGAGAAAAACCACCATCCACAAGCCAAGGAGAGAGGCCTCAGAAGAAACCAATCTTGCTGTCACCTTGATCTTGGGTTTTTAGCCTCCAGAATTCTGAAGAAATAAATTTCTGTGTTTAAGCCACCCAATCTGTGGTACTTTCTTATGGAAGCCCTAGCAAACTTATATACTGTGGTAAAATCAGAAGTCGGTTTGTGTCATAAAAATGTAGATAAAAAATTATAGACAATAACAAGAAAGATGGGAGCATTTGGTGAGTACTTCTATACTAACATCTTGCTTGATTTTTAACTATGTAGGATAAACACATGTCCTTTCCTAGAAATGAGACCCTGGCAGAGTTGAGTAGTTGTGAGAGACTGCGTCCCACAAAGCCTCAAATATCTTCATCTATCCTTTAACAGTGAAAGTTCACTTGATCCTTCTCCATGGGTTTATTTTGCAAACATCAAAAAACATGACCAAAGATACACTTCCGTACATATTTACTTCTGGGGTGGGCAGGGAATTGGGAAATGAGATAAAGAGAGATATAAAAGAGCAGTCTTTAATTACATATTTATTATATATGTTTATGGAAAATGAAAACATTAAAAATCTGGTTGGTGAATATACAAATATATTACTCTATTTTTCAATATGTTTGAAATATTTTATAACAATATAAAACTATTGTGGTTTTGAAGGGATATAATGTTACTATACTGAACAATCGTCATTTTTCTTTGCCAAAGCATTTGCTGATGTATAGCACCTATTTTATACAGTGGAACACACTACTCTGTGCTTTGATTTTAGGCTTAAAAGGTCAGTGGCAGTGTGCTCAGCCAATCAGGAATTAGGATTAAGGAATTGAAGCCTTTTATACTAAAGGCTTCCCTTACAAGGGGACCCTAAATTAGAAAACCTGTTTTGAGAAAGATTTTTTCCCTAATTTGTGAAACTATATATATGAATGTTTTTATATATTTAGGGAATTAGAATCCCTCAGGTTTATTTTAAACAATTATCTGGCACTAACAGGAATACAATTTATGATGTTCATATCATTCCAGAAAATCTAGGTCACACCAAAGTCGGTTCTTTGGAAATTTGATTTCCTTATATAATTTTCAAGGTGCTTGAAACAATAAATTCTCATGTGCTGCTTTGGAAAAGTAGAAAGTCATTTAGCCTGAATTCAGAAGAAAGCCAACTTCATTTCTTTTACTTACATTGTACTTTCATTGTAAATGGTAAGTAAACTGGTGAAATAAGTATGTGTTAATATTTAAAACAGAAAGCAATATAAAAAAACCCCTCTGTCTTTACAAGGGCAAGGCTTAGCCAAATATACTTAGGTCTATTCATATTAATAATAGAAGATTGTTACTAAGGATAACTAAGAATTAAAATAAATAAGGTTGGGTAGTGCAGTGGCTCATGGCTGTAATCCCAACACTTTGGGAGGCCCAGGCAGGAAGACTGCTGAGGCTAGGAGTGAGAGACCAGTCTGGGCAACATATTGAGACCTTGTTTCTAATAAAAATTGGAAAAAAAAAAAAAAAGTAGCCGAGTGTGGTGGCACATGTCTGTAGTCCCAGCTACTTGGGAGGCTCAGGTAGGAGGATTACTTGAGCCCAGGAGGTCGAGGCTGCAGTGTGCCTTGATCATAACACAGCACTCCAGCTTGGGTGACAGAGCTAGACCCTGCCTCAAAAAGAAAAAAAAAAGGTTGAATAAAATAGCACTAATGGCGCTGGGCATGGTGGCTCACGCCTGTAATCTCAACACTTTAGGAGGCCAAGGCGGGTGAATCACGAGGTCAGGAGTTCGAGACCAGCCTGGCCAACACGGTGAAACCCTGTCTCTACCAAAAATATAAAAAATCAGCTGGGCGTGATGGTGGGCGCCTGTAATTCCAGCTACTCGGGAGGCTGAGGCAGGAGAATCGCTTGAACCCAGGAGATGGAGGTTGCAGTGAGCCGAGATAGCGCCACTGCACTCCAGCCCAGGCTACAAAGTGAGACTCTGTCTCAAAAAAAAAAAAAAAAAAAAAAAAAGAAAGCACTAATGGTATTTGGGGCATGGTTAAGATTCACAATGGAAATGATGATTTAATTCATAAATGCTTGAAAACTAGGGAAGGGGATTTTATGTTTCCCCATCCTAGGATTCATTTATTATTTTCAAAACTTTTTTCCTAGGAGGATTTATTTTATTTAATTTAAAATAAATGTTCAGTAATTATAGCCACTTCCCTCAGAGGAAGGTTGGCCCAAGGAGCCCCACTTAGGCATTGACCTCATGTATCTTTATTTTACACTGATATCCAACTGCTGTTTCTAAAAGCAGGTGTCTGGGAAGAATGTCAGTCATGGTCCATGCACTGGGCCAAACCTGCACTTTGACCACTTGATCTGTACCCTTACAGTCTGTGCCTTTACTGGGGACAATTTCAATCCATCTGTGGGATTCAGGGTTACTGGTACATTACAGAAGCTGTATAGCCTTGGTAGGAAGGAATATGGCAAGAAACTCTGCTAGATGATATAACAATAGATGGCCACAAAACTTGCCTTTTTAAGGAAGGCATCTCTGAGCAAGGAATACCAGATGAATAGGGTTAGCCACGCTGTTTGGTGGAGGGTATCCCCATAGTACAGCAAATGCAAAGGCCCTGAGGTAGGAAAGCATTTCCTGAGTTTGGCTGAAGTATACTGCAGCACCAGGGAGAATGGGAAGGGGTGGACCTTATCAACTTCTTGTTATATAATCTCGTGTTCTGAAGTTGAAATTTTATTTTATTGCTATGTACCTTTTTAAATCTTTCCCTTACTTTTGAATTTCCCATGCATTTATTGAACATATACAAAATTGTGCTTATATGTCAATGTGAGTTTGTTTTTAACATAAATGGTATTACGCTGCACTGAGATTTATTCAACAGTGTTTCTTAGAGATCTATGTTATTATATTTTTATAAAGGTCATTGTGTATAACAGGTATAAAATATTCTATTGTGTGAATATACCACAAGTAACCTCCAGTGGTCAGCCTGCCTCTACCATGCCCACTCTCCAAGCTTTTATTTTCTGAATGTAGCTTCTTTACCTCAGTAAGTGGTAAATACTTTGTAAATGAAAACATTGCCTTTTATTTTCTTGGTAGTCATTTCTTAAAAGTACTGTGTGCACAGAAAGAGCATACTGAATGCTTACAACAACCTAATTATGGAAAAGCAATAAGCCTCCTGAATCCTTTGCCCTTGAAATTTCCTTGCCTGGTGCTCATAACACACTTTGAATAGGTCTTGAAACCACGGGCCTTCAGCCTAAGGCAGTATGTCATCTGGGTACTCTGAGCAGGGAAATAATGAAAAATAATGTTCAGTTAATGGCACAAGCCATTCGCCACTCAGACAGTGATGGTTTTCAGAGTGGATTGAAAGGAGATTGGCTAATTCTGCTTCAAAACATCCTGGAAATTGTCTGCCTCCTGAATTCTGAGGGACGCTTGGGAGGAGGAGTTGATAGGTGACTTAATGTTAAATCTGGGTTCCCTCCCCCAATATGTCACTGTGAAAATTTTCAAACATACAGAAAAGTTGAAAGAATTGCGCACTGTGCCCATTACCTAGACTCTACTATTATATGGACCCCTATTTGCTTTATCATATCTCTGTTCATCCACCCTTTACCCATGCATGGAGGCATCCATACATCTTATTTTTGATGTATCTCAAAGTACAAAGAGCACCATTAGAGTTCAATGCTGGTGATTTTTCTTTTTTTAAAAATTTTTGAGACAACATTTATATCCAGTGAAATGTACAGATCTCAAGTGGATCATTCCATCAGTTTGACAAATGCCTGCAAGGTGGAACCCAAGCTCTTATTAGTATCTGTTAAATCCATGTTAGAGGTTGATCAGAGAAGCACAGCCTTTAAGACTCTCACCCTGCTTTGCGGAGAATGGCAAAAATCTGCGAAACATCTCAGCAGAGCCAGGAGAGAGTAACACTGGTAACGTGAAGCACGTCAAGCTAAGAAAGGAAGCACTGAAATTTATTGTCCTGAATGGAACCTGATAAGAATCTGCCATTTCATCCCCTCAAGACTGGACTCAAGTTGGGAGAGAATATTGCCTTTTGCCCTGTCTAAACTAATATCACTGTTTAGATCTACAAACTCCCCCACCTCCCAATGTTTATATATTAACCTGCATTACAAGTCAAAATAACACAGAGAATCTGGAAAAAGAAGAAGGGGAATGTTTCCAACGAAAAGCACACCCCTTAAGGCGTCTGGCCTGAGAGCTATACAGCATGCATAAAATCTGATAATAAGCACATTATGACCCACATTGCATATAACAAAAAGTAGGGCACTTCTGAAGGGTCCTGAGAAACAGCCCTGGGCTTTTAAAACCTGCGTTAGGAAGGCGATCAACGGTACACCACTTTCAAACGCAGCACTGACTTGTATGCTTCACAATCAACAGTGAAAACAACAGTTTTCAACAAGAGTTGGAAACACTGAGTTGAGGGTTTTTTTTTCTTTTTAAAGTTTGAGGCCAAAATCGATATTTATTCTTTTGAATTATGTTTATATCTTTTTCCTGGTTAATACGCACGCTGGTGGCACAATTTTGAAAACTACGTAACGTTATAGAACCACCACCCAGAAACGAATCCTGTTAACAAACTTTTTGTATTCAAACTTTTTCCACTGCATAGTTTTTGACAATGCTTTTTAGACAATCTTTCTTTTAGCAACCAGCACTTTCAAACAAAAATTACAGAGAATAGTAAGTTTTTTTCCCCTCCTCCGGCAGATTTGACCCAGAAATTGCTATGGGAAGAAAGTGTTAATTATATTCAAAAATAGTTTGACAGAAAGTATTTAAAAAGAGAAAGGGAGAACATCACGTCTTTATTTTGGTGAATTAGCAACAAAGAAAAGGATTAGCATGGACGGGTACTTTTCAAAAATATATTTTTTTCCCTCTGGCTCCCGCTAGGGTGGAGGAAGTTGTCTCTCTGTCAGAGACAGGGTGGAAGAGAGTGAAAGGACAAATGATTGAGAGGCTGCCCCCTCCCACTGGTGCAGGCGTGCGGGGGTCGGATGGGGGACCGCGGAGGGGGGAGGTGGCCAGCAGGTGCCTGGGCTCCAGGCCCCTACCCCCACCCTCGTCCCCACCCTCACCCACACCCAGGGATTGGCCTCGCCCCCTGGCGGGCGAGCGGTAGGTGTCGAGGCACTGGGGTGGGGGGTGCAAACCCCGCGGGCAGCGGAAAAGAGGCCATGGGGGGCCTCCCAGCGCTGGCAGACACCGTGAGGCTGGCAGCCGCCGGCACGCACACCTAGTCCGCAGTCCCGAGGAACATGTCCGCAGCCAGGGCACGGAGCAGAGTCCCGGGCAGGAGAACCAAGGGAGGGCGTGTGCTGTGGCGGCGGCGGCAGCGGCAGCGGCAGCGGAGCCGCTAGTCCCCTCCCTCCTGGGGGAGCAGCTGCCGCCGCTGCCGCCGCCGCCACCACCATCAGCGCGCGGGGCCCGGCCAGAGCGAGCCGGGCGAGCGGCGCGCTAGGGGGAGGGCGGGGGCGGGGGCGGGGAGGGGGGTGGGCGAAGGGGGCGGGAGGGCGTGGGGGGAGGGTCTCGCTCTCCCGACTACCAGAGCCCGAGAGGGAGACCCTGGCGGCGGCGGCGGCGCCTGACACTCGGCGCCTCCTGCCGTGCTCCGGGGCGGCATGTCCGAGGCTGGCGGGGCCGGGCCGGGCGGCTGCGGGGCAGGAGCCGGGGCAGGGGCCGGGCCCGGGGCGCTGCCCCCGCAGCCTGCGGCGCTTCCGCCCGCGCCCCCGCAGGGCTCCCCCTGCGCCGCTGCCGCCGGGGGCTCGGGCGCCTGCGGTCCGGCGACGGCAGTGGCTGCAGCGGGCACGGCCGAAGGACCGGGAGGCGGTGGCTCGGCCCGAATCGCCGTGAAGAAAGCGCAACTACGCTCCGCTCCGCGGGCCAAGAAACTGGAGAAACTCGGAGTGTACTCCGCCTGCAAGGTACGCGCTCGCCGCTCTCGGACCGCGGATGGGTGCTAGGGGCCCAGCCCGCGGGACCCCCCTCCCCCTCCCGCTTCCACCTCCGCCTCCCGCCTCCTGCCTCTCGCCTCCCGCCTGGGGCCGCTGCACCGCGGAAGTACTCTTGTCGCCCGCGCCCAATTAGCTTCTTCTTGGATAAGAGTCCTGCTGGGTTTGAAGAAGGGGGATCACTAAGACGGAGAGCCCTTCATTCCTTCCGCTTGAAAGGAGTAGCTTCGGCATCCGAGCTCCTGGGCTACCTTGGGGTTTTGTTGCTCTGTAGGAGCTCGCTGGAGTCACTTTCCCGGGAGTGGAGCGGTGCTCTCCATGTGGCGGGTGACCCAGGGGCAAGGAAAAATCTTTTGGGGGACTGAGTGGTCCCTTCTGCAATCGATCCCTTCCTGTGTCCCACTGGGAGGAACTGGGTGCAAGGAGTGGGGGTGGAGAAGACTCCCGGACTCCTGGCGCTTTGGGAAAGCGAAGGGGAGGAAAGCGCGGGGTGGGAAGGTGGGCAGAGTCCGAGGCGAGGGTCTTGTGGCGCCTGGCGCCCTCGGCTGGGGGCGGAGGCACTGCCGCGCGCGGTGACAGCCCTGTCATTATTGTATTATTACTTGTTTAGTTAAAACGCTGTCCCAGCTGCTCGAGGTGTAAACAGGATTTGGCAAAGTGACAGCCCAGCGCGGCGGGCGCTACTGCTCAGTTTGAGGACACCCATTTCTTGCTACCCACTCTCCATGCCAGTTTAGGCACCCTGTCACCCCCAGCTGCAGATCCAGATGTGGAGGCTGTGTTCCCGAGGTGGGAGGATTGCCCGAGGCCGCGGGGCAGGCTGGCCCTGCGCTGTCAGCAGCGGCTTTGTTTTGACAGGGTGACAGCTGAGGGGGGCGGGGACTTGGCCTTGTCAGCTCCTGCGGCCTGTGGCTGAGGCAGGGAAGAGACACACTCACACACACTCACACCTCCCTGTATTCTTCCTGCCTGCTGCAAAGAGGGTCAAGTTCCCAGATTCCCGATTGTCACAACCAAGCTGCAGTGACCACTTCTGAATTTTGACATAACTATAATTTATTCTACTAGAACATCTAGGTTATACTCTTCTTGGTACTTGCAGGAGCTTCTCAGTCACAATGGAATGTCTATGCTTGCTCTTTTTCCACACCATATGCTCAGGTTTATGTTAAGCACCTCTGTATCCTACACTGGTTCAATAAATATTTGTTGAGTGAATGTAGGATCTAGCCCAGTGCTCCTCAAACTTTAATGTGCATGGGAATCTCCTGGGGAAGCTGGTTAAAATGCTGATTATGAATCAGGTGGTCTGAGGTGGAAGCTGAGAGTTTGCATTTCTGACAAACTCCCAAGTGATGCTATGCTAGTCCACAGACCACATTCCAATTCAGACCTGGACAATATATTATTTGTCCCCTTTGATTTTAGCAGAAAAGACAGAAACAAATAGTAATGCTATGTGGTTATTTCTGAAGAAGGAATGCAAAAAAGATGAAGTGGGGAGTGTGCTTCTAAGAAAGGTGCAAGCCCAGGAGTTGATCATGAAGGGCATTAGACGAATGAGAACAGGACACTGACTGTAGTAGGCAGAAGGGCGAGCTATGTACAGAATTAAGAACAAGGTCATGGGTACAGGGCATACTGCTTGGGTGATGACTACACCAAAATCTCACAAATCACCATTAAAGAACTTATGTAATCAAACACCACCTGTTCCACAAAAACCTATGGAAAAAAAGAGCAAGGTCAATTACTTGGTGGCCTTGGCGTTTTGCAGCCAAAGTGGGCTCATGCAGGAACTGTCTCAACTCAGTGTTTCTGTTCTGGCTTTATTTTAAAATTTATTTATTGGGTTCTCATCACCAGCACCTCTTAAAGATTTCCTGCTGCCTGCTGTAGCTTTAATATCTGAAAACTTTCCTGAAGTTTTGGTTTTGTCTAAAACCATGAGCATATGTGGCCTGCATTGATATTTTTGATCTTTTCAAATTTCCATGGGTGAGATGTAGCACCACTTCCAAGTGGGATTTGAGTGTTTCCTGGTCACTTTCATGACCCAACAAGAGAAAGAGAAAATTTATTTTAACGTCTTTTTTTTTTTTTTTTGAGACAGGGTCTCACTCTGCCACGTAGGCTGGAGTGCAGTGCCATGATCGTAGCTCACTGCAGACTCAACCTCCCTGGGCTCAGGTGATCCTCCTACATCAGCCTCTTGAGTAGCTGGGACTACAGGCATGCACCAGTACACTATTATTATTATTATTTGTATTCTTTGTAGAGATAGGGTTTCACCTTGTTGCCCAGGCTGTTCTCAAACTGCTGAGCCCAAGCAATTTGCCCGCCTTGCTTCCCAAAGTGCTGAGATTATAGGCATGGGCCACCATGCCTGGCTGAAAGTGTTCATTTTTATGTATCCATTCATTCGGTAAATATTTAGAGGGTTACCAACTGGGTGTCAGGCATTGTGCTAGGTGCTGGGCCTATGACACACAGAATTTGTCCTTCAGGAGTTACTTGTTGTGTGTGTGCACAAGTGCATGTGTGTGTATGCATGTGTTGGGGGCCTAGGGATGAGGGCAGTGAACCAAAATTACAGAGAAGTTCAGAAAAACTACTTTCTTGGAGTAGTTGCGGACCCAGAGCAGGACAGTTCATAGACTAGGGCACTGGTAGGGTGGGATTGGCTTCCTGGAGGAAGTGTCAGTGGCTGCTAAGAACTCTTGGCAGGGCAGAGTGGGGTGGGGTGAAGCTTCTTGTAGTGGAGAAACTGAAAGCAGTTGTGGAAGCTTGGAGGTGGGCCAACTGAGCCAGACCTTTGTTGCCTAGGGCCACCGGCTGGAGTGCGTGGCCAAGAGGGCACTGAGGAGTGCAGGAATCTTAACCTGGGGAGTGACACTATCTCAGATTTGCTTTTTAAAAAAAAAAAAAAATTTAACTGGACTTGATTGGGTACGAGGGAGTGTAAGAGAGCAAAATCTGTGGTTCTCTCTCAGCTTGTTTCTGCACTTAATATGAGCAAGCCCAAAAGGACAGATTGCTCTACCTTTGCCACAGGCCCCTTGGCAAGTTAGATTAGAGAGATTAGAGAATGAGGAGGGATCTAGAAAGAGATAAAGTAGTTCACTGGGGGGCTTTTGAAAGAAAAACAGGTCCCAGGCCTGATATAAATCTGGCCTTTAAACTTCACAAACGAAACCAAAAAAGAAGGGAGCTAACTCAGCCAGGGTGATGTGCCACACCCCAGAGAAAAGAAAAAGAAAAAAAAAAGAAAAAAGAAAAGAAACAAACAAACTTGTTTCACAGGATCCAGATCTTTGAACTGTGTCCTGGTAAAGGTTGCTTCAGAGTCGTTTTGGTTCTGTGTTCATTAAAAATGTAGATCTAGGCCAGGCGCAGTGGCTCAGACCTGTAATCCCAGCACTTTGGGAGGCCGAGGCGGGAGGATCACTTGAGTCCAGGAATTTGAGGCCAGCCTGGGCAATATAGTGAGACTTCGTCTCTACAAAAAATAAAAAATTAACCAGGCGTGGTGGCAGAGGTTGCAGTGAGCTGTGATTGCACCACTGTACTCCAGCCTGGGTGACAGAGCAAGATTCTCCCTAAAAAAAAAAAAATAAATAAATAAATAAAATAAAGTAGATCTGACCATGTTATACCCACACTTCAGGCCCTTTAATTTCTCTTTATTGTGGTCCACAAGGCCCTGCATGGCCTGGCTACTGCTATCTGTGGCTCCTTATCGAGGGTTCAGGCACATGGTTTCCTTTCACCTAGTGGGGGGTGAGGTGGGGTGAGGGGCTTTGCACATGCTGTTCACTGGGACTGGAAGCTCTTCTTTCCACATTTTAAAATTAACTCCCAACCCTTCCTATAGAACTCAGATTCCTTGCCTTTCCTTTACCCCCCTGAGCAGCCTTCCCATTAGAAATTATCCAAATTCATCTGTACTCTTCCTGGTGCTTATATTATGATTTTTATGATTTGTATGATTATTTGATGTGCATTTAGAATCTTTGAATAGATTCTTAGCGATGCGGTTATTGACTAAGCGAATGAACCAGAGAAGAGAAAATGGAAGAAATGATTAGCTGTGATGTTAGCAGTTGTGGAATTTTAACTTAATCACTTCTTGACAACTAAGTAGAGATTTGTCATATAGGACAGTTCTAGGTGTCCCACAGATATTGATAGGATTGGGTTATTTATTTATTTATTTATTTTTTTGAGACAGGGTCTCGCTCTGTCACTCTGGCAGGAGTACAGTGGCGTGATCTTGGCTCACTGCAACCTGTACCTCCCAGGCTCAAGTGATCCTTCCACCTTAGCCTCCTGAGTAGCTGAGACCACAGGCATGCACCACCATACTTGGCTAATTTTTGTATTTTTTTTGGTAGAGATGGGGTTTCGCCATGTTTGCCAGGCTGGTTTCCAACTCCTGGGCTCAAGCAATCTGCCTGCCTCCACCTCCCAAAGCGCTGGGATTACAGGTGTGAGCCACTGCACCTGGCCTATTTATTTATTTATTTATTTATTTATTTATTTTAGAGACAGGGTCTTGCTCTGTTGCCCAGGATGGGGTACACTGGCACGATCATAGCTCACTGCAGCCTTGAACTCCTTGACTCAGGTGATCCTCCCACCTCAGCCTCTTGGGTAGCTGGGACTACAGGTCTGCACCACCATGCCTGCTTGGGATTGGGTTTTTAATGTTATAAAAGAAACCTCAAGTGAATGTATGAGTAGGCCAAATCCAAATCTTCTTGAATTAAAGTATATCATCTACTAACTTCAAAAGAGAAACAAAACCCATTGACTAACCCTTCCTAAAGGAGCAGGCCATTTATATTAATACGTAAGAGGAGACAATAGGGTATAGTGGCTAAGAACATGGGCTTCAGAGTTCAGGCTAATCTGAGTTCAAATTTTGGGATATCCAGCTCTGCAACCTTGGATAAGGATTTCATTTAAGCCTTTATTTCCCTGTCTGTAAAGGAATGATGTTACCCGCCTCATGGCATAACAGTGAGGATTTAAAATGGGCTGTATTAGACATCCAGCATGGTGTCTTGCCCATGGCAAGCCCTCAGAAGGTAGGGGAGACGCTGTTAACTTGAAAGTCAAGTAAGAGCAACAGACTGAGTCCTGAATCCACCCCAGCTCTGCCACTTGTGTGATCTTAGGCACAAGTCACTTAGTTTTTCTCTGAGCCTCAATGACTGCATGTATAAAGTGGTGATCATGACTTCAACCTTAAAGTTAAAAGAAAAAAGTGTCCCCAGAATTCCTAGAACATAAAGATGCTAGGTTAATGCTGGCTAAATAAACGGAATTGCCTGGTGCTTTACTCATATATCAGAGTCAGTGGCCACAAAGCATTTATGGAGAACCCAGTTGCTTGGGTTCTTGGCAAGGTGCCACATTTAAGGAGTTTCATGGGTACAGGACTATAAAATTAGTCTTAATTGAAAAAATAGGCCCAGGGCATGGTGGCTTATGCCTGTAATCCCAGCAGTTTGGGTGGCCAAGGCAGACGGATCACTTGAGCTCACGAGTTCGAGACCAGCCTGGGCAACATGGTGAAACCCTGTCTCTACAAAAATTACGAAAATTAGCCGGGCATGATGGTGCGTGCCTGTAGTCCCTAGCTACTCAGGAGGTTGAGGTGGGAGGATGGCTTGAGCCTGGGAGGCAGAAGTTACAGTGAGCTGAGATCATGCCACTGCACTAGACCTTGTCTCAAAATAATAATAATAATGATTTATAATCTAGAAGTAGCACTGGTTGTAGAATATACAGAGAGCAGAGGTAGATGTGCCACCACAAAACAAAAAGCATCCTCTGTTGGCTAAGGGCTGGTGGGTGGGGCACTAGAACAGGCCTTATAGTTGGAGAGCGCCCCCCAACACCTTTGTATTTGTCAGTCACTCCCCCAGAGAGCAAATTGTCTTTTTCATTTGTCAGCATTTAGAGCAGTGGCTCTCACCCAGGAGCTATTTAACCTCCCAGGGGACATTTGACAATGTCTGGAGACATTTTCAATCTTTGCAGTTGGGAGGAGGGAATGCAACTGGCAACTAGTGAGTGGAGGCCAGTAATGTTGCTATACATCCCACAATGCACAGGACAACTCCCCCCAACGAATAATTATCTGGTCCAAAATATTAATAGAATTAACAGAAGTTGAGAAAGCCTGTTTTAGACAAATACCTTTGCAGCACAGAAAGAAAAAACATCAATGGTTTTTGTTTTGCCCCCCCCCCTTTTTTTTTTCTGAGGCTTTTTTGAGGCGGGGTCTTACTCTGCTTCCCAGGCTGGAGTGCAGTGGGCTCAGGTGATCCTCCCACCCTAGTCTCCCAAGTAGCTGGGAGGCTACTTGGCCAGGCTCACGTCACCATGGCCGGCTAATTTTTGTATTTTTTATAGAGATGTTTCGCCAACCTGGGTTTCGCCATGTTTAACAGGCTGGTCTTGAACTCCTGGGCTCAAGCAATTGGCCTGCCTTGGCCTTCCAAAGTGCTGGGATTACAGGCATGAACCACCACGCCTAGCCTAAACCAATGCTTTTAATATGAATATGACTAACACTTAAAATCTGAAAAATCTCACTTTGTGAATCATGGGCATATATTTTAAACAGCTTTATTGCGGTATAATTTATAGATCATAAAACTTGCCCACTGTAACTGTGCTGCTTTTGAGTTAATGTATGCAGTTGTGCATCCATCACCACAACCCAGTGTTATGACTTCTTCCATCCCCGAAAGTTTCCTCTTGCTGTGAGTACGTTTTTTTTTTTTTTTTTTTTTGAGACGGAGCCTCACTCTGTCACCCAGGCTGGAGTGGAGTGCAGTGGTGTGATCTCAGTTTACTGCAGCCTCCACCTCCCGGGTTCAAGCAATTTGCCTGCCTCAGCCTCCCGAGTAGCTGGGATTACAGGCAAGTGCCACCATGCCCTGCTAAATTTTTTTGTATTTTTAGTAGAGACGGGGTTTCACCATGTTGGCCAGGCTGGTCTCAAACTCCTGACCTCAAGTGATCTGTCTGCCTGCGCCTCCTGAAGTGCTGGGATTACAGGCATGAGCCACCACACAAGGCCCATGAATACCTTTTTAAAGTGATATTTTGTATCAAATTGGTTGTTGGTTTGCAAACAGAAACTAAATTAGAAATATCTTTTTGGCAAGGCTTCAGATAGGCAATATTGTCACAGCAAAGTACAAAACATGGAGGGAGGCGGATAAGATGTTGTTTTAAAAGATCAGTCTTTAGCCACATAAGTTTATTGCATACAATTGTATCCTGTGGTGACTTCTCTAAAATGCGGTAAGTGTCATAAAGCCAAGCATACAAAGGAAAAAATGTTTCATTTGGCAGGCGCGATACAAAAAGCCTGAGAGAAAGATGTCCAAATTTAATTCTGTATCCTCAGAAATTTTCAGGGAAGATGGAAATTCAAGCCTGCAAAGCCTTCAGATTGCAATTTGTAGTTTTATATAACTGAGAAAGTAGTTTACAGGGCAAAACAGCAAAATCTGCTGAGGACTGTTTTGTTTTAGGAAGTGTGTGCTTGGAAATAGCGATTTGTGATATAGCACTGTTTAAGGTTTTTGTTTTGTTTTGTTTTTAAAAATCATCTGGCAGATTTAAACTCAGTTGCCTCGGTGTTAGCCAGATTTAATTCTGCGGTTGTTAAGTAAATCCATAGGGTCTGATCCATCATGGTGACTATGGAGGGTGAAATATAAACTTTCCTGTAAGATGCCTGGGAGCAGTCAGCACATCTGCTTCTCAGATGAATACTCCGTGTAGTGCCAATAAAATTAGGATTTTCAAGGCTCAGTGGCTTCTGATTTAGTCTGTCGTTAAGAGAAAAGTGGCTATTTAGGAAAAATTGTCAACAGTTTCCTACTCTTGCATGGTGCTTTTCTGCCGTGGTCATCTGATTCAAACGGGGAATTAGAACAGGCACATTGGCTACTCGCACATGGGGAGAGAAGAGGGGAATCCTTGCTTCTTTCCCTCTATGCTGGGTGCCTTTGGGCAGCACCCCCCTTTTCTTTTTTTTGAGACGGAGTCTTGCTCTGTCGCCAGGCTGGAGTGCAGTGGCGTGCACTGCAACCTCCACCTCCCAGGTTGAAGTGATTCTCCTGCCTCAGCCTTCCGAGTAGTTGAGACTACAGGCCCCCGCCACCACGCCCGGCTAATTTTTGTATTTTTAGTAGAGACGGGGTTTCACCATGTTGCCCAAGATGGTCTCGATTTCTTGACCTCGTGATCTGCCCACCTTGGCCTCTCAAAGTGCTGGGATTACAGGTGTGAGCCACCGCGCCTGGCCGGGCATCGCCTTAACTGCCTAGTTTCAGTTTCCTCCTTGGTGAAGTAGGAGTCCAGGTGCCACCTCATTGACTTATTGTGAAGATTAAATACTTCAGGATATATGAAAGTTCTTGGAACCTGGGCATTCCACAAATGTCTATTTAATTTTATTTGTAAAAAACGTTCCATTGGTATTAGCAGTTTGTGTGTTTGCCAAAGCGTTATGTCTCACGTCATTTGATTCTTCTACCCGGGGTAAGTGGAAGGTAAGGGAGGTCATTTTACTAGCAGGGAACTGAGACTCAAAGAGGTTAAGTGACTTCTTCAAGCTACAGTGGTTACTCAGGAAAGCGTCTGCCCAAGTAGATCCTCTTTCCTATGCACCATTTTGCCTCCTCTTCCAAAACTTTCGCATGGGGTAGAGGGGGTTGCTTTTCTTCCAGATGGTTTCTTGAGAGGATTACATTTGTTTTAGGCATTCTGCTGTCGTTTGAAATTTATTGTACTCCAATTGAGAGGTATGTTCAAAGGATTTTCTAGTCCATTGAACCTGTGCAGGCCATAAAGTAAACAAAATAAGCATTCTTTATTACTGGCCCAGGACAGACATATACATGCTCTTGATTGTTTTAAAGTTGACAATCAAGACTGGTCACTGTGCTGGCCCAATAAAATTCTCTGTTGAAGAAAGATGAAAGAGATACCTACTCAGGCTATAGAAGGTGCCAAATGTGTCAGAAAGTTAAGAAATTGACTGTCTTG
Organism: Pan paniscus; assembly: GCF_029289425.2. Lineage (NCBI taxonomy): Eukaryota > Metazoa > Chordata > Mammalia > Primates > Hominidae > Pan > Pan paniscus. The sequence goes on from NC_085926.1 coordinate 20,013,592, forward strand.
AAAGTTTAGAAGTCCAGCTGGGCCCCGTGGCTCCCCCTTGTAATCCCAGCATTTTGGGAGGCTGAGGCAGGCGGATCGCTTGAGCTCAGGAGTTCGAGACCAGCCTGGGCAACACGGTGAGACCTGGTCTCTACTAAAAATACAAATATTAGCAGGGCGTGGTGGCTTGCGCCTATAGTCCCAGCTACTCAGAAGGCTGAGATGGGACGACTGCTTGAGCCCAGGAGGCGGAGATTGCAGTGAGCTGAGATCATACCACTGCGCTCTAGCCTGGGCAATGGAGTGAGACCCTGTCTCAAAAAAAAAAAAAAGATTTAGAAGTCCCCCAACCAGTTTATATAAGACGGTTCACACAACAGTATCTCAACATGATAAAAAGGAGTCATTAAAAAAAACTTTTAGTTGCATTACACATAAAGGGCCCAAATCATGTTTATAGCGCAATTAATTTTTACATGTGTATACATCTATGCAACTGCCACCTAGATAAAGCTGTAGGACATTTCCAGCATCTCAGAGGGTTCTCTTGTGCCTCCTCCCCACTCCTGGTAATCCTTATTCTAACTTCTATTACCAGAGATTAGTTTTGTCTGTTCTTAAACTTTACATAAATTGAGTCATATGGTATGAATTATTTGTGTCTGGGTTCTTTCACTCAACATTATGTCTGTCAGATGCATCTATATTATTGCATATAGCAGTAGTTTGTAAAGACACATGTTTTTAAATTAAAAAATTAAAACATTGCCAGCAATTTTCAGGAGGAAGTCATTGGATGTGGACAACCTCATGGGATGAATCTTTTTTTTTTTTTTTTTGAGACGGAGTCTCGCTCTGTCACCCAGACTGGAGTGCAGTGGCATGATCTCGGCTCACTGCAAGATCTGCCTCCTGGGGTCATGCCATTCTATGGGATGAATCTTTAACTAAGCTTTTGAAAGAAAGGATGGGAATTTGATAGTCAAATTTGGAAGAACCCAGGAGGGCAGGAATGTGGATAAGAAATCAAGGAGGTGGCCGGGTATGGTGGCTCATGCCTATAATCCCAGCACTTTGAGAGGCCGAGGTGGGCAGATCGCTTGAGGCCAAGAAATCAAGACCAGCCTGGCCAACATGACAAAACCTTGTTTCTACTAAAATACAAAAATTAGCTGGGCATGGTGGCACACACCTGTAGTCCCAGCTTCTTGGGAGGCTGAGGCATGAGGATGGCTTGAACCCAGGAGGCAGAGGTTGCAGTGAGCCAAGATCACACCACTGTACTGTAGCCTGGGTGACAGAGCAATACTCTGTCTCAAAAAAAAAAAAAAAAAAAAAACCCAAACAAAAAAAACAAATCAAGGAGGGGTACTTGGCCAAGTAGATGTAGATAAGGAATATGAAAGGAAGAGAGGCAGAATGATAAGGAGGTGGGTGCATGTGGGCTGATGATGTCACTGCTGGTAGTATGTCTAGCCTGCATAGCTCCTTCTCCCCTGGAGTCCGTATTGGTGAGTCCTTACTGGTAAATATTCATGTGAAATCCTGTTGCCACTTGTCCCTGGTTCTGGAAGATGACTAGAGTTGCTATACGTTGTAGTCGGTGAGCCATGCAGAACCATACATGTTGAGAGTGATGGCAGCTTTCCTAAAAGGCTGGCAGAGCCCAGTACATAAAGCTCCAGTGGGCAATGCCACCTTTTTTATGTGGGCCTAGTTGATAGGGATGTTGGAAAGAGAACATTCAGTCCTGTGTTCTCTAGAACTACTTGCTGAGGCCATTAAATGCCACCCTCTCCCCAGGAATGACAGTGAGAAGCAAAGATTACTCTACAGCTCCACAAAGATTTTTCATAACAACTGTCCCTGAAAAGTAGTATTGAATATATGATGAGCTCGTTATTTAATGGCTGATTCATTTGAACCATCCACTTATAAATTAGTCTTTTCCGTAATTGGTATATTTAACAAAATGGGAATTTACTTAAAGATTGTGTGTTTGCACACATGGGGTGTTATATCTATTGCCATTTATGTATTCATTTAACATTAAATTCCATGGGCTGCTTTGGAAGATTTCTGCTCAGGTACCTCCTGTTCAAACTTCTTAAGATAATTTATCACCTAGTTATAATTGAAATGGAATCAAGTCTTTTATAATTTTGAATCACATTCATCTCTAGCATCTAATTGTGCATGTGGTTACCTGCTGCTTTGCACACTTTTCTCTGCCATGTATCTCTGTATCTTGTTCTCAAAGCCTCATTCCAGTCTGTTCTTAAGTGCCAGCTTCTCAGAGAAGCCTTCCTGACTCTCCGGTCTAAAGTAGCAGCACCCCACCTATCACTCTATAATCTTATCTTGTTTTGTTTTCCTTTACTGCACTTCTTAATATTTGGAAATTGTGTTTTAAAAAATGATTTCCTATCTGTTTTCCTTATGACAATAGAAGCTCCATGAAGCGGAGATTTGGGTTCATGGAGCCCATAAGGCCTCAGCCCATAGGAGAAACAGACAAGTTGTACTGGGGATTAAATTCCATTAAATTTTCCATTAAATTCATATCTCGGGTGGATCATACCTTGCACATAGTAGGCACTTGATAAATATTTGTTGAATAAATTGGTAATTTGATATTCACAGGCTTTGTGAGATTGGTGGAAAGGAAACTGTATTGTAAAGATGGCCAGGCATGGTGGCTTATGCCTGTAATCCTAGCACTTTAGGAGGCTGAGTTGGTGATCCAGCCTAGGCTACGGAGAGAGACCCCATCTCTTAAAAAAAAGAAAAAAAAAAAAGAGAGAAAAAGAGGCCGGGCACGGTGGCTCATGCCTGTAATCCCAGCACTTTAGGAGGCCGAGGTGGTCACATCACCTGAGGTCAGGAGTTTGAGACCAGGCTGGCCAACATGGTGAAACCCCATCTCTACTAAAAAAACAAAAAGACGAAAATTAGCCAGGTGTGGTGGCAGGTGCCTGTAATCCTAGCTATTCGGGAGGCTGAGGCAGGAGAATCACTTGAACCCAGGAGGCGGAGGTTGCGGTGAGCTGAGATTGCGCCACTGCACTCCAGCCTGGGCGACAAGAGCTAGACTCCGTCTTCAAAAAAGAAAGATGAAGAAACTAAGGTGCAGGGAGGTTTAGTAGCTAGCTTTGTGGTCTGCAGCAGGGCAGCCTCCAGCTGAGGCTGGAACAACACCTACTCATAGTTAAGTGTGTTTCCCCTTGGTTCATGGCAGACTTGATGACAAGCAACAGTTATCTTATGGCCTGAACGTCTCCTACAAATCAAGCAAAGAGGAATCACCTATATTTTAATCCTCTCCAACCACTGTTTCCTCTTCTGCAAGTTACAATTAAATTCTCAAGGCCAGGAATGTGGCTCACGCCTGTAATCCCAGGTGTGGGATCCTACTTTTGGGTGGCCAAGGTGGGCAGATTGCTTGAGCTCAAGGGTTTGAGACCAGCCTGGGCAACATAATGAGACCCCCATCTCTATAAAAATACAAAAATTAGCTGGGCATGGTGGCACATGTCTGTAGTCCTAGCTACTCAGGAGGCTGAAGCAGGAGGATCACTTGAGTCCAGGAGGTCGAGGCTGTGGTGAGCCGTGAGTGTGCTGCTGCACTGTAGTTTGGGTGACAGAGTGAGACCCTGTCTCAAAAAACAAGACAAAACAAAAAAACTCAGGAAGGTATATGAGTGTTATAAGATCAGTGAGTTAAAAGCTACAAAGTGAGACAAAGTTTTAGCATATATTCTAGAAGTCTGTATTATATTAGTAAACTTAAAAATCAATTGTATATGAAGGCATTCTTTAAACTACTATTTATATTTTTTGTTACTTTGTGGCCCACTTTAAAGTCTACAATAGACTTTCTTTAATTGTTCCTTTACCGTTTAGGCTTATTTTTTATTTATTTTTATTTTATTTTATTTTTTTGAGATGGAGTCTCACTCTGTAGCCCAGGCTGGAGTGCAGTGGCATGATCTCAGCTCACCGCAACTTCCACCTCCAGGTTCAAGTGATTCTCCTGCCTCAGTCTCCCAAGTAGCTGAGATTACAGGCATGTACCACCACACCGAGCTAATTTTTGTATTTTTAGTAGAGATGGGGTCTCGCCATGTTGGCAAGGCTGGTCTCAAACTCCTGACCTCAAGTGATCCATCCGCCTCGGCCTCCCAAAGTGCTGGGATTACAGGCATGAGCCATTGTTTCCGGCTTTAGGCTTATTTTTTTTGTTTTTGCTTTTTGTTTTTTTGTTTTTTTTTTTGAGACGGCGTCTCGCTCTGTCACCTAGGCTGCAGTGCAGTGGCGCGATCTTGGCTCACTGCAATCTCTGCCTCCCGGGTTCAAGCAATTCTCTGCCTCAGCCTCCTGAGTAGCTGGGATTACAGGGGTCTGCCACCATACCCAGCTAATTTTTGTATCTTTAGTAGAGACGGGGTTTTACCATCTTGGCCAGGCTGGTCTTGAATTCCTGACCTCGTGATCCACCCTTATCGGCCTTCCAAAGTGCTGGGATTGATTACAGATGTGAAGGAGATGGATGCATTTATTTTGGAAAAAAGTGTGAATAATGTCTCTAATGGTCCACTTGGAACAATACATCACCTAATATCAGGAGGAGGTTTAGGGTAATCTTGTCAGTAACCTCAGGGCAAGTTGTATGGGGTTGCTTCCATTAAATTCCATGCCATCCTAATCAGTCCCCATGCGTTGCGTACTCTTGGCTTGTGCAGCCTTTTGCGAGGTTTGTGTGGTATGCAGGAGGTTCCAGAAGTACGAGGATGAGACCTGAGTAATATCATAGTGATTGATGGTGGCAGTGCCAATTTGCATCAGCTCTGACAAGCTGGTGTTGAAACTAGATGGCAGAATGCCAAAGACGCCAAGGTCAGCATACTTTGAAATAATGAAGTGAGTCATGTAACCCAGGATTGGCACATACTCACAGGCCTACCTGACTCATCCCACCTCTAAAGGAACACATCTGTGAGCGCCGGTTAGGGGCCTGTGGCCACTTCTCTGCTACGTGTGCAAAAGGAAGCAAAAGCCACAAGGAGCCCTTTTCTTGTTGAGGAGACAGATATTAAGTGAAAGAAAAATTAAAATGAATAATCAAGCATGAAGTCAACGCAGAGAGAAACCATTGTGAGCCAGGGGGAGGTGAAAGGGTGGGAGAGAGACCCAGCCCAGATAGAGGGAACAGAGTAAAACCAAGCAGAGAAGCAAAACTGTTGTGAGCCAGACGTGAGAGTAGTTTAGAACATGGACCTGGGCACCAGACTGCCTGGGTTTGAACCCTGATGTGTGACTATGGGGAGGTTACTTATGCTTTACAAGCCTCAGATTTTGCAGCTGTAATATGGAGACAGTGATATATGTCAACTTTTTCCGTTTACTCAACAAATTGTTATTTAATGTGCCAGGTGTTGATTTAGATGCTGGTGATACAGTGACAGATGGGTCCTTATTCTTGCAGAGCTTGCTTTCTGGTAGCAGAAGCAGACAATAAGCCAGAAAATAACAGAAAGTGGTAAGTGCCTCGCAGAGAATGAAAACAGAGAATTAAATGAGAATGCCTGGGGAATTCCTCTAGATACATGCCCAGGAAATCCTTCTGCAGGAGGGACACGGACCGAGGCCTACATGATAAGAAGTGAGGAAGAGGGTGCTGTAGAAAGACTCTGGGGCCAGAAGTGGCTTGTCGTGTGTGAGGCCTGTCAGGAGACCTGTGTGGCTAGATGGAGGTGGGTGGGGTGGGGGGTATGAGTGTAGGAGATTAGGTGGAAGGGATAAATGGGGGCCAGATTGCCAACATATAATTTTTACACAGTGATGTCAAGATCTTTAGTTCTGATAAGTTTCAACAAATACGTATCAAGACAGAACTTTTCCATCCCCCTAGAAAATTTCCGCCTGCTCCTCGCCATTCAAGTCTCTCTCCCTTGGAAGCAAGCACTGATCTGATTTGTGTCACTTTAAGTTAATTTAGCTATTTTTCATATAAATGTTACCACATAGTACATACTGTTCTTTCACTCAGTATATTTCTGAGATTAATCCGTGGTGTTGGATGCATTGGTAGTTAATTTCTGTTTATTGCTGAGGAGTATTCTGCTGTATGGACGTGCTAGTTTGTTTATCTGTTGACTTGTTATGGACATCTGGGCTGTTTCCAGTGAATTCAAATTAGATTTCCAGTTTGAAGTGACCCCTCTGGCTGCTCTGAGAAGAATAAAGTATATGAGAGAAACAGTAGATAAAGAGGACCAGTTAGAAGTTATTATAGTCTAGGTATGAGTAGATGGTGTCTTGGGCTAGGGTAGCAGGAATGGAGGGGTGAGAATTAGTTTGGGCTATATTGTAAGGGTAGAGGCAACAGGACTTAATTTGTTACAAGGGAGGTGGTGATGAAAAGACAGAAATGAAGGATAATGTCCAGGTTTTTGGCCTGAGCAACTGAATGGATGGTAGTTCCATTTACCAAGATAGAGAATACCATAGGAGAAGCAGGTTTGGGTAAGAATAAAGAGTTCTTTGTTGGAGGTGATACATTAGATATGTCTGTTAATAGACAAATGCTATTTTGAGGATAAAATGAAATAATGTATTTAGTAACTTGGTATAGAATCTGGAACATTCTGAATGCCTCATAGATGTCAGTTACTGTTACAATTAAAACAATGCTAAATAATAATTATTGTTTTTAATAAAGAGGCTAACCAACTTGGAGGAAAAGAGAAATATGGTCAAAGAGAAACTGGGAAATAGGGTCTGCTAGGTTAGGAAGAAATGAGTTGATAGAAGGTCTTGAATTTCAGGTAGAAAATTTTGGACTGAATCCATTTGATAATAGTGTCCTTGCCCTTTAAGAAGGAGGAGGCACAAGGTATTTTAGAATGCCACAGAGGAGTTCTAGGTTTTGATGTTGGCTTCTTGTTCTTTGCCAGCTGAGTGAACTCAGGCAAGCCACACCCCTTCTCTAAGCATTGAATTACTTGTCCTACAGGGTTGTTGGGAGGGGAACATAACATGATTTGGACTGCAATTGCCTTGGAAAGTAGTAAACACAAATGCTTGACGTTCTTAAGTGGCATTTTAGAGTACAGTGATGTGAGCTGGTATTAGGAGGAAGGTTGGGAGTGGGAATGTATTGGAAGAGGGGAGGAAGTATTTCTTCTAGTTGGCTGATAAGGGCCTGAACTGGGGCCCTGGCAATGAGAATGGAGAAGGTATAGATCTGACAGAGTTTGAAAGAAGAATCAGGTGGCCTGGATGAGGGCATTGAGTGCAGATTAACCTTAGGAGCTGGGAGAAGGACAGTGCCAACAAAGGGAATAGGGTAGTTGAAAAGGGAGTATTGGGATGGAGGGCAAGCCTTTTTGTAAAACTGACTGGGCAGAAATGCTGGATGTAAGCAGTTAGAAATGAGGGCTGGAAGTTCTGCTTTACAGGTTGGGCTGGTTATGTGGATGTGAGAGTCATCATCTCAGATAATGACTGATACCATGAGAACGTGAGCTGTCCAAGGAAACAACATATAAGGCACTACTTATTTTGCTCATCCTGGTTGATTTGGTGCCAGAACAACAGGCGGAAGGGTGAAAAATTCTATTAGTCAGCTGGTTGTCTGAACTGCTCAATGTTAGCCAAGCAGTTTGACAGATCTTTCCACTGTGTCGAAGTCTGAGCTGACTGCTCTGGCATTTTGACAGATAATTTCTGATAAATTCTGTGTGTGTGTATTAAATGGAAAGAAATTGTCTTGGATTTAGCATTCCAGGGTACTAGTTTCTAGGCCCCAGTGTCACCCAGGACCTCCTGAGGCCTTTTCAGGGGTAATGCATGCTTAGGTTTGCTCCTGGAGAGGTCACTCGGATGTAATGAAGGGTCTGGCCAACCCCTAGGCTATTTGGTAACAACTGGAGCCATTCCAGCATCTTCAGAGAGCCTGCCAAGGGGGTTCCAGACCTTTCAGTCAGCGGGACCTAATTATAATATTTAGCAAAGGGAGGGCAGTTTCTTATTCAACTCCAGCATAAACACAAGGATTTCTTCCAGACAGGGATGTCATGAAGATTTTCTGTTGATTTGATTTTGGAGTAACCATGGAGAGCATAGATGAGAAGAATTTGAATGAGGTGTTTATTTATACCTGGGTTGTTTTGTCTTGGGTCATTTCCTCATGATATGCTTCCCACTCTCTTTCTGTAGCCTTGACCACTCTTTAATATTTGTTTTTTTGATTCCTTGTGGCTTCACAGACCAAAATGGCACTCTAAATTAAGGTATTCAGCCAGGTGCGGTGGCTCACGCCTGTAATCTCAGCACTTTGGGAGGCCACGGCAGGCAGATCACCTGAGGTCAGGTGTTCAAGACCAGCCTGGCCAACATGGTGAAACCCCGTCTCTATTAAAAATACAAAAATTAGCTGGGTGTGTTGGTGGGCAATAATCTCAGTTACTCGGGAGGCTGAGGCAGGAGAATTGCTTGAACCTGGGAGGCGGACTTTGCAGTGAGCCGAGATTGCGCCACTGCACCATAGCCTGGGCAACGAGCGAGACTCTGTCTCAAAAAAAAAAAAAAATAAATAAGGTTTTCAGAGATGCTTCTGATAGTGAATTACCTCACTAGTTATCTTTTCTCTCTATTTCTATCTCAATCCCAGGCAATTTTGTTCTCCTGAGGGAACCCTGATCCCCACCCTGTATACTTTCCTCTTTTCACTTGTGTCAGATTTTTAAAGTTCCCATAGTTAAAAAAATCCCAGCTTGAAGTCATAGCATTATGGTATCTTCTCCTGGCCTTCCATGTACAACTGTGTGAACTGGAAGGATTGTCACACAGTGGAGGAAGAAAAAGGGCTTTTGTCCCAGGGAAGGATTACTGAACCATTTAATCTGTATATGAAAAGCTAAAGTTAATTCAGGGAGAAGAGAAAGGTGTTGCTGAAGTCAAACCATCTTTATCTCTTCAAATCTTGGCTACTCAAAGAGTGGTCTTCACCCAGGAACTTTTAGAAATGTAGAATCTCAGGTTCCACCCGACACCCACTGAATCTTAATCTTCATTTTGATGAGATCTCCAGGTGATTCCTGAGTAGATTGGAGTTTGAGAAGCACTACTCCTAATTACATCAGCATAATTCAAACTGCTCATTTCCAAAGAGAAAACTTCTGGCAATCCCAGCTGCTTACAGTGGACTCCAGGTGTTGTTTTTTAAAAATATAATTAAAATATCTTGCTGGGCATGTGGCTCACACCTGTAATCCCAGCACTTTGGGAGGCTGAGGTGGGCAGATCACTTGAGGTCGGGAGTTTGAGACCAGCCTGGCCAACATGGTGAAACCCCGTCTCTACTAAAAATACAAAAATTAGCCAGGCGTAGTGGCATGCGTCTAGTAGTCCCAGCTACTCGGGAGGCTGAGGCAGGAGAATCGCTTGAACCTGGGAGGCGGAGGTTGCAGTGAGCTGAGATCATCATGCCACTGTACTCCAGCCTGGGCGACAGAGACTCTATCTCAAAAAAAAAAAAAAGGCCAGGCGTGGTGCCTCACGCTTGTAATCCCAGCACTTTGGGAGGCCGAGGCGGGCGGATCACGAGGTCAGGAGATCGAGACCATCCTGGCTAACACGGTGAAACCCCATCTCTACTAAAAATACAAAAAATTAGCCGGGCGTGGTGGCGGGCGCCTGTAGTCCCAGCTACTTGGGAGGCTGAGGCAGGAGAATGGCGTGAACCTGGGAGGCGGAGCTTGCAGTGAGCCGAGATCGCACCACTGCATTCCAGCCTGGGCGACTGAGCGAGACTCCATCTCAAAACAAAAACAAAAACAAAAAAAACTTTACTGAGTTATGATTTAGGTACCATAATATTCTCTAGTTTTAAGTGTACAATTCAATGATTTTTAAGAAATTGACAAGTTGTACAATCATCACCACAATCTACCTTTTAGAAGATTTCCATCACCTCCAAAGGATCCTTGGGTCCATTTACAGTTAACCCTGTTCCTACCCCCGACCCCAGATGACCACTAATCTTTCTGTCTCTATAAATTTGCCTTTTCTGGATAGTCATGTAAATGGAAGTATACAGTATGTGGCCTTTTATGATGGGCTTCTTATGCCGAGTGTAATGTGTTTGAGATACATCCATGTTGTAGCATATGTCAGCACTTCTTTATTTTTCATTGCAAGTAATAATCCGTTATATGACTAGAACACATTTTGCTTATGCGTTAACTAGTTGATGGGCATTTAGATTATTTCTGCCTTTTGGCTATCATGAATAATGTTGCTGAGGTATCTGCATGCAAGTCTTAGTATGGATATATTTCTGTTTCTCGGGTAGATACTTAGTGGATTTGCTGGGTCATGTGGTAAATTTATGTTTAACTTTTTGAAAAAATTGTTGTTTCTTAAAAAACTGTGGGCTGGGCATGGTGGCTTACGCCTGTAGTCCCAGTACTTTGGGAGGCCAAGGCAGGCGGATCACCTGAGGTCGGGAGTCTGAGACCAACCTGACCAACAGGGAGAAACCCTGTCTCTACTAAAAATACAAAATTAGCTGGGCATGGTGGTGCATGCCTGTAATCCCAGCTACTGGGGAGGCTGAGGCAGGAGAATCTCTTAAACCCAGGAGGTGGAGGTTGCAGTGAGCTGAGATCACGCCATTGCACTCCAGCCTGGGCAACGAGAGAGAAACTCTGTCTAAAAACAAACAAACAAACAAACAAACAAACAAACAAACAAACAGCAAACTGTGGTAATGCTGGGCATGGTAGCTCATGGCCTGTAATCTTAGTACTTTGGGAGGCTGAGGTGGGAAGATCCCTTGAGTCCAGGAGTTTGAGACCAGCGTGAGTAACATAGTAAGACCCTGTCTCTACCAAAAAATAAAAATAAAAAATAAAATAAAATAAATTATCCAGGTATAGAGGTACATGCCTGTGGTCCTGTCTACTCAGGAGGCTGAAGTTGGAGGATTGCTTGAACCCAGGAGGTTGAGGTTGTAATAAACCGTGATCATGCCACTGCACTCCTGGGCAACAGAGTGAGACCCTGTCTCAAAACAACAACAACAACAACAACAAAACTGTGGTAAAATATAGATGATCTAAAGTTTACCATCTGAACTATTTTTAAGTGTCTAGTTCATTGGTATTAAGAAATTCACATTATTGTGCAATCATCACCACCATTCATCCACAGAACACTTTTCAGCTTGCAAAACTGAAACTCTGTGTTCATTAAACAGTAACTCCCTCTTCCTTCCTCCAACCCCTCGGCAACCACCATTCCTATCTCTATGAATTTGGCTACCATAGACACCTTACCTAAGTGGAATCATACAGTATTTGTTATTTTGTGACTATTTTACTTAGCATAACATTCTCAAGTTTCATTCAGGTTGTGGCATGTGTCAGAGTTGCCTTTCTTTTTAAGGTTATATAATAGCCCTTTGAATGTATATACTACGTTTTACTTATTTATTCATCTCTTAAGGGATGCTGGGGTTGCTTGGACCTTCTTGCTGTTGTGCTTAATAATGATACTAGGACATGGGTGTCCAAATATTTCTTTGAGTTCCTACTTTCAATTCTTTTGGGTATATACCCAGAAGTGGAATTGCTGCATCATATAGTAATTCCATTTCTAATATTTTGAGAAACTGTCATACTGTTTTCCATAGCAGCTATACCATTTTACGTCTTCAGCAGGAATATTCAAGGTTTCCAATTTCTCTACATCCTCTCCAACACTGTTTTCTGTTTCTTTTGTAGTAGCCATGCTAATGGGAGTGAGGTGGTATTTCATTGTAGTTTTAATTTGTATTTTCATACGTATATATGAAAAAATAATATATATCAAAAAATATATTATACATAAAAATATATAATTTATAATACATAATATATTATATATTATATATTATACATAAAATATATATAATACATAAAATATATAATATATAATATACATAAAATATATATAATATACATAAAATATAATATATTTGTATAAAATATGTATTATATATAATATATAAAATATATAATATATAATATATAAAATATATAATATATAATATATAAAATATATAATATATATTATATAAAATATAAAATATATATTATATAAAATATAAAACATATTATATAAAATATATAATATATAATATATAAAATATATATTATATATAATATATATTATATATTATATATAAAATATAATATATAATATATATTATATATAAAATATATTATATATAATATATAATATATAAAATATATTATATATAAAATATATAATATATTTTATATATAATATATAAAATATATTATATATAATATATAAAATATATTATATATAATATATAAAATATATTATATAATATATATAATATATATTATATAAAATATATTATATATATTATATATAATATATAATAATATATAAATATATATTTTATATAAAATATATAATATATAAAAATATATACAAAATATATAATATATAAAAATATATATAAAACATATAATATATAATATATATAATATATAATATATAATATATAATATATGATATATAATATATAAAATATAATATATATTATATAAATTATATAATATATATTATATATTATATAATAAATATAATATATTATATAAATATAATATATTATATATAATATAATATATAATATATAATATATAATTTATATATTACATAATATATAATATATATTATGTAACATATATTATATATAATATGTATTATATATAATATATAGAAATTATATATATATTATATATATATATATATATATATTAGAGGTAGTTTTGCTCTGTCACCCAGGCTGGAGTGCAGTGGCATGATCTTGGCTCATTGTAACGTCCGCCTCCTGGGTTCAAGCGATTCTGTTGCCTCAGCTTCCCGAGTAGCTGGGATTACAGGCATGCGCCGCCACGCCCAGCCAATTTTTGCGTTTTTAGTAGAGACGGGGTTTCGCCTTGTTTGCCCGACTGGTCTTGAATTCCTGAGCTCAGGTGATCCACCTGCCTCAGCCTCTCAAAGTATTGGGATTACAGGCGTGAGTCACCGTGCCTGGCCCATTTTCATAATTATTAATGATGTTGAGCATCTTTTCATGTGTTTATTGACCATTTGTATATTTTCTTTGGAGAAGTGTCTGCTCAAGTCCTTTGCCCGTTGTAAAATTTCGTTGTTGTTGTTGTTGTTGAGTTGTAGGCATTCTTTATATATTTTGGATATTAATCTGTTATCAAATATATGGTTTGCAAATATTTTCTCCCATTCTCTGGGTTGCCTTTTCACTCTGTTGTGTATGTCTTTTGGTGCACAGAAATTTAAAGTTTTTACTAATTCCAGTTTATCTGTTTTTCTTTTGTTGCCTGTGTTTTTGTTACTTATTTTTAGACAGTATCTTGCTCTGTTGCCCAGGCTGGAGTACAGTGGCACAGTCATGGCCCATTGCTGCCTCGAATTCCTAGGCTCAAGGGATCTGCCTGCCTCAGCCTTCTGAGTGGCTGTGACTGCAGGCGTGCACCACTATGTCCAGCTAATTTTTAAAATTTTTGTAGAGATGGAGTCTTGTTTGTCGCTCAGGCTGGTCTTGAACTCCTGACCTTCCCAGCGTGCTGGGATTATACACCTGAGCCACCACACCTGGCCGCCTGTGCTTTTGGTATTATATCCAAGACACCATTGCCTGATCTAGTATCATGAAGATTTTTTCTGTATTTTCTTTTAAGAGATTCTTTCTTTCTTTCTTTCTTTTTTCTTTTGAGATGGGGTCTCGCCCTGTTGCTCAGGCTGGAGTGCAGTGGTGCGATCTCACCTCACAGCAACTTCTGAGTAGGCCTCTTTTTTTTTTTTTTTTTTTTTTTTTTTGAGATGGTTGCTCTGTTGCCCAGGCTGGAATGTAGTGGCACAATCTCAGCTCACTGCAACCTCTGCCTCCCAGGTTCAAGCAATTCTCCTGCCTCAGCCTCCCAAGTAGCTGGGATTACAGACGTGAGCCACCATGCCCGGTTAATTTTTGTATTTTTAGTAGTGACAGGGTTTCACCATGTTGGCCAGGCTGGTCTTGAACTCCTGACCTCGTGATCCAACTGCTTTGGCCTCCCCAAGTGCTGGGATTACAGACGTGAGCCACCACGCCCGTCCGAGATTCACAATTTTATGTTGAAGTCTTTCATCTATTTTGAGTTCATTTGTGTGTGTGTTATTAGCTAAGGGTCCAGCTTCATTCTTGTGCACGCAGATACCTAGTTTTTCCAGCACCATTTATTGGAAAGACTGTCTTTTCTCTATTGAATGGTCTTGGCACACTTGTCAAAATCATTTGACCATTATCTGTGAGGGTTTATTTCTGGGCTATCTATTCTGTTCCATTAGTATATAAGAAGCTAACAAACTGTTTTCCAAGGTGATTGTACCTTGTTACATCCCACAAACACTGTATGAGGATTCCAATTTTTCACATGCCTGATAATTTGTTATTGTCAGCTCCTTTTGAAAAAAGAACTTATTTTGTGTTTAATTGACACCTAATAATTATACATATTGATGGGGGCATAGTGTGGTGTTTTGAAACATGTATACATTGTGTAATGGCCAAATCAGTGTAATTAGCATGTTCATCACCTCAATCACTTGTCGTTTCTTTGTGATGAACATTCAAAATCCTCTCTTGTAGCTATTTTGTAATATGCAATATATTATTGTTAACTATAGTCACTCTGCTGTGCGATAGAACACCAGAATTTACTCCTCCTATCTATATTTGGTTAGAGAGATCTTATTGGGTGAGAAGTTACGGTTTTGATCCTTGACATTTAAACATTATGACTTTGTCCAGCATGGAGCAGAGAGATAGTGAATAAGAGTGAGTCCTTCCTCTCTCACAACCACAGTGCCAGTTACCTGCCTGGACACATTTTGTGCATCTGCAGGGTAGAATGAGTAACCCCAGGCAAGTCTCTTATCACCTAGAGCCTCAGCTTTCTCTTTTAATAATGGCAATAATTCATACTTTACTTACATCGAGTGAGATAAGAGTACATGTACATTTTTAATTTTGGGTGCTAAATAAATGTTGGATCAGTTATACTGAATAAATTTTCCATCAACGTGTTCTTGCTGTGGGACATCCTTGACACTAATTTAAGTTTTCCAACAAATGCGACTTTCCAATATTTTAAGCATGACAGAATTTTGCTAGACAGCTGGCTGTCTTTCTCCTGTTCCTCTGGATGCCACTCAAATATCTTCACACCCATCTCACTCATTAACACTGCGTGAACTGTGAGCTCTCCACCCCTTGTCTGTCTGTAATCTGGGTTGTGACTACTTGTTTATCCAGTTTATCTTCTTTCTCATCATCCATCCTGGTTTCTGCATACTATAACAACATCGGTTGCATACTATTGACCTCTAACCCTGGATCCTGTTGGGATGAAAACATTATCCCAGTCCTGTTGAAAGTAGTGCAGTGGCCTTTTCTTCTTTCTTGGTTCTGCAATGTCTGCAGAGATGTGCTCTTGGGGGGATGAAGACATCTGGGTAGCTTTCCCCTCCCTGTGCCCAGGTTGCTAGCTGCTACAGTAATTGGCTTGGCAGTGCACTCCCTAAAAGGTTGTCCTTCAGCTGGTACTTCATTAAAGCTGCAAGGCCAACTCCCTTGGGAGTTCCCTTAGACAGCAGCTGTCATGCCTAATTAAGGAGAGACATGGGAAAGGTGTTTTGAAAGGAGACCTCTTATCTCAAAGAACAGTGGCCAGGCCTGAACATTGGAATGGGGAGATGAAGGCCAAAGTGGAGGGCATGGTAGCAGCAGCTCAGAAAACTTGGCAGAAAATGCTTTGCTGGCAGTCAAGGATAAGAGCATTGACTGTTTTTTAAAGGACACAGTATGTCCTTTTTAGCAAATCAAGCAACGAGTCCCATATATATTAAACATTTTGTACACTTAGGTTGTTAGGTGTCCCATGGAGCATGCACACATGCAAGAACCAATTTTCATATCCTGCAAAAAATACTGAAACAAGTAAGGAAAACTCAAGGGATTCTCATATATATCAACAGGGTATAACTTTAAAGAGTTAGGACCACTTAGGGATGCTGAGACTATTCTATGCTTAAACTGTTAGGGTCCATAGTGAAGACCTGGGGCTTGGGGGTGGAGTCCCTTTATAGTCTAGTGCACCAATATCCAATAGTAATATGGAGGCCGCATGTATTATTTAACATTTTCTAGTAGTCCTGTGTATTAGTTTCTTAGGCCTGTCATAACAAATAACCACAAAATATGTGGCTTAAAACAACAAATACAGTTTTTTTTTATTCACAGTTTTGGAGGCTGGAAGTCTGAGATCAAGATGTCATCTGGGCCACACTCCTTTCGAAGGCTGTAGGGAAGAATCCTTCCTTGCCTCTTCCTAGCATCTGGTGGTGCTTGGCAATCCTTGGCATTCTTTGGCTTATAGTGAGACCCTGGTCTGTCTCATAGTGAGATCCAGCCTCTGCTTCTATCTTCACTTGGCCTTGTTTACTGTTTGTCTGTGTCTGTCTCCCAATCTCCTTCTTCTTTCTCTTAGGAAAACGCCAGTCATTGATTTTAGGGCTTAGGATAATTTCATCTGCATGTCCTTAACTGATCACATCTGCAATGAACCTATTTCCAAATATGGCCCCATTTTGAGGTTCCAGGGGAACATGAACTTTATTTATTATTATTATTTGAGACAGTCTCACTCTGTCACCTAGCTGGAGTGCAGTGGTGCCATCTCAGCTTACTGCAACTTTGGCCTCCTGGGTTCAAGCAATTCTCCTGCCTCAGCTTCCCGAGTAGCTGGGATTACAGGCATGTGTCACTATGCCTGGCTAATTTTTGTGTTTTTATTAGAGACAGGGTTTCACCATGTTGGCCAGGCTGGTCTCGAACTCCTGACCTCATGTGTGATCCTCCCACCTCGGCATCCCAAAGTGCTGGGATTACAGGCATGAGCCACCACACCTGGCTGGGACATGAACTTTAGGGCACACACTATTTAACCCACTGCACCGCATTAAAAAAAATCAGAAAAGCCAAAAATTTAATTTTATTAATTCTAACTTTAACTGAATATTTCAAAATATTATTATAGTATGTAATCAATATAAAATAATTCTTAATGTGATATTTTAACATTTTTTAATACTAAGTCTTTGAAATTCAGGATGTATTTTCAAACACTCATAACACATCTCAATTTTTATTGCCAATTTTTAAAGACTCCGTATTCGCTTGTGGCTGGCTGCCACATCTTGGACAGCACAGTTGGAGTGCTGCGGGGCTGACAAAACTTTTATGCTTCTCAGTGTTTCACCCCATGTTGTCTCCCTCTCTTCATTCCTCTTAGTTTTCAGGGAATTTTAATTTGTTTGGGAAGTCTCAGTCATTATGAACAAAAGAAATAAAAATCTACTTTGTACTGGGATCCCAAGACTCAGTGGAGGAAGTAAAATCAGCCAATTTTGAAAGAAAAGATCTTTATTCAGTTACATTTTTAAGCATCAGTGTTTATTGTATGGTAGAATTCATTAAGCACTCTATCACAAGTGGTTTCAACACGTGCGGTTAATATTCAAGATGTAACTTTTTTTTTTTATTGAGTAGGGGAAATATAAGACCTTATTATTACAAATCTCCCTGCCATGAGATTTGTGACTCACCCATTTATGAGCCCCCAGTGAACACAGCCATTATTCTCTGTCATGTTAAGACAAGAAGGGGCATAAACAAACTTTTTTTCTGGGCTGACTGAACTTAGTCTGTTGCAACAATGAAGTTAAGATCTATATCTCTAAAACTCTGTGTTGTCTTCTCCAAGAATTTAAAGCTTGTTACTTGTTAGCATGCATCTCAGGGCAAGGCAGAGTTTTATAAGCAAGCCCATAGGAAGAAAAGTTTTAGATCCTTGAATTATTTATTTATTTATTTATTTATATTTTTTTAAACTTCTGAGACAGGGTCTCACTCTGTCACCCAGGCTGGAGTGCAGTGGTGCGATCTTGGCTCACTGCAACCTCTGCCTCCCGGGTTCAAGCGATTCTCCTGCCTCAGCCTCCCAAGTAGCTGGGATTACAGGTGCCCACCACCACACCTGGCTAATTTTTGTATTTTTAATAGAGATGGGGTCTCGCCATGTTGGCCAGGCTGGTCTCGAACTCCTGACCTCAGGTGATCTGCCTGCCTTAGCCTCCCAAAGTTCTAGGATTACCTGTGCCTGTCCCGTCTGGCTTAGTTTCATTTCTTTTTTCTTTCTTTCTTTCTTTTTTTTTTTTTTTTTTTTGAGGCAAGGTCTTACTCTGTCACCCAGGCTGGACTGCAGTGGCGCAATCTTGGTTCACTGTAACCTCTGCCTCCCGGGTTCAAGCGATTCTGCTGCCTCAGCCATCTGAGTAGCTGGGATTACAGGTGTGCACCACCATGCCGACTAATTTTTGTATTTTTAGTAGAGATGGGATTTCACCATGTTGGCCAGGCTGGTGTCGAACTCCTGACCTCAGGTGATCCGCCTGCCTCGGCCTCCCAAAGTGCTGCAATTATAGGTGTGAGCCACTGTGCTCGATCCTGTCTGGTTTAATTTCAACACGTCTTTACCCACTGTGCTGTAGCCACATTGGCCTTTACTTTCTGTTGAGCAAGCCAGGCACTCTCTTGCCTTTGCGCTAGCTGTGTTTCCCTTATACTAGATACCTAATGACCAACTCCCACCTTTCTTCAAGTCTTTGCTCTAAGGTCATCTCAAAAAGTCCTAGTTAAAATTATACCTTTTATCCCACCCTCTGCTAAGTTCCCTGTACTCGTCCTTTTTTCTTTCTTTCCATAGCACCATCACATTCTCCAGTATATTCTATAATTTACTCATTTGTGTTAATCTTGTTTTCCCCATCCCTGGCTACCCCTAATGTAATCTCCAGGAGAGTAGAATCTTTGTTTCATAGTCAATAGTACCTGGCATGTAGTAGGCCTCAATAAATATTGTTGAAAGAATGAGTCAGTGTGCATAACTGCTTGGCTTGAAATGCTGTTCTCCAAACTCAAGGTGTTTTTGGTTATTACTGTTTTTTCCTTCTAGGTTTGGCCTGCCATATTTAATTGCTTTGTTGGGGCCATTTAGTCATTTTTCTTTCCCTAACTTAAGGTCCTTTGGGAAAGGGCTGTGGATCAGACCAACTATTCAGAAAAGCTGGAGGCTTAGGGAGTTCCTGGAAGTAGCTATGCGGCAACTAAGAGAGGTTGGTCCACAATAAGGGTGGTTTCCTCTGACTCTACAAAATCTTAGTGATACTTTTGTAGGGGAAGAAAGCTGTTTTCCGTTTACCATTTTAGGTGCATTGGTTGGGGCCCTGTCAGTCAGACTAACAAAATACATTAACAAGAGAAAAACAAAAACAAGTTTATTGACATATTCATTGCGTATGAACATGAGAGCACCCAGTGAAGAGTAACTCAAGGAGGTAGTTAGAACTTGGGCTTATAGGCTATCTCAGCAAAGACTAGTAAATTTTTAGAGAATCCAGAAGACAAAGGAAAAGGACCTTGAGCTGCTAGGGACAGCAGATTGTGGGAAGGCAAGTATGTGGGGAAACCAATGGTAGATCAGGGCTGGTTTTAGCAAGGTTTGTTAGGTAGATTCCCCTGGTACCCTATCTGGGCTGATAAAGGTCAAGAGTTGTCTCCAAGATCAACTTCTGTCCTTCTTGTTAGAGAGGGAAGTGGGGATAGCTTTAAGAATTTATGTCCTGCTTCTGGGGATATAGGGGAGGGCAGAGAGCTTTTCTTTTTCTTTTCTTTTCTTTTTTTTTTTGAGACAGAGTCTCACTCTGTCGCTTAGGCTGGAGTGCAATGGTGCAATCTCAGCTCATGGCAACCTCTGCCGCCCGGGTTCAAGTGATTCTCCTGCCTCGGCCTCCTGAGTAGTTGGGATTACAGGTGCCTGCCACCATACCCTGCTAATTTTTGTGTTTTTAGTAGAGACGGGGTTTCACCATTCAAGACTGGCCAGGCTGGTCTTGAACTCCTGACCTCATGATCCACCCGCCTTGGCCTCCCAAAGTGCTGGAATAACAGGTGTGAGCCACTGCGCCTGGCCAAGCTTTTCTTGTATCTGCATTTTAATAACCCTTAGGCCAAAGTTGTATATTTTGGTTTGCCATATTCTCCTATTCACTGTCTTCATTGTAAATTCTCATGACAATTTCCTTCAAGAACATGGCCTCTGAGATCTTTGCAACCTCTGAAGAGGTGGATGGCTCATTACAGAGAATTTCAAGGCCAGGTTCAGCCTGGCAACAGAGAACTCTGGGGGTAAGAGTTGGGCCTGCCTGATGCCTAGACAAAAGACGGTCACTTGAGCTACTCACTGGGGGATGTAGCTATGGGGATGCTGATGTAGGTGCTTCTCCTGGCCCTGCCTTCTCCATCCTTATTAATACAAAATGTGAAAAGCAGTCAGGTTAGGTATTCCAGATTCACATGGCCCACTGAAAAGGACTCATTCAAAGGCAGATTTTTCTTCTACCATGACCCTTCTTACCTTGCCAATTGTTTATTCTCTTTTCTTTCTTTCTTTTTTTTTTTTTTTTTTTTTGAGATGGAGTCTCGCTCTGTACCCAGGCTGGAGTGCAGTGGTGCGATCTCGGCTCACTGCAAGCTTCGCCTCCCAGGTTCACGCCATTCTCCTGCTTCAGCCTCCCGAGTAGCTGGGACTACAGGCGCCTGCCACCACGCCCGGCTAATTTTTTGTATTTTTAGTAGAGATGGGGTTTCACCATGTTAGCCAGGATGGTCTCAATCTCCTGACCTCGTGATCCGCCCACCTTGGCCTCCCAAAGTGCTGGGATTACAGGCGTGACCCACTGTGCCTGGCTTCTCTTTTCTTATACTGTTATACATATATACACACTTCAGAAATGATCTCTGTCCTGGAGAATTTTATGTATGAGGTCAAAGCAGCAGCCACTCTGACAATTTTCTTCAAATGAGACTTATGCTGCTGGTCACGGTGGCACACGCCTGTAATACTGGCACTTTGGGAGGCCAAGATGGGCGGATCACCAGAGGTCAGGAGGTCGAGACCAGCCCTGGCAACATGGCGAAATCCTGTGTCCACTAAAAATACAAAAATTAGCTGGGTGTGGTGGCGCATGCCAGTAACCCCAGCTACTCAGGAGGCTGAGGCAGAAGAATTGCTTGAACCTGAGAGGTGGAGGGTGCAGTGAGACAAGATCTTGCCACTGCACTCCAGCCTGGGCAACACAGAGAGACTCTGTATGAAAAAAAAAAAAAAAACCCAAAAAGTTTGGATAACTGTATTACAAAAGTAAAAATAAGTCAATATTAATAATATCTTTTCTTTAACCCATATATCCAAAATAATACATTTAAACATATAATTTCAATATATAATATAAAAATTGTTAATGATATATTTTATATTTTGCGCTAGTCTTCTAAATCTGTATATTTTGCAACTACAGTGCACTTTGATTTGAACTAGCTGGATTTCTAGTGCTCAATAGCCACATGTGGCCAGAGGCTACCGTACTGGATAGTATATGTAGATGGCTCTACCCTAGAGTAACTTCATCTGTGTTACACGTTATTCTAACAGTGTATCTTCTGGTTTCCCAGCCACAGCTGACTTGAAGCAGTAAATAAATGGTGAGAGTGACAGAGTGCTAAGAATAGTAGAGAAGGGGCAGAAGAATTATTTTTATAAGTGGCTGAGGTCATTCATTGCAAGCACAAATGAAAGGTATGAACCTTTCATATGTTGAGACCTGCTGAAGCATACAGTGTGGTACCTGGTAGAATAATTGATAATTTTTCATGCTTGCCTTCCATTTCATAGGTCAAATCACTTAAAGAAGGCCACATCATGTTCACTCTTGTCTACAAACATAGGGAAGTGTGAAGAGTATGTGGACAAAGTTAAGGAAGCTTTCTATCAAGTGTTGCTAAAATAATGGTGTTCTAGTACAGGAAACCTGGGAAATGTATGTGTAAGTAGAAACCCAGGACTACATGATGAAGCCCTCTTCATTTCTAAAGCTGGGAGCTCACAGAAGTCTTGGAGGAGCCTGCAAGTGTTCCTTCAGCTGGGTGTGCCCCGTCTCATCTTCCTAAGATTGCTAACTTCTTCTCTTCTATGGGTTTCCCTTCTGGTCCATGGGGCAGAGATGCAGCTGGTGCCTTGGAACCTGCAAGGCTCAACCTTAGCCTAGACCTTAGCTGTGTTTGTGGGACATCAGGAGTCTGGCTTGTGGATTTGGAATGTCCATCTTTTGAGATGGACTTTCTTGGAACTCACCACTTCATGGACACCCACTGGGGGCAATGGTAGCAAAGTGTGTGGGTCAGCTGTGTGAGCTGTAGCATGCAGATTCCAGCCAGCAGAAAACAAAAGAAAACAAAAAGCAAAGCACTCAAATCAAATACCACCTTTGGGTTTTCTGTTTTTCTCTTGTGTATATGGAAGACGACAAAGTCAGGGGTGAGGGGATAGCTGTCATATAATTAGTGTACATTGTTCTCATGTAAAACCATCAGTCCACGGCTGCCTGTTAAATAATTTTGTCTCTTTCTTTATTCCATTTTTAGGCCGAGGAGTCTTGTAAATGTAATGGCTGGAAAAACCCTAACCCCTCACCCACTCCCCCCAGAGCCGATCTGCAGCAAATAATTGTCAGTCTAACAGAATCCTGTCGGAGTTGTAGCCATGCCCTAGGTGAGTTCCTAAATCTTCAAGGAAAGTATAACGAGTTCATTGTAGCGTGAGACTCTTAACTTACTGAATTCTGTGGGTTCACCAAATTTGAATGCTATGTACCTCTGTATGAGACCAACAACAAGAGTCTCTCTAGTCTCACGAGTTTGCTGGGAAGGGCTTCTCGTGAGAGACAAATGCTGCACTGTGTGCAGTGACTTTGTCCCTTCTTCCTTTCAAGAGCTGAGTTGGACTGGGGGATTGCCAAATAAGATGAAACATGACAATCGAGCTAGTTAGCATGAATAATGTGTAACATGTCCTGATTCATTTTGGGGGTTGGGGCCTGAGGGTCTTTGACCTCAGGGTTGAAACCTCAATCAACTGGTTTAATGATAATAATGATCATTTTTATTATTTCTGTTGCCCTGAACTTTCTGGGGTGCTTCATTTTATCTTCATATTCCTTAGTTTTGTGTATCTGATAGCTCTTTCTTCACTGGGCTGCTCTTTATTGTGTTTATTGAATGTTTACTGGTGGTTTCCCTTTCAACTTTCTTATCTGACTCTGCAAAATAATCAGTCAGTGATGGCTCAGTAGGCCCTGCTGCAGTCACTCAAAAGGCCTGTGCTAGTATGTTGTTCTTTGTCCTAATACTAGTTTTATGATTAAAATATTTAAAAAAATCATATGTTGTTTGAGTAGATAAAAGTTGAGGAATTAGTTTTTCCTAGATACTAAAATTTTAGTCCACGAAGAATCTTAGACTATTCTTACTTTCCTGCCTTCAGTTATACAGTCTCCCCCAAAATGTCAACAAGGCCAGTTTGCTGTCCGTGACTGCAAGGACATAGCACTCATTGGGCAGAACGTTCTTGCTAAGGTACTTACTCTTTCCACCTGACCATTATAAGTGGGTGACTTCTCATGCCATCATTTCTGTAGAGCTTCCTGCTTACAAGAAATGGTGTCGCCTCCAAGGTTAGCATGGTGTTAGATCGTCTGAAATTTTATTTTGTACTCAGAGAGTATTTCAATATTTACAGAGCATAAAAGTAGATAATGTGATCTTCCCAAGAAGTCATCACATTGGAATAACCTTCTGAAAACAGAAATAGTCCTGATCTCACAAAAGCAACACACTAATAATTTCATCATTTTGTTAACTTAATTGGTATCTCAAATAATGTGAACTCTGAGTTTTGAAGCACTCAATACAGAGCAAAAATTTCAAAAGTTAGAGAACTGTCCTTGATTATAATTTACCTTTTTTTTTTTAAAGAAAAAAAACAAAACAGAACGAAACAAAACAACCACTAACTATGAATGGAGTGAATGGAGTTTAGGATTGCCTCAGGAAATATGACGTAATAAATGTCTGGACTCAAGAAATCCTTAAGCCCTAGGCTTGAAGTGTATTTGTTATTGATTGGGAAATCCTATTATCCTACATCAATTAACGTTGAAAACAGGATCTTCTTTCTTTCTTAGCTGAGCAGATTGTCTCCATTCTAAGCACGTAAACACACATGAATGCCTGAAGGCAGAGACAGTGCTTCACAAAAAAAGCCAACTTTGTTTCCTTTTTTATTTCTTACCAAGCTTTGAAAACAAATGCCCTCATTCTGCAATACATAATCAAGAATGAAGAATGAAAAAAAAAATCACATATCCTTTGACCTGGCAAATCCATGCCAGAAATTTAATCTGTGTGTAAATTAAGATGTGCCCTCAAATTAAACTAAAAGGACGGTGACAGTGTTTTCTGGCCTTACTTACGATAGTAAAAAGCATGAAACAACCTAAATATTCCAATGTAGGAGATGATTGTGAAGAAATCAGGTAATAAAGCAGCTTGATAGGAGGTTTTATAATTTAGGACTAAATTATTGGATCTATCAGCCTGAGTTCAAATCCTAACTCTGTAACCGGTAGCTGTGAGTATGAGCACATTACTTAATCTGCCTGGACCTCAGTTTTTTCAACTCTGAAATGGGTTAATACATAGTAGTATTTACCTTGCAGGATCATTGTGAGGATTAAATGAGATAAGAAAAAGTCTTAGAATAGTACCTGGCATGTAAAATACATGATTATTGGCTGATGTTGTTAGTAGTAGTGGTACTATAACACTATCAGGGTTCTTTCACTTCACACAGCAGATATATACTCTGTCTAGCTTAAATAAGAAAACAATGCATATAAGAAGGGTACTAGTAGCTTCTAGAAGCTGAAAACAATGGGAAAACAGGTTTTGATCTTGTTTGGGGATCTCAGCTGCAGAAGTTCACAGAGCTTCTGTTCAGTCTGCTGCCACTCAATGATTTAGGATTCAGCTCCAACTGCCTCTGTCCCTGTGAGTATTGGTTCAGGATTTAAATACCCTGTGGAGGAGCTTGTGCCTGTTAAGTGTCTAACCCCGAAGTTTACCCCAAGGGAACTAAGAAGTTGGTCCTTTCCCAAATACAGGATGCTGACTCAGAAACAGCATTGATGTTTCATGAGTATAATCCCATTTTATTACTTTAGAAAATATAATACCATAAGGCCGGGCGTGGTGGCTCACGCCTGTAATTCCAGCACTTTGGGAGGCCGAGGCGGGCAGATCACAAGGTCAGGAGTTCGAGACCAGCCTGGCCAACATGGTGAAACCCCGTCTCTACTAAAAATACAAAAATTAGCTGGGCATGGTGGCAAGCACCTATAATCCCAGCTACTCGGGAGGCTGAGGCAGGAGAATTGCTTGAACCTAGGAGGCGGAGGTTGTAGTGAGCCGAGATTGCACCACTGCACTCCAGCCTGAGCAATATTGCGAGACTCCGTCTCAAAAACAAAAAAGAAAATATAATAGTATAAAACTTTTTTCTATTTTACTCAACACAGAACACTTCTGTGACCAGGTGTGTGGGTTTTTTTTTTTCTTCACTCACCAAGCAGTTCACCCACTCTCTGAACACTAGCTGGAGGTCCCATAATTCATTTCGGTTCTGACATGACCTACCTGGAGATAGCATCACATCCCACAGGTTAAGGGCTCAGTCCCACAATACTGCTCCCACTTCAGATGCCAATTGCAAGTCCCAGGTTATGACCTTTGCTTCTGACCGACCGGCTATAAATCAGGGTTCCCATCATACCCCTTCCTTGGTTTCAATAATTTGCTAGGATGGCTTACAGAACTCAAGGAAACACTTCAGTTTACTGGTTTAATATAAAGGATACACAGACAGCCAGATGAAGGGATGCACATGGCAAGGTTTGGGGAAGGGGAGTGAAGCTTCCTTGCCCTCTCCAGGTGCACGACCCCCCAGGCACCTCCACATGTTCAGCAACCTGGAAGCTTGAGCTTGTAATCCCAGCTACTTGGGAGACTGAGGCATGAGAATCGATTAAACCTGGGAGCAGAGGCTGCAGTGAGCCGAGATCTCACCACTGCAGCCTGGGCCACAGAGCGAGACTCCCATCTCAAAAAAAAAAAAAATTTTTTTTTCACAGGGCTTTATCTCTACACTTTCCCTCCCTTACCTTTCTTGTAGATTGATGGGTGGGGTTGAAGTTTCCAATCCTTTAATCCTCTAATAACCTGGTCTCTCTGGTGAGCAGCTTCATCCTGGGTTATCTATGCACTATCTTAAGTCACCTCATTAGCATAAACTCAGGTATGATCAAAAGGGGCTCATGATGAACAATAAAAGATACTCCTCCTGCTCAGGAAATCCCAGGGGTTTTAAGAGCTTGTGACAGGAACTGGGACAAAGACCAAGTATATTTCATACTATACCACAAACATATATTTTAATATATATGATCAGGAAAAGGTCTGGAAGGATGTATATTGAGTTGCTGACTGATTTTCTCAGGGTACGGGGGGTATAGGTATTTAAAAAATATTTCCCCCTACTCCTTCCTTTCTTCCTTGTTTCTTCTCTATTCTTTAGTCTGCTTTCTTAAAACTGAAATTACTGCACATTTTCAAGTGGTCTTGGAATTATTGTTGGAATGCCAGTGTTTATTTATTGGTCTTAGTATAACAGCTCTAGAAAACCTTTTTCTGAGATTACTCTTCCTTCCTCCCTCCTTTCCGTGCTTTTTGAAAAACTTTTTTTCTTAATGGAAAGTTTCAAACACCCGTAAAGGCAGAAGGGATAGTTTAATGAACTGCCTTGGACTCAGCACCCCGCTCTAATGATTATTTACATTTGCCAATTTTGTTGTATCTAACCCCCTGCTTTTATTTGCCAGAGTATTTTAGCAAGTTTCCTACATTTTTTCTTATCTTATTCATGCAGATATCTTCTTAATTGTTACCGACAAAGTACAAGTTGGGGTCTAGGGAATTCTGTTAGGAATTACGCAAGCCTGAATTCTCAAATACGTTTCAATTGGTATACATTGTTGTTCTGTTTTCACATGCAGTAGTCACCATTCTGAGCATGGTTGATTTACTCACCAGTAATTGTACACACGAAATGAAATATTCTTGAATTTGTCAGAACAAAACATACTGGCTTATTGATTGAGATAGTATCAATTCTATTGATTAAATGTTGGGTTTCTTTTGCCTCAGCCATATATGTTCTTTGGAGCTCTGGTTTTATGTAGTCTCCTGACAATTTCTTTCATCCCAGACATCTTTGGTCTACCATAATTTAATACTGTTCTGTGTTTCATGGACATAAAACACAGGAGTGAGATAGTCTGATCAAGTAGAAAGAACATTCAGTTGGGAACTAGGAAGTAATAATTCTAGCCTGTCTGGGTATGGTGGTTTGTGCCTGTAATGGCAGCTACTCAGGTCGCTGAGATGGGAGGATCCTTTGAGCCCAGGAGTTTGAGGCCAAAGTGAGCTGTGATGGGGCCACTGTGTGCGTAGCCTGGGAGACAGAGCAAAACCCCACCTCTAACAAAACAAAACCAAGAAAAGAATTCTAGCTTGGCCCTGCAGTTTACCAAGTTCCTTAACCTTTTTGCTGTTTAGTATCTCCATCCACAGAATGAAATGGTTGGTCTAGACCTATGCTGTACAATAAGGTAGCCACTGGCCACATGAAATGTGTTTACTCTGAATTGAGATATGCTGTAAGTGTAAAATACACACAGTTTTTGAAGACATCATAAGCAAAAACAATGCAGAATGTCTCAGTAATTATATTTTATATTGATTATATGTTGAAATGATAATATTTTGAATATGTTGGGTTAATGTATTATTAAAATTATTTCTACTGGAAAATTTAAAAATCACATTGTATTTCTATTGAATTGTGCTGGTTTAGAATATTCTAGTTCATTCTCTGAAATTATATTTGGGATTGGCACAATAATATTCAGTTTACAAAAATTTGACAAAGGGATCTAACAAAGTGCTTTAGTTGGTGCCAGCATTTCTCCTTATTTTAGTATTAATAAAGATTTTTCTTATTTTGGGACTGCTATTTAAAAAGCAGCTTGGGTCTTGCATGGTGGCTCACACCTGTAATCCTAGCATTTTGGGAGGCTGAGGCAGGTGGATTGTTTGAGCCCAGGAATTCGAGACCACCTTGGGCAACGTGGCGAAACTCCACCTCTACAAAAAATACAAAAATCAGCTGGTGTGGTGGCATGTGCCTTTAGTCCCAGCTACTCGGGAGACTAAGGTGGGAGGGAGGATGGCCTGAGCCTGGGAGGCAGAGGTTTCAGTGGGCCGAGATCGCATCACTTGCACTGCAGCCTGGGTGATAGAGTGAGGCCCTGTCTCAAAAATAAATAAATAAATAAATAAAAAAGCAGCCTGTTTTTACGAGCAGGAAAGTAGGAAACAAATCCTTGTGATCAAAACATAATTGGAATTTCTATTGTTATTTTGGAGTCCATTGTTCTGAACTGTTTCAGAATAGACTGATTATTAAATTTGTCTAGTAATAATATTTTAGTTTAGAGGTTTTTTGATTATTTTTCAGTGTTGTCACGTTTTTCTTTCTCTTCTGTCCAGGCTGGTGTGCAGTGGTGCGATCTCAGCTTACTGCAACCTCCCCCTCTTGGGCTCAAGCGATTCTTTCACTTCAGCCTCTCGAGTAGCTGGGACCACAGACATGCAGCAACATGCCCAGCTAATTTTTTTTTTTTTTGTATCTTTGGTAGAGACGGATTTTGTTATATTGCCTGGGCTGGTCTCAAACTCCTGAGGTCAAGCGATCTGCCCACCTCGGCCTCCCAAAGTGCTGGGATTACAGCTACCGCACCCGTCATCATCTTTTTCTGATATATGTGTATATATATGTATATATATATGTACACATTCAGCAGTGGGAACTGACTGTTTTTTGTCACTATAGATTCCTTGCTTTCCTGCTTGTTTACAGTAGGGAATTTCTTTTCTGTTAACTTTTAAAATTTTGAGTTAGGCAGACCCCTCACCCTACAACCAGAATTGATTCAAAGAGACTCCCAGAGCTTTTTTTTTTTTTTTTTTGAGAAGGAGTCTCACTCTGTTGGCCAGGATGGAGTGCAGTGGCGTGATCTCCATGATCTCAGCTCACTGCAACTTCCGCCTCCCAGGTTCAAGCAATTCTCCTGCCTCAGCTTCCCAGGTAGCTGGGATTACAGGCTTATACCACCACACCCAGCTAATTTTTGTAATTATTATTATTATTATTTTTTAGTAGAGAGTGGATTTTGCCAAGTTAGCCACGCTGGTCTCAAACTCCTGATCTCAGATGATCCACCCGCCTCGGCCTCCCAAAGTGCTGGGATTACAGGCATGAGCCACCACACCTGGCCTCTTTTTTTTTTTTTTTTTTTTTTTGCCACAGAGTCTGGCTCTGTCACCCAGGCTGGAGTGCGATGGTGCGATCTCGGCTCACTGCAACTTCTGCCTCCCAGGTTCAAGCTATTCTCCTGCCTCAGCCTCCCAAGTAGCTGGGATTACAGGCACCCACCACCATGCCCGGCTAATTTTTGTGTTTTTAGTAGAGACGGGTTTTATCATGTTGACCAGGCTGGTCTCAAACTCCTGACCTCAGGTAATCTGCCCGCTTCAGCCTCCCCAAATGCTGGGATTACAGGCGTGAGCCACCGCTTCTGGCCTGAGACTCCCAGAGATTTTTAAGGAAGGTCAAGAGTTAGCTTTAACAATCACACTAGAGCTTACTTCTTGAGTGTTATGAAGAAAATACCAGTATTTTTCTCATGGAAATTTCAAGTATTTAAATCATTTATGCAGATCATTTGACTCGACACATTTTCTTTGATCATACGACATTTGCATAGACTTGTACCATATAATTGCCCCCTCAGTTCCCATTTATACATGTACTGTGCAGATGCCAAAGGACGTAAACATGGGGCCCAGCTAGCACAATGACGCAGCCTCCTGAATTGAGCCAGCATATTCCTCTTGGCTGGATGTCCACTGCTGGCTAATGCAGCCTTTCAGATGCCGGTTTCAGAGTTTTCAGGAGCTGTGGGTCGGGCACAGCAGGAGTTAAGGGGATAATACTGGTAATATTTTCTCTGCTCATTTGGTATAAGTTATGTCTCCCTGACGTCCTCTGGTCATGAAATCCTGTTTGATACTCCCTTCAAGTTCCTGCCTCTAGCACTGGCTGAATTTAGGCTTTTCCTCATTATTCCTTGCCTGTGTCTGCTGCAGCTTCTGGAGTTCTTATTTCCATTCCTGCATACCTGGCTTTCCCATAAAGTGATGATACAATGTGATCCCATTCTCCTGCTTAACCCCTCTGAGCTTCTCATTATCCTCAGAGTGAAGGGTGATCTGTAGTTGAGCAAGCAGGTTCAGTTCATTGAGGCCTCTTTATTTTCAAAGCTTTTCTCTAATTATCTTCATTGCATTTTGGCCATCAGGCTGCTCCATGTTCTCCAAAGGTTCTTTGAACTTTCTCCCACCTCTGCCTTAGATCTGGAAGCTCATACCACCTTCAATGCCTTTCCTTCATTTTCTGCCAGGGAATTCTGCTTATCCTTCAAGGCTTGACTGCAGAACTCTGTAGAGAGAATAAAGGCCTTCTTAGAGCTCTGTGGCAATGTTCCTTCTTATATAACTATAATTATATACCAATCTGTACTGAACTGTGATTAAGAGTTGACTTTTTCTCTAGTTTGTAATATATTTAGTTCGTTGTGCATAATTGTGCTTATTCTTTTGTTGGTAAATAGTCATTGAATTCAGTAATGGTAAAATGAGGGCTGGTTGCATATATTTGCAGAGGAGCTTTCAAAGTTTATAATCTATACCTGCTGTGTCCAACACAGTAGCCACTAGCCATGTGTGGCTATTGAACACTTGCAATTTCACTAGTTTGAATTGTGCTGTAAGTGTGAAATGCACACAGGTTTTGAAGACTTAGTACAAGAAGAGGAATGTAAATAGTAACTTTTAATATTGCATACATATTGAAAGAATAATACTTTGGTATATATTAGGTTAAATAAAATATATTATTAAATGAATTTCACCTGCTTCTTTTGTCTTTTTAAACACAGCTACTGGAATACTTAAATTTACATATGTGGCTTGCATTATATTTCTACTGGACTGCTCTCATCTAATGGGCTCTTACTCTTAGGCTTCTCTTTTTTTTCATTCCAGATCTGAGATTACAGAAAATGAAACCACTTTTAAATGATAAGCCTTTTGCACGTTAGTCAATTTGACAGATTTCATTGCAGTCATTAATTTTACCTCTTCTAGCCTCGATGCCAAATTCCCATGAACAAAAAATGTATTTGAGCAGCCTTCAAATCCTATTGTGTTATTTGCTTCTGGTCCAGAGGAGCAGGGACATGTTAGCTGCCTGCCCAGCTGCTGCCTGTTCACACTGCAGGGCATGTGAGGACTGGCTGGCTGTCTTCACGAGAAGTGCAGGCCAATGATACACGGAGCCAGAGCTTAGTGAGGGTCACGGCACACAGTGACAGTGTGCTTCCTGTTCTCAGCAAGGTTGACAGCTGCACCGTGATTCTTGGCAGCAGTCACACGGCGGGTCACTCTCTGGCACCCTGGGTGTTTGCAAGTCTGACACAGCACTGAGAGGTGCCAAGGTATACCCTTCTGGAGTGATCTAAAGAAGGCAAAGCCTCCCCTCGTCCCCTCACTTGCACCTTCTGTCTGCTTTCTTGTGCCCTTCACACAAAGTGGACACTGGGGGAACTGTGGCCCACGAAAAGGAATAAACTTTGCCACAGCTCAAGGGTTGGTCAATCTTGGGTAATTAGTGTATATCAATGCTTTGTATCAGGCTCTTGGAAGACTATTTAAAGTAAAAGCAGGATTCTTTAATGATCAAATTCAGGTGGAGGAAACATTGTAAAAAAACTTTTAATTTGCAAATAATTAAAAATTTACATAAAAGTCATGAGAATAATAACGAAGAATATCCCATAAATCCTTTCCCTAGATTTACCTATTAGTAACATTTTATTTTATTTGCTGTCATTGGCTCATATATATATATATATATATATGTATAAATGTATATAGAGAGTCTCATATATATATATATATGAGTCTCTATGTATAAATTTGTTTTTCTGGAACTATATGAGAATAAGTTACTTATATATCATAGCCCTTCCTCCCCTAAATATTTCAATATACAGTTCCTAATAATAAGGTTTTCTTTTTTTGAAATGGAGACCCACTCTGTTGCTCAGGCTGGAGTGCAATGGTGCAGTCTTGGCTTACTGCAGCCTCCACCTCCTGGGTTCAAATGATTCTCGTGCCTCAGCCTCCCAAGTAGCTGGGATTACAGATGCCTGCCACCATGCCCAGCTAATTTTTTTATTTTTAGTAGAGATGGGGTTTCATCATGTTGGCCAGGCTGGTCTCGAACTACTGACCTCAAATGATCCGCCCTCCTCAGCCTCCCAGAGTGTTGGGATTACAGGCGTGAGCCACCGCACCTGGCCACGGTTTTCTCTTAATAACCTCAGTTCAATTACCAACTTTAGTAAATTTAACATTAATATAATACCTTTATCTAATCTACTGTTTGTATTCTAATTTTATCTGTTGACCCAAAAATGTTCTTTATAACATATTTTCCTTTCCATTAAGCATCCACTCAAGAATCACATATCTGTTTAGTTGTCATGTCTCTTTAGTTTTCTTTAATCTGGAGTTCCTCAGCATTTTATTTTATTTGTTGACTTTTATAACATTGACATTTTGATGGAGGAATGTTTTAAATTTTAAAAACAAACTCTTTAAAGAGCTAGGAAAAATACATTTTTTGTTATTTTTTGTTTATGTAGGAAAAACCTTTGCAAGCAAAACCTTAAAGAACTGCCAACGTAGATATGGCTTTCTAAAAAGATTAACATTTTTCTACAGCCAAACCAAATAAACCAAAAATCCCTCCCCACCAAATACGTAAGCATTTGCAATGAGTATGGCAGACTAAAGGTTAGTACATAAGGTTTATTCAAGGTGGTAAGAAAAAGACTAACATCTTGAAAACCAAGCAAAGGAACTCAAATTGGCAGGTACACAGGAGATCAAATACAAACAGCCAGTAGTATGAAAAACAAACAACTCCCTGGGCCTTCCGTTGAATGCAGATCAAAACAGTAGGGGGTGCTTATTAATTTTCAAAAGATTGGTTAAATTACCGAGGATGGTTCTCCACTGTAGGCAGAGCACAGGAAAAAGGAATAGTCTCTCACTACTGATACAGTGTACATTGATGCACATCTTGATGAGGGAGGTTAAATTAGGGAGCGATACATCAAAGTTTTACATAGCAGCGACTTCATATCTTGAGTTTTGTGGCAGGTTGACTGCTATAGATTTGTGCATTGTAGTTTATAGATTTTTATTTTTTATTTTTTAATAATATGCTCCTAGACTCATAAATAATAGAGGCCTATCTCTTTAAGAAAACATACTTTTAGATAATTGAAGGGAGCCTATTTGCATCAAAAAGTCTTCTTAATAAAAGGTTAAGAGAAGGGTTTCTTTTAATAATGAATGACTCTTTTTGGTTTAATATGAATTGATTGTCAGTATAGTAAATAGTTTAGCTTTGCAGTTAGAGTGAGGTTCACCTGGGTGTTGACATGGGTTGGGATTAATTAGGAGACTGGTAAATCTAGAGATAAGTTAAACAAGTCTAATTCTGGTCAGTATCCCCAAAGAGCCAGGAGTAGTCTCTGGATTTGGTAGAGATGGGGTTGTTTAAGGAAAGTGGTATTTTAGGAAGACTACCCTGGCAGCAGAGAGAACAGTCTAGGGGGCAATTTTATTACAGTAGGTTTGACATTCCAATGGAAGAAAGGTAGGATGGGGAAATGCAGTGTCTCTGAGAGAGGATGAGGAAGCTCAGTGGAGTCTGGTGGCTGGTAATGTGTGGAAGGTAAAGGACACTAAAGGAATGAATGATGGGCTTGTTGGCAGAAACAGGGCCAGCAAGAGGTAGCTGCCATTTTGAGGAGGGCCATGAGGAGTTAAGTCTTTGAGTCATTTTCCATGATGGTGGTGCACCTATTTTGTTGGGATAGGGAGGATGGAAGGTGGGGTTCGGGGAAGATTGGAGCTGGAGAAGAGGTTAGCTGGTGATGTGTATTTGTTGAGAACAGAAAGTTCAGCGCTACTTCCTCAGAGATTGAGTTAGGTGAGAACTGAAAAGGATTTTTGGTCAAAAGGGATCTGTAGTTGGCCTCCTTGGAGAGGGGCTACATTGGAGGGTCTGAGAAGTTGGCACATTTAGACAACTACGTATTTATATAGTGTAGTCATAGCTGTTCTTGTCTGGCTTTCTTATTACAGGGAAGCTTCTCTTTGATAACTTGTCTGGACCTTTTTCCACCCTTCTCCAGCAGACTGTCCACTCCATCTACTTTCATTTGATCTTCCTCCACCTCATTGTTTATTCTAGGAAGCTTAACCTTTCTCATACAATATTCTCCTGCTTCAGTGCTCCCCCTACCACTCCAGACCTGCGTTTATTTCATTCTCAGAGTAAGAGCTATCCTCTTCTGCTATGAAAGTTACTCACCCTTTGTACAGGGGAGCCTCTTTCTTCTCTTCTGGGAAACTGTTGCTGCTTTATTTACATTTTCCCCCATCTCCATCTCCCTATTCCTTTTTACTTTGGGTTTCACACAGAGCCCTGAGGAGAGATCACATATTGCATTATGGTAATAAATAAATAAATAATTAATAATTGCAAAAAAAATCACAAAGCCACAAGCACATTTCATTATGGGCAGAGTCAGAGGGAAATGAGCCTCCTCAGGTTTCACTTAAGCATTTTAATTTTTATCAGGCTACTCTTCAAAATATGCAAAAAGTTGGTTCTAAACAGTGGTTTTAAAGCTGCAGAATCCCAACAAGGGAATGGGATGGGTTCTTGAGCCTTCTAAAAATAGAAGCTTTCACCTCTATTTCATCCAGAGCAACTCCTTCTAATTCTGATTAGTAATTAATTTTGGTAAAGTGTTTTGGGGCTTTGAAAAAGTAAGCTACTATTTCAAAAGTAAATCATGGCATGTACTTCCATGAGTTAAACCTACTATATGTAGCACCTTAATTAGATGGTTTCATATTATGGAGCATCTGAAGGAATTTACTTGATATTGTATACTGATTGCTTTCATAGCTTATCACAAAAAGAGATTAAAAGTTTCTAAGGCCAGATGCAGAGGCTCACACCTGTAATCCTAGCACTTTGGGAGGCCAAGGTGGGAGGATTGCTTGAGCCCAGGAGTTTGAGACTAGCCTGGGCAACATAGTAAGACTCCCTCTCTATGTCTATTAATTTAAAAAAAAAGTTTATAAGACAAAAATAGTCCTAAATAAAATTATTTCTGTAAATAACTGACATAAAAATGTTGACCTAGTTGTCTCCAGAATGAGGCCTGTTTCCCAAAGGCTTCAGAGTGACCTCAAGGAAAATTTTGCAGTCTTAAGAAAAAGATGACCCAGCAAATGTTCTACCTAAGATGAAGTCTGATTTTGGGTATCTTTTAGAAAGTGATGAGGTAACGTATTGTATAGTCAGATAGCAAATAATATATTTAAACATTAATTTTTGTGTTTACACACACACATAGTTTTTCTTTTTTCTTTCTTTCTTTTTTTTTTTTTTGCGAGGGGACAGAGTCTTGCTGTCTCCCAGGCTGGAGTGCAGTGCTGCAATTTTGGCTCACTGCAGCCTCCACCTCCTGGGTTCAAGTGATTCTCTTGCCTCAGCCTCCCGAGTCGCTGGGACTACTGGCATGCACCACCACACCCGGCTATTTTTTGTGTTTTTAGTAGAGACAGGGTTTTGCCACACTAGCCAGGCTGGCCTCTAACTCCTGACTTCAGGTGATCCACCTGCCTTGGCCTCCCAAAGTGCTGGGATTACAGGCATGAGCCACTGCGCCCTGCCTACATGTAATTTTTCTATGATGTAAGTTATTTATATACTTAGAAACAATTTAATTGATTATTCTTTTTCTGTTTGATAATGTAATAATACAGTGTTGACATTTTATTCAATACTGCTGAAGTCAGACAGATTATAAAGATTAATTCCTCTCTTCTTACCTTTTAAAAATGCTGTTTTGAGCTGGGCATGGTGGCTCACACCTGTAATCCCAGCACTTTGGGAGGCCACAGTGGACGGATCGCTTGAGCTCAGAAGTTCGAGACCAGCCTGGACAACATGGTGAAAGCCCATCTCTACATAAAAATACAAAAACTAGCTGGGCATGATGGTATGCACCTGTAGTCCCAGCTATTTGGGAGACTAAGGTGGGAGGATTACCTGAGCCCAGAAAAGTCGAGGGTGCAGTGAGCCATAATTGTGCCACTACAATCCAGCCTGGGTGACAGAGTGAGACACTGTCTCAAAGAAAACAAAAACAAAAAGGAAGAAAAACAAGCTGTGTTGGAGTCTGGGCATGGTGGCTTACACCTGTAATTCTAGCACTTTGGGAATCCGAGACGGGAGGATCACTTGAGCCCAGGAGTTCAAGACTAGCCTGGGCAACATGGTGACACTTTGCGCCAACGGAAAATACAAAAAAATTAGCCAGGCGTGGTGGTACACGCCTATAGTCCCAGCCACTTGGAAGGCTGAGGTGGGAGGATCGCTTAAGCTCAGGAGGTCAAGGCTGCAGTGAGCCAAGATCGCACCATTGCACTCCAGCTTGGATGACCAAGGGAGACCCTGTCTTGACACTGCCCCACCCCACAAAAATGCTGTATTGGGGTGCACACCCATGCATATTCCTCATCACGGGTCCATCACTCTGCCTTTCAATTACTTTTCTGTATTAGAGAGAAATGAAAGGTGGGTGGCCTCTACCTCTCTAATTTTAAGCCCTTTAATCTGTCTTCCTCTAGGACATTTGTGTTATTTAAAAACAAATAGTTTTTTTTTTTTTGAGATGGAGTCTCGCAGGCTGGAGTGCAGTGGCGCAGTCTCGGCTGGAGTGCAATGGTGCAATCTCAGCTCACCACAACCTCCACCTCCCGGATTCAAGTCATTCTCCTGCCTCAGCCTCCCAAGTAGCTAGGATTACAGGCATGTGCCCCCACGCCTGGATAATTTTTATATTTTGAGTGGAGATGGGGTTTCACCATGTTGGCCAGGCTGCTTTTGAACTCCTGACCTCGTGATCCACCTGCCTTGGCCTTCCAAAGTGCTGAGATAACAGGCATGAGCCACTGCGCCTGGCTGAGATTTTTTAAAGGATACAAAATTACAGCTGGATAGGAAGAATGAGTTCTAGTGTTCTATGCCACTGTAAGATGACTGTGGTTAACAATAATATCTAGTTTCAAATAGCTAGATGGATGATACCGAGTGTTTCCAACACAAAGAAATGATAAATATTTGAGATGATGGATATGCTAATTACACTGATCTGATCACTGTATATTAAATGTATCAAAATATTGCTGGGTACCTCATAAATATGTACAATTATATGTTAATTAAAATGAGAAAATAATTTTTTTCAGTTTTATTAAGGTTTAATTGACAAATAAAAATGTATATATTTATCATGTATAATGTGATATTTTGAGATGTATATATTATAAAATGATTAAATCAGGCTAATTAGTATATCTATCACCTCACATACTTTTAATTTTTTGTGGTGAAAATATTTAAAATTGATTCTGTTAGCAATTTTCAATTATATAATTACAATGTATTATTATTAACGATAGTCACCATGCCACACAATTGATCTCCAGAACTTCTGTGTAAATGAAACTTTGTACTCTGTGACCAGCATCTCTACCCATACCTCACGTTCCAAGTCCCTAGTAACCATCATTTTACTTTCTGCTTCTGTGAGTCTGACTTTTTAAGATTCTACATACAAATAAGATCATGCAGTATTTGTCTTTCTGTGCCTGGCTTATTTCACTTAGCCTTAAGACAGGCTCTCACTTTGTTGTCCAGGCCAGAATGCAGTGGTACAATCATAGTTCACTGTAGCCTCAAACTCCTGGGCTCAAGGGATCCTCTTGCCTTAGGTTGCTAAGTAACTGGGGCTACAGATCTGAGCCACCATACCTAGCTAATTAAAAAAAAATTTTTTTTTGTAGAGACAGGGTCTTGCCATCTTACCAAGGCTGGTCTTGAACTGAGCTCAAGCAGTCCTCCTACTTCAGCCTTCCAAAGTGCTAGGATTACAGGTGTGAGCCACTGTGCCTGGCCATTTCCTTAGTTTTTAAGGCTGAATAGTATTTGATTGTGTTCATATACTACATTCTCTTTATCCATTCATTTGTTGGGGTGGACACTTAGGTAAATTCCATATTTTGGCTATTGTGAATAATGCTGCAGTGAATATGGGAATGCAGATGTCTTTTTGACATACTGATTTCCTTTTCTTTGGATATATATCCAGAAGTGGAATTGCTGGGTCAGGTCATATGGTAGTTCTGTTTTGGATTTTTTGAGACATATCCATATGGTTTACCATACTGGCTGTACTAATTTACATTCCCACAAACAGTGTGCAAGGGTTCCTTGTCCCCACATTCTTGCCAACACTCATCTTTCATCTTTTTGATAATAGCTATCCTGAGCGTGAAGTGATATCTCATTGTGATTTTAATTTGCATTTCTCTGATTAGTGATGTTGAACATTTTTCCATATACCTGTTGAGAAATGTCTGTTCATATCCTTTGCACATTTTAAAATTGGGTTGTTTTCTTACCATTGAGTTGTATAAGTTCCTTATATATTTTGGATATTAGCTTCATCAAATGTATGGTTTGAAAATGTTCTCTTCCATTCCATAGGTTGTCTCTTTACTCTGTTGATTGTTTCTTTTCCTATATAGAAGCTTTTTAGTTTGATGCAATCCAGTTTGTCTATTTTTGTTTTGTTGCCTGTGCTTTTTGATCATATTCAAAAAATCTTTGCCAAGACCAATGTCAAGAAGCTTTTTCCTATGTTTCCTTCTAGTAGTTTTACAGTTTCAGGTCTATATTTAAGTCTTTAGTCCATTTTGAATAGGTTTTTGTATATGGTATGAGATAAGGGTCTAATTTCATTCTTTTGCATGTGGATATCCGGTTGTCCCAACAGCATTTATTGAAGAGACTGTCCCTTCCCCTTGGCATCTTTGTTGAAAATCAGTCGACTGTAAATGGATAGATTTCTGGGCTGTCTATTCTGTTCAGTTGGTCTATGTATTTGTTTTTTATGTTGGTAGCATTTTGTTTTGATTGAGATAGCTTTGTAGTAGATTTTGAAATCAAGTGTAGTGTGATGACTCTGCCTTTGTTCTTTTTGCTCAAGATTGCTTTGGCTATTTGGAGTCTTATGTAGTTCTGTACAGATTTTAAGATTATTTTTTCTATTTCTGTGAAAAATGTCATTGGAATTTTGATAGGGATTGCATTGAATCTGTAGATCACTTTGGGTAATATGGACATTTTAACAGTATTAATTCTTCCAATCTGTGAACATAAAAGATATCTTATCACTTATTCGTGTCTTCTTCACTTTTTTTTTTTTTAAGATGGAGTCTCACCTTGTCACTCAAACTGGAGTGCAATGGCACAATCTCAGCTCACTGCAACCTCCGCCTCCCAGGTTCAAGTGATTCTTCTGCCTCAGCCTCCTGAGTAGCTGAGATTACAGGCGTGCGCCACCATGCCCGGCTAATTTTTTTTATCTTTAGTGGAGATGGGTTTTCACCATATTAGCCAGGCTGGTCTCAAGCTCCTGACCTTGTGATTTGCCTGCCTCAGCCTCCCAAAGTGCTGGGACTCCCAGTGTGAGCCACTGTGCCTGGCCTACTTTCTTTCATCAGTGTTTTATAGTTTGTAGTGTACATATCTTTCATCTCCTTGGCTAAATTTATTCCTAGGTATTTGATTGTTTTTGATGCTGTTATAAATGAGATTGTTTCCTTGATTTTTTGTTTTGTTTTGATAGTTTGTTGTTAGTATACAGAAACATGGCTGGGCATGGTTACTCTTGCCTGTAATCCCAATGCTTTAGGAGGTGGAAGGATTGCTTGAGCCCAGAATTTGAGAAGAACAGCTTGGGCAACATAGTGAGAAGCCATCTCTATTAAAAAACAAACAAAAAAAAAAAAAAGAAAAAAAAAACGAATGGTACTGATCTTTGTGTGTTGATTTTGTATCCTGCAACTTTACTGAGTTTGTTTATTAGTTTTAAAAGTTTTTTGGTGGTGTCTTTAGGGTTTTCTGTTTATAAAATTATGTTATCTGCAGAGACAATTTAACTTCTTCTTTTCTGATTTGAATACTTTCATTTCTTTTTCTTACTTAATTGTTTTGGCTAGGACTTCCAATACTACGTTGAAAAGAAGTGGCAAGGGTGGGTATATTTTTCTTGTTCTTAATCTTAAAGGAAAAGCTTTCAGCTTCTCACCATTGAGTGTGATGTTAATTGTGGGTTTGTCACATACGGCCTTTTTGTGTTGAGGTACAGCACATTCCCTCTATGCCTAATTTGTTGAGAGTTTTTATCATGAAAGGATGTTGAATTTTGTCAAATGCTTTTTCTGTATCTTTAGAGATTACCATATGATTTTTCTCCTTCATTCTGTTAATTTGCTATATCAATTTATTGCTGAACCATCCTTGCATCCCTGGGATTAATTCCTCTTGCTCGTGGTGAAGGATTCTTTTAATCTGCTGTTGAATTCAGATTGCTGGTTTTCTGTTGTGTATTTTCGCATCCATGTTCATCAGGGATATTGGCCTGTAATATTCTTTTCTTGTAGTGTCCTTGTCTGGCTTTGGTATTAGTATAATGCTGACCTTGTAAAGTGAGTTTGGAAGTATGCATCCCTCTTCAGTTTTTTGAAGTTTTTTTTTAGAGTTTCACTTTGTCATAAAGGCTGGAGTATAGTGGCACAAGCATGGGTCACTGCAACCTCAATCTTGTGGGTTCAAGCAATCCTCCCACCTCAGCCTCCTGAGTAGCTGGGACTACAGGCATGTGACACCACACCTGCCTAATTTTTATTTATTTATTTATATTTTTTGTAGAAACAGGGTCTCACTATGTTGTGCAGGCTTGTCTTGAACTCCTAGGCTTAAGCATTTCTCCTACCTCAGCCTCCTGAAGTGCTGGGATTATAGGCATGAGCCACTGCACTTGGGCTTTTTGAAGAGTTTGAGAATAAGTATTAGTTCTTTTTAAAGTGTTTGGTAGAATTCAGCCTTGAAGCCATCAGGTCCTGGGCTTTTCCATGATGGAAGATTTTTTATTTAATTACTGATTCAGTCTCCTTACTTGTTATTAGTTTGTTCAGATTTTCTATATTTTCATGATTTAGTTTTGGTAGGTTGTACATTTTCAGGAATTTACCCATTTCTTTTAGATTATCCAATTTATTGACATAACTGTTCATCATAATCTCTTATAATCCTTTGTATTTCTGTGGTATCAGTTATAATGTCTCCTTTTTCATTTCTTATTTTGAGTCTTCTCTTTTTTTTCTTTTGTAGTCCAGCTAAAAGTTTGTCCATTTTTTTATCTTTTCAAAGAACCAACTTTTAGTTTTGTTGATCTTTTCTATTGTTTTTCTTGTTTCCATTTATTTCTGCTCTGATCTTTTTTGTTTACTCTTTCTACTAACTTTGGACTTTAGTTCGTTCTTCTTTGTCTAGTTCTTTGAGGTGTAACATTAGGTTGTTCATTTGAGATCTTTTTTCTTTTTTAATATAGGCATTTATTGCCATAAGCTTCTTTCTTAGAACTGCTTTTGCTGCATTTTGTAAGTTTTGGTATATTGTATTTCCACTTCTGTTTGTCTTAAGATATTTTTAAATTTCCCTTTTAAGTTCTTCTCTGACCCATTGGTTGTTCAGGAGAATGCTGTTTAATTTCAACCTATTTGTAAATTTTCCAAAATTCCTCCTGTTAATGATTTATATAGGTTGGTCCAAAATAATTGCGGTTTTTGCCATTGAAAGGAATGGCAAAAATGCTATTATTTTTGCACCAATCCAATACTTTCCTACCAGTGTGGTTGGAATAGACAGTTGGTATGATTTCAGTCTTTTAAAAGTTGTTAAGACTTGTTTTATGGACTATCATCTGATCTGTCCTAGAGAAAATTTCATGTGCACTTGAGAAGAATGTGTATTCTACTCTCATTGAATGGAATGTTCTGTATATGTCTGTTAGGTCCATTTTCTTTAAAGTATAGTTCAAGCCCAGTGCTTTGT
The DNA here is from genome assembly GCF_029289425.2 of Pan paniscus. NCBI lineage: Eukaryota > Metazoa > Chordata > Mammalia > Primates > Hominidae > Pan > Pan paniscus. The sequence continues at coordinate 20,056,023 of NC_085926.1, forward strand.
CATTGATTTTCTGTGTAAATGATTTATCCATTGTTGAAAGTGTAATATTGAAGTCCCCTACTATTATTGTATTTCATTCTATCTCTACTTTCAGATATTTATTTATTTATTTATTTATTTGAGATGGAGTGTTGCTCTGTTGCCTAGGCTGGAGTGCAGTGGCATAATCTAGGCTCACTGCAGCCTCCACCTCACAGGTTCAAGTGATCCTCTCCCATCAGCCTCTCAAGTAGCTGGGATTACAAGCATGTGCCACCACATCCAGCTTATTTTTTGCATTTTCAGTAGAGACGAGGTTTCACCATGTTGGCCCCACTGGTCTCAAACTCCTGACCTCACATGATCCACCCACCTTGTCCTCCTAAAGTGCTGGGATTACAGGCATGAGCCACTGTGCCCAGCTCAGATTTATTAATGTTTGCTTTATATTATATTATATATATATTTTATATATTTACAGCAAACATTAGGTGCTGTAACATTAGGTGCATGTGTATTTACAATTGTTATATCCTCTTGATGAATTGATCCCTTTATCATTATATAATGCCCTTTTTGGTCTCTGTATCGTTTTGTTGTTGTTGTTGTTGTTGTTGTTGTTGTTTTTGAGATGGATTCTCCCTCTGTTGCTAGGCTGGAGTGCACTGGTGTGATGTCGGCTCACTGCAATCTCCGCCTCCTGGGTTCAAGCAATTCTCCTGCCTCAGCCTCCTGAGTAGCTAGAACTACAGGCACGCACCACCATGCCCAGCTAATTTTTGTATTTTTAGTAGAGATGGGGTTTCACCATATTGGACAGGCTGGTCTCGAACTCCTGACCTTGTGATTCGACTGCCTCAGCCTCCCAAAGTGCTGGGATTACAGGTGTGAGCCACCGCGCCCAGCCACTTTTTCACATAAAGCCCATTTTGTCTGATATAAACATAGTTGCTCCTGCTCCTTCAGGATCCCCTACCCCTTGGTGTTTAATCCTCTTAACTTTCTGAAAATGCATTTGTTTAGACATGTTAGTTTGAGTTCCCCAAGAAACAGACTCTGAGACAAGGATTTGAGTGCAAGTAGTTTATTTGGGTTGAGAGTAGGAGAGTTAAAAGTGAAACACTGAGGAAAAGGTGGCCAATAAAGAGTGAATTACTAAGCCAGCTCTCACTGTGGGCAACTGGTACTTAATTCTGTGCAGGAATAATTGGGAGCTGGTGTAGAACACTTACCTCAGAGTTATTCCATCTGAAGAGTGAGGAAATGAGTATTTATACCCTAACTTCTTTAGTCTTTGGCTAAGAGCTGCTCTTGAGGGTATATAGGTGGCAGAGTAGGTTACAGTGATAAGAAAAGCCCTTAGGCCAAATGGAGCTGCTGGTAGTTGGAAACCAGGAGTTGTGGTAAGGAGGGGGGGATATATAGGTGGATATTAGCAGCATCCTCTATCCCAGGCTTCTGACTGAGCATTGTGGTTCAATGGTGAGCGCATCATGGTCTCCAGAGTAGACTGACCTGTGTCCAGCACCTGGCAGATATTCCTCAATAGCCTTTAGTTTCATCTCCCTTTAAAAGAACGAGGAAAAATCTATCACTTTTTAAATACGTATTTTAATCTTTCTTTAAAAATCATTTCAAGCACTTTAATCTTCAAGCATTTTTAAGCCAGCACACTTAGAGCTATACCTAAGAGGATCATTCTTGAGGTGCCGCCTCCTGTTATGTGGCAAACGTAGTAATAGATGTTGGGGATAACAGAAATAAAAGACATGATTCCAGCCCAGAGAAGTTCCTGGGCTAGTGGGTGATTATTAGATGGTTTATCTAGGGATCCTTTTTCAAGTGAAAAGGGACTTGAAGTGAATCATTTAGTCAACAAAAATATGTTTGTAGGTGCTTTAGAATTTGGGTCAAACCTTTTTCAGTTTCAAACCCTAGCTCTGCCTTGTTGGCTGAGTGACATTTGATGAAACAATATTTAGTCTGTCTGAGACTGTATTAGTTCATTTTCACACAGCTATAAAGAACTACCTGAGGCTGGATAATTTATAAAGAAAGGAGGTTTAATTGACTCACAGTTCTGCATGGCTGGGGAGGCCTCAGGAATCTTACAATCATGGTGGAAGGTGAAGGGGAAGGAAGGCAAGTCTTACATGGCAGCAGGAGAGAGAGAGCGAGCGAGTGAGGAGGGACCTGCCAAACACTTTTAAACATCAGATTTCATGAGAACTCACTATCATGAGAACAGCATGGGGGAAACTGCCTCCGTGATCCAATCACTTCCCATCAGGTCCCTCCCTTGACATGTGGGGATTGCAATTTGAGATGATGTTTGGGTGGAGACACAGAGCCAAACCATATCAGAGCCTTAGTTTCCTCAATTGTAAAATGGAATTACTAATACCGACCGCATGGGATTGGGGATTAAATGCAATAACCTTAAAAGATGGACTGTATTTGAGTAGAAGAGATCACAAAGGGATGAGTGAGAAGAGGGTCAATGGACAGGTCACAAAACTATAGTAAGACAACAGAACAAAGATGCAAAAGTGGGTTTGCAGCTGGATCACGGAGGATGTTGAATGTCAAGCTAAAATAGGCCGTGGGGACTTTGCAGCAGACAGTGAGGTTTTAGTGTGTCTCAATCAGAAAGGCTGAAGATAAAGGCCTTCAGTCTTTACACTGTCATGATATTCTTTGGTGAATGAGCTCTCCACAGGACTTAGAGCTATACCTTTAGGGAGCTTGGTTTTCTGCATCTCTGAACCACCAACTTACAAGTCCTGCATTCATGACTAGGACCATAGAGAACCCTCTTGACATGGTGGAGAATTTGCTTATATGGAAACCTAAGAAGTTGACCCTATTAGGACCAGTCTTGATGCTACCAGTACTGATTCTTAAAATATACATTATTTGCATACATTAGCCACCAGCCCATTTTTAATGTTGGATGGGGAGGCTAAGGCTCAAGAACATGGTAGTCTCTTAATTACAGGTAGATTTTGTGAGAAGACTTCAGTCCTATAGGAGTTCAGAAATTTTCTCTTATTACCAATGAACTTAAAGGATTGATGGTAAGACTGATGAAAGAGGACCTTCCACTTAAAAATGGGGAATGTTTGGTTTCCAATTGAGGTCTTACATATGTTTCTTTGATCTTATCATAAGCTGCTCATGTTTCCCACCTGGAGAATGTGTCAGAGGAAGAAATGAACAGACTCCTGGGAATAGTATTGGATGTGGAGTATCTCTTTACCTGTGTCCACAAGGAAGAAGATGCAGATACCAAACAAGTTTATTTCTATCTATTTAAGGTGAGATTTTAACATTTTAAAAACATTTTCTCTCATTATTCAAATGTGCCCAGTCTCCATATGCCAGGTCGTGGCTGTGAAGGCTTTCAGCTCATGGTACATTTTGCCCTCAGAGTTTGCTGAACAATACGTTTCTTCAGACGGATTCTCTAAAATGGCCCACCATAGTTTGAACACATCATTCTCTTTGAGGCTTTTACACTTGTATGCAAAGTTGAGTATCTTGGTTTGCATATGCAAATAGATTTTTTCCATCTACCCAACAAATATTTATTGCACATCTGTTCTGCATGTGGCACTAACGTAGGCATGAGGGATAGAACAGTGGACAAAACAGAGTTCTTCCCCTCATGCAATATATATTTCAGTAGAAGAGACAGTCAACAAGTAAATAATATCTTTGCAGGTGGTGATAAGTGTTGGCCGAAGAGAAACAAAGTAGGATAAGTGGAATCAGAATGGCAGGGATGGTGGCGAGTTGGGGACATGCCAGCGAGGGAGGTCAGTTAGGATAGCCTCTCTGAGGAGATGGAAGTTGAGCAGAAACCTGAGTGGGAGATAGGAGCCATCTGTGCAAAGTGCTAGGGGAAGAGACTCCGAGGCAGAGGGAGGAACAGGTATTTTAGGCCGTGCACTAAGAGAGCTTGAAGTGATGTCTGTACAGCAAGGAGGGCAGCGTGGTGGAGCCCAGCGAGCAGAGGGTTGGGTGGGAGGAGATGTAGTTGAAGGAGTGGCTGTAAGTCCTATCTCTAATGCTTTAAGAGGAGGAATCAAGATATTCCAAATTTATTTTGGTATCTTAGCCACTGTTACCTGTTTCTCACTGACACCAGTCACCGATTACTGCTGCCATTCCCCGTAGCTGCCTCTTCACTAGTTCTACCTCAGCTCCATGTGGGTCACATCCATTCCCTACTATAGACATACATCTCCTCAAGCTTCTGATTAGAGCCAGGACTAACGATGTGGGAAGGAAACTGGTGGTGGAAATGGATAGCAAAACTTCAGGTTGCCAAAAATAGATCTATAAAGGAGGCTGCCAGAAGGAATAACCTTAAAAAAAAAAATAAACCTGCTACTGAGGGCATTGTAGATTATGTTGTATTGTGTAACCCTTACAAGGATGTTGAAAGCAAAACAAAAGCACTCAGAGCTTATGGGTAGGAAAAGTTTGCCTCTTCTAATAAGAAGCACTGTGCTTCATTTTATAATAACTCTCCTTCAACTCATTTATATTTATTTGTACTTCATTTTTATATGACAAAAATAGCTGAATTTTCCAGTGAGTTCCCTCTTTTGCTTTGGCTGCTAGGAATCTTAGTGCAAATTTTGTACCCAGTTCCTATAGCTCTTTTCTTTTCTTTGTCTGAACTTATTTGATTCATAATTTTGCCTTTCCCCCTTTTTATTAACTTTTGTCTTTTATTGTACTAATGGGTTTTTTTGGGTGGTTAGGAGATAGGAGTGGGAGGTAGAATTATATTTTTAAAATTTGGTAGATATTAAATTTGGGGATATTAACTTTAAAAAGAATAATAGGAGGGGGGGGGAGAGAGAGAATATGAACAGGGGGGAAGAGAGAGAATATGAACAGCTGGATTCCCCACAGCCATTAGCAGGCACTAGACCACTTTAGGCATCCAGGTGACAACTTGTTGACATGGCTGTGAGGTTTGAGTCATTCAGCTTGAACCCTGGCAGGTTCATAGTGTTTAGAGCTTCTTTGGAAAAAGATCTTAGTAGAAGAAAAACAAGGTCTGCCTGACTACAGCTATTATTTGTCTTGGAACTGTGCTCCCTGGCAGCTTCCCACTACCCTGTTGGAAGTGAAGGTGGTGTCAAGGTTTCCATCCTGTCAGCCTCTATTTAGTTTATAACCAACCAAACAGGCCAGAAAGCATTGCTCTGCTTTAAAGTACATCTTCTCTCTCTTTCTTCCCTCCTTCATCTTAAAATAACAGTGCAAATATATTTGCTTGTGGAAACACAATCCAAAATATTCAGCATTCTCCCCACCTCCTGCAAAAAGTATTATTCTTGGGCAAATAAGTTATAAATAATCTATTCCTTAGCTTCTGAAAGGCAATTCCTAAAAACAAAACAAAAATAATGATTAAATTTTTTTTTAATTTTAACTTTTTTGAGACAGAATCTTACTCTGTCATCCAGGCTAGAGTGAAGTGGTGTGATCTCAGCTCACTGCAACCTCCACCACCTGAGTTCAAGTGATTCTCCTGCCTCAGCCTCCTGAGTAGCTGGGATTACAGGTGTGTGCCGCCATGCCCGGCTAATATTTGTATTTTTAGTAGAGATGGGGTTTCACATTGTCGGCCACGCTGGTCTTGAACTCCTAGCCTCAAGTGATCTCCCCCCTCGGCCTTCCAAAGTGCTGGGATTACAGGCATGAGCCACTGCATCTGGCCCATGATTTTTTAAAAAGAAAAAAAGAGAAAGGCAGTTCCTGTGTCTCATGCGTCAATAATTAAAGTAAAAATGTGTTATATATTTTAGTAGAATTAAAAAATTTCAGTCTTAGTCTGGGCACGGTGGCTCACAACTGTAATCCCAGAACTTTGGGAGGCTGAGGCAGGCCCATTACCTGAGGTCAGGGGTTCAAGACCAGCCTGGCAAACATGGTGAAACTTTGTCTCTATAAAAATACAAAAATTAGCCAGGTGTGGTTGTGTGCGCCTGTAAATTCCAGCTACTTGAGAGGCTGAGGCAGGAGAATTGCTTGAGTCCGGGATGCAGAGGTTGCCATGAGCTGAGATCATGCCACTGCACTCCAACCTGGCCGACAGAGTGAGACAACGTCCCAAATTAAAAAAAAAAAAAAAAAAAAAAAAGTCAGTCTTAGATGTTGAACATAAACCCAATGGAAAGCTGCGTCCTAAAGTTGAAGTATATCTTAGTGCTTACAAATGTGGCTCTGGAGTCTAACTACCTGGGTTTAAAACTTTGCTCTATCACTTACTAAATGTGACTTTGGGCAAGTTAATCTGCCTTGTTAGTAGTAGCACCTACCTCAAAAGGTTGTAAGTATTAAATGAGATAATATATGTGAAGAACCATGAAGATTGTCTGTTGAAATTAAGGATGCAAATGCCTGCTGCTATTAAGAACTTTTTTTTATATGCACACTTATCCCAGCTTCATCATCTTATAGATAAACTGAAGTTCAACATCTCCACAATCCATCAGTTTACCTCCAAATTGAAACCCCCAATGGGCCAAGTTCCTAAATGGTCTTATTTTAACTGGGGAAAAAAAGTAAGCAACCAGAATTATTTGTATTTAATTTTTATGACCAATCTTTAGATATTCTTAGAAACATATACAATGACTTATCTTTATTGCAAATTTGCTTTTATAAAGATGGGCATAATACTTGAAAGGATGAACAGATGCCCCATACTCATAATTTGTATGGCACCCCTGGAAGGAGTTGAGGTCCTTGTAAGACACAGTTCAGTGGTGAGACATGGTCATCTTCAATCTTGGTGGTTCATCAGGTTCCATTTACCCCTGAGAGAATGGTTTCCATGTTTTGTTTCTACTGAAAAGGCAGTAAGCGAGAAAGGAGGGAAAGATGTTACTTAAATAAATGTGTGGCCATATCTAACTGACCCACATGTAAAAGTTACAGAAGATTCAAGCAAAGATCGAAGGTAAAGAATTTCAATATCAAATTTATTTTCTGCGTTGTTCTTGGTAAGTGGCTCTGTGTTCCCTTTTCTGTTTGCTCTTTGAGAGCTTTAAATTCCAGTGGCAGGAATTAAGAGCAGTGTTTTTGTTGTGTGGGCATTGAGATGCCAGAACAGTTGGCCTGCATTCTACGGATGGAAGGGAAATGAAAAAAAGACTGTAACAGTGAAAGTTGCCCATTTAGAGCTCTGCAGACTTTCTTCCTAAAGAGCCTGTGCCCTAGATGATGCGTATGCCGTGCAGCTGCTGTAGACAGCTCCTGTCCCCTGGCCTCTTTTGTGCAGAATAGATCTTGGTCTCTCATGTCTTTAAATAAGATCCTCTAGAGCTTCAGCACACCTATAGTGGCCTGGATGGGCATGTGCCAAGTGTGTAGGGTTGCATACCAGGCCTCTGGGTCAATGGAAAGCCAGAAACAGTGGGGAGAAGAGGGAAGTGAATGGGACAGTGGTGTCTGTTGGACCAGCATGGGTGGCCTAGGCTGCCCAGAACGTGAAAGGTGTCCATTTCTTCATAACTCTGGCCGTGGACATGAAGGCCAATTTGGGTTACCTGATAGTTGCCCATTTTATTGACTTAAGGATTTGTTTATATATAGTTAAGATAAATAGAATACGGTAACTTCCTTTAAAGGCTGTGTGTGTGTGTGTGTGTGTGTGTGAGAGAGAGAGAGAGACAGACAGAAACAGAAGAGAGAGGAGAGAGAGATAGACATACCAATTAAGTTTTTCTTTTTCTTTTTTTTAATGATTTCTTTGCAGCTCTTGAGAAAGTCTATTTTACAAAGAGGAAAACCTGTGGTTGAAGGCTCTTTGGAAAAGAAACCCCCATTTGAAAAACCTAGCATTGAACAGGTAAAAAGATTTTAAAAGCCCTCTTTTTATTGGCTTAAGGCTGAAGAAATCTTTTAATCCTCCTTTTATATCTCTATCTACGGCTTCCCTCCTCCATACCCAGGTTAGAGATGTTTACCAGTCTGTGGAAATTGTCCTGGAGGCTTTGGATCAGAGGTGTATACCTAATTTAATACATGATCTAGCTTTTGCCTTTTAGGGTTGTTACATACTCACAGTTTACTGTGTGTTTGGGGAAGAAAAACATTAAGTAGAACATGTAGTTTGTAAGAAGAACACATGAAATGTGCTTTTTCTTGTTGTTGGTGCTTTAAAATGAAGTCTTTGTCCATTTGCTTGGCACTGTCTGAGAAAGCCTATTGAGGTGAGGGGATTTAGTAGCAATGTGAAAAACATTGTAAGTCAAGCAAAAAAAGCAAAAAAGAAATGAGATTTTGTACCCAGAAATGGACTTCCTGCTACATTATGATTCCTGGAAAGAAGCCGTTTTACTCAGGGAATCTGTTAAAATGTAAAGAGTTTTTCTGTTAGGTGTTGTCAGTATCTCTCATTAGCATCACTTTTTTAGCCTTTGATTGTTTGGCTAAACAAAAACACTCTGGACTGAATTTTTTGATGAGAATGACTACTGAAGTCATGATACCAGAATCCTTAAAAATAAATGCATTTTTATCAGTCAGTTTTCAGTAAATTTTATTTTGCCTCCAAACTCTATTAAATAAGAATTCATTGCTCTTTTATTTGAAATTAGATGAGATGGAAATATTCTGTAGAAAGATTAAATTAACAGTTTTTTTAAAAGCCCATAATTTTGAATGATATATATATTTTGGTAAGCTTATTGACTTCAAACAAATGATAGTAAAGAGTTTAAATTGTAGTTGTTTAGTTCAGTGGTAGGCATGATAGCAGCCTTTTGATTAGCATTTTTGTAATGTAAAAACAATATTTATCTAAGAACTGCATTATATGTGGGCTACTCTGCTGATAGTAAAGCAATAATTATTCTGCACAACAGTCATATTTTCTTGTTTCAGGGGTTTTGACCTTTTCAGTCCATGGTTTTGATTTTCTCCTTAATGCTTCAGGATTTCAGCAGGCGTAGAATCACAACTCACAGCCTCTCTGTCTTGTCACTTTTCATCCACCGTGATCTGAGGCAAGATTCCCTCTGGGGATTGCTCTTTTCTTTTAGGGAAAAGGAAGAGATTTTTGTGAATAGAGAAATGTCTGTTATTTTGCTAATAACCACCAATCATGCTGGCTGTGTGGGTGTTCAGAATTAGTATGATTGCATAGCTGCATGAAGAAATTGCCTTCCCTCTTTTTAAGGGTGTGAATAACTTTGTACAGTACAAATTTAGTCACCTGCCAGCAAAAGAAAGGCAAACAATAGTTGAGTTGGCAAAAATGTTCCTAAACCGCATCAACTATTGGCATCTGGAGGCACCATCTCAACGAAGACTGCGATCTCCCAATGATGATATTTCTGGATACAAAGAGAACTACACAAGGTAATCAGATGCAAGTTCTTTTTCTTTGGCCCCATAAAGCCTGTTACAGACCTAAAATTCTACTTGACTCTATAAGTATAGGGCTGCCTAGTTATCATTATGACTCCATCAATTCAGAGATAATGTCTTTATAATTTAACTTGCAAACTCCTGCTTTTCATTGCTATCATAATATGTTGAGGTGTGAGGGATGTAAATCATCTATACCCAGTGTGATAGCCACTAGCTATATGAGCACTTGAAAATGTGGCTAGTTTGAATTGAGATTTCTGTGATTGTACCAAAAAAGAGTTTAAAATTGCTCATTAATACTTTTAAAATATTGATTACATGTAGAAATGATAGTACATTGGATACATTGGATTAAATAAAATATATTGAAGTTAATTTTACCTGTTTTTACCATTCCAGTGTGGCTACTAGAAAATGTAAAATCCATATGTGGCTTGTGTTATTTATCTATTGAATATAGTTGACTAGATAGGTACACTATAACTCTGAAATTAATTAGAGCCCTCACTCAAAAAATGCAATGACCATATAATGAAGTTAAAGAATTTTTTTTAGGCTGGGCATGGTGGCTCACACCTGTAATCCTAGCACTTTGGGAGTCTAAAGTGGGTAGATCACTTGGGTCGGGAGTTCAAGACCAGCCTGGCCAATATGGTGAAACCCCATCTCTACTAAAAATACAAAAATTAACTGGGCATGGTGTCACGTGACTGTAATCCTGGCTACTTGGGAGGCTGAGGCAGGAGAATCACTTGAACCCTGGAGGCAGAGTTTGCAGTGAACTGAGATCGTGCACTCTGGGCAACAGAGCAAGACTCTGTCTCAAAAAAAAAAATTTTTTTTTAAAGGAAAGATTAGCTTAGTTCCAGAACTGTGATGGAACTGATATCATTATACATATGATCTTCCAGGTTTTGTCCTTTTAAATAACATTTTACATTAGTTATAATGAGAGAAAATGTAGAATTTTGTAGCCTTTATGTCTCTTCACTTAATATCATATCAAACATTTCACAGGTTACATTATAGTCCATTGAGTTGATTTACCACAATTTACCTAACCATTTCTCTATTGCTGGACATTCAAACTCTGCAGATAGTCTTGGATTGAACATATATTTTCTTCTAAAGTGGAAATTTATTTTTATTGCTTATTACTTGCAGAATAACAGAATTGGTTTTACAAATCTTAAACTTGTACCATACAAAATATAAGGACCTACATTTATTTTCATCTGAAGGACTGTGACTTGGGTCATCCATTCTTTTCAACTTTTTTATAACTTTTCTATAACTTTTCTCTGTTTATATTTCAGAGGCACATCAAGCTTGCATCAGGGGATATTAGGGAGCTTTAGTGCCTACTTTTTTCCTGATTTAAAGTGGGCAGTAGTATCTTTTGATAGCCTGTCAAGACCACTTGTGCCCAGGTTATTTTCTGTAACAGCAGATAACATGGAAGAATTGTATAATTTAAAATAAGCTTTCCTCTCTGACGTTGACCTAGTTTCATGTGTAACACACCCTTTTCCTCTCTTTCTCTTCACTTTTGCAAATATATGCAATTTCAGTTATAAAGTATTTTCTCCTTAATAATTGATATTTATAGGAATTGCAGATTTCTTCAAAATAAGTTTTTAAATTATATCTTTATTTCTGTATCTTTCATTTTAGGATTTTACATTAACAATAGTTCTGTATTATTGAAACTCTGCTATATTATTGAAACTCTTGTTTATAATAAGAGTTGAGACGATAAGTCTCTCAAAAATATGTATTTTTTAATCCCGTCTGTGAACAATTGACAAAGCTGAATATTTGTCAAAGCCAGGGCCCTGAATGCATTTGCAACTTTTAACAGAGAAAATAATTGTTTCATCAAGAAAAAGGAGAATTAATTGTGAAGCAGCTTGGGAGACATTAGTATATTTTGTTTTATTTTTATTTTTATATTTTTTAGAGATGGTGTCTTATTCTGTATCCTGGGCTGGAGTGCAGTGGCATGATCATAGCTCACTGTAGCCTCAGCCTCCTAGACTCAAGCAATTCATCTATCTCAGCTTCCTTAGTAGCTGGGACTACAGGCACATGCCACCATGCCTGGCTATTTGTTTATTTTTTATAGAGATGGGGTCTCGCTGTGTTGCCCAGGCTGGTCTCAAACTCCTGACCTCAAGCAATCCTCCCACCTTGGCCTCCCAAAGTGCTGAGATTACATGTGTGAGTCACTGTGCCCAGCTATGATATTTTAGAAAACAGAAGAAAAATGCAAGGCAGCCTTTGAGAATTACTAAGAAATTGGTGGCACTTATGAATACTTAAGAAGTAGTAAAAATGGAAATTGGTTTGGATGAGTGCTGGGTTTGAATGGTGTGGGTCCATCTTTCCCTTTTTACATGAGCTTTAGACCAGTCTCTGGTCTAAAGAGACTTTTGGTTTCTTTCTCTGTCCAAGTGTCATGACTTTTGTGAGTATTCCATGGGTGGTTTGTATGTAGTTTCTGACACACAGAACAGGTGCTGGGAAGATGCTCATCATCATTTTCCTCCCATGCACATTGTTCTCTAAAACTCAGTCACTGCCAATGTGGAGCTATTAAGCTAAAGACTTAAATGTATAATTGAGTGAGTGTGTAATTATTTGAATATCGCTTTAGAAATTAAGATAGCAGGGAATAGAAAAACGGCGAAAGAGTCCTTTATAGCCCAGCCTCCTGAGCCAACAGCTGAAGGCAAGAAGTGGAGTCAGACAATGGGAAAGAGAAACTTGCTGAGAGAAACTGAAATGAATATGCCCTAATGAGTTCTGAAACGTGCTGATTTCCAGGTGAAATGTAGACCAAGAGCCCTTATTAATAATAAATAAGGAAATGAAGGTAGATGACACCAGCCTCCCCCACGTCCCCACCATCACGTCATGTTGATGAGGAAAGGGAAGTAGAGAGGAACAACCTGTGAAAATTAGGAGAATCAATATTCGGAGTAAAACCTCACTGCCATGACCACATGGGGGATTAAAAAAACCACATACCACCACAGCGTGATGTCTCACTGATACTGATCTTCTCAAAAATGGGTAATATTACTGGCTGCAGGCACCAGCAGGCTTTATCTTGATGTTGCTGTAAGAGAACCTCAGGACCTATAACGCTGGTTCAGCTTATAACTTACAGCAGTTACTGTAAATATTAGAACAAAGATGTGCCGAAAATGTTTGCAGTATATCAGTCTGAAAATGAAGTTAAACAGGATTCTTTGTGGAAAAGACTGGACTTAGAAAATGATTGTGTTCATTACAGAGCTAACTTGTAAATATTTATTCCATAAAAATTAAAAGCAGACTGAACAGTAGTACTGCTTAAATTACTTCTCTGTTCTGAAGAAAAGAAAAATATAAATATTCTTTTTTTGTTGTTTTTTTGTTTTTTTTTTTTTTGAGATGGAGTCTCACTCTGTTGTCCAGGCTGGAGTGCAGTGGCGTGACTCAGCTCACTGCAACCTCCACCTCCTGAGTTCAGGCGATTTTCCTGCCTTAGCCTCCCAAGTAGCTAGGATTACAAGTGCGTGCCACCATGCCTGGCTAATTTTTGTATTTTTAGTAAAGATGGGGTTTCACCATGTTGGCCAGGCTGGTCTCGAACTCCTGACCTCAGGTGATCTGCCTACCTCGTCCTCCTAAAGTGCTGGGATTAAAGGCGTGAGCCACCTTGCTCAACCTAAATATTGTTACATAAGTGTATGTTAACTGTACCTTATATATACTCCCAGGAGCATTGTGGTTATAGAAAAAAATGTGGGCAAATATTTTGAAGTTCCTGAATTTCATGATAGTACACTATTTAATGCCATGAAGAAATAACCTAAAAAGAAAGTGTCAGAGGATTATGACTTCTTAAAATACAACTGTCCAACAGGCTGCTGAAGGAAAGTGCAAGTAATTAGTCTTAGATTTTGAACTGTGTAGAACTTTTGAAAGTTGAAGCTTACCCCCACACTGGGGAGATGTTTCATAAGAATACAGAGCGGCTGTGTGCAGTAGCTGATGCCTGTAATCCCAGCAACTTTGGGAGGCTGAGGCAAGAGGATCGCTTGAGCCCAGGAGTTTGAGCCCAGCCTGGGCAACAGAATGAGACTTCATCTCTACAAAAATAAAAATAAAAAACTAGCTGGGTGTGGTGGCATGTGCCTGTGGTGGCATGAGCCTGTGGTCCCAGCGACTCTGGAGGTTGAGGTGGGAGGATTGCTTGAGCCCGGGAGGTCAAGGCTGCATGGAGCCGTCCATGATCCTACCACTGCACTCCGGCCTGGGCGACAGAGCACGACCCTGTCTGAAAAGAAAAAAAAGAAGAAGAAAAAGAATACATAGCAAGTTAGCTAGAACTAACTTGTTTTTGGGAAACAGTTTTATTTAGCCATTCTTCTATGATGTACAGCCTATTGCCATGTATACTGAGCATTCATTATTAGACGTGTAAGTCTAGAACAGATTTATCAGGAAGCATGGAAAGAACACTAGGAAACAGGAGATCTGACTTCTAGTCTGGACTTTAATTAAGTAACTGGGCCTCAGTCCCTGTGAACTAGGGCAGGTCAGTTTATTCCTGAAAACCACAGGATTTTCAGTTCAGCAAGTCAGTAGAATGACATGGTCTTCTGTGTTCACATTTTTAAATTCTGTTCACAGAAGTTACAAATCATCATCATGATGTGAAAAATCTGGGAGTTATTTGAACAGTAAGAAAATAGCATGGAAATACCAGCTTTATTAGACATACAAAAATGAACGAACTATCATTTTGCTTCTTTTTAGTAGACCTGAAATCAGTCATGTAGGTAAAATCTTTTCCACAGTTACTTCTTTGGAGGAATACATGTGCTCATGCATGTCCGTTTCCTTCTTTCTGTCTCACTATGTGCAATAATAATATCAATCAATTTATTAAAACAACACCAGAAGTACACACACACACACACACACTCTCTCTCTCTCACACACACACACACACACACACATTGACTCAGCCTCATTGTCTTAATCTACAGTGAATTTAACAGATTACAAAATAAGATTAATCTTGGAAGTTAAGAAAAAGCTGAAAAGTATAAATTGAGGTCTATAAAATGACTTTGAGGAAATGAATGAAAGCCCATTATTTGAACATTTTTACTAGCTAATAACAATCTATGCTGTCTTCTACCCTGGGAAGATTGAATAACCTGTTAAAGCACTTTTGGATAACTTTTTAGGATTTTATGATAATATTTATAACCTATCATCTTTGTATCAGAAATAATGTCAGTCTTAGAGCCTTAGACATCTGCAGATCTCTCCTCAGATGGAAATGCTGTTTAGACTCTAAATCAGCACTGTCCAGTAGATATATAATATGAGCCAAAAATGCAAGCCAGATATATAATTAAAAATTTTCTGGTAGCTACGTATAAAATGAATAGATATAAGAAATTATTTTGAATTTTATGTGTGTATATATAGATACATATATATATATATTTTTTGAGACGGAGTCTTGCTGTGTCGCCCAGGCTGGGGTGCAGTGGTGCAATCTTGGCTCACTGCAACCTCCACCTCCTGGGTTCAAGCCATTCCCCTGCCTCTGCCTCCCGAGTAGCTGGGATTACAGGCATGCGCCACCACAGCTGGCTCATTTTTGTATTTTTAGTAGAGATGGCGTTTCACCATGTTGGCCAGGCTGATCTCGAACTCCTGACCTTAAGTAATCTGCCCTCCTCGGCCTCCCAAAGTGCTGGGATTATAGGCATGAGCCACCAGACCTGGCCAATAATATATATATTTTTTACCCAGTATATCAAAAATACCATTTCAGCTGGGAGCGGTGGCTCACGCCAGTAATCCTAGCACTTTGGGAGGCCAAGGCGGGTGGATCACTTGACGTCAGGAGTTCAAGACCAGCCTGGCCAACATGGTGAAACCCTGTCTCTATTAAAAATACAAAAATTAGCCAGGCATGGTGGCGGGCACCTGTAATCCCAGCTACTTGGGAGGCTGGGGCAGGAGAGTTGCTTGAATGGGGAGGTGGAAGTTGCAGTGAGTCGAGATCATGCCATTGCACTCCAGCCTGGGGCACAGAGCAATACTATGTCTCAAAAAAAAAAAAAAAAAAAAAAACCACAAAAACAAAAAACCCACAAAAATATAATTTCACCATGTAACCGTTGTGAAAAATTATTAAGGATGTATGCTTACTTTCTTAGTACTGAGTCCTTCAAACCTCCAAATCCAGTGTTTATTTTGCTTTTTCCTTTTTTTTTTTTTTTTTTGAGTTGGAGTCTTGCTGTGTTTCCCAGGCTGGAGTACAGTGGTATGATCTCAGCTCACTGCAACCTTTGCCTCCCAGGTTCAAACGATTCTCCTGCCTCAGGCTGCCAAGTAGCTGGGACTACAGGCGCCTGCCACCATGCCTGGCTAATGTTTATATTTTTTAGTAGAGATGGGGTTTCATCGTGTTCGCCAGGCTGGTCTTGAATTATTGACCTCTGGTAATCCACCTGCCTCAACTTCCCAAAGTCCTGGGATTACAGGTGTGAGCCACTGCACCTGGCCAAATCCAGTGTGTATTTTTCACACATCTTAATTCAGTAGCTAAATTTTAAACAGTTAAAACTAAATGGAGTCCTACTAGAACAATCAAGTTGTGTTTAATGGGAAAACATTTTACACTGTTTCCATTTAAAAGTAAAATTGAAATTGATTAAATAAAATTAAAAGTTAAACTTCTCAGTCATACTAGCCACATTTCAAGTGATCAATAGTTACCAATGGCTGGTGGCTACTGTATTGGATAGCAGAGACATAGAATCATCCCCATCATCAGTGAAAGCTTTATTGGACAATAAATCTTTAAACCTTTCATTGCAGAAGATTGGACATATTTTGTTATTTTTAAAATTTAGGATCTGCATAACAACGTTTTAGTCAGCAATGGACCACATATAATGACAGTAGTCCTTTAAGATTATACCAAAATTTTGCTGTACCTTTCTATGTTTAGGTATATTTAGATATACAAATACTTACCATTATGTTACAGTTGTTTGTAGTATTCAGTACAGTAATATGCTGTACAGGTTTGCAGCCTAAGAGCAATAGACTAGACCATAGAGCAGGGGTCCCCCACCCCTGGGCCATGGTCCACCATAGGTCCTTGGCTCATTAGGAACCGGGCTGCACAGCAGGAAGTGAGTGGTGGGCGAGTGAGCATTACAGCCTGAGCTCCACCTCCTGTCAGATCAGTGGTGGCATTAGATTCTCATAGGAGCCTGAACTCTATTGTGAACTGTGCATGTGAGGGATCTAAGCTGTACATTCTTTCTGAGAGTCTAATGCTTGATGATCTGAGGTGGAACAGTTTCATCTGGAAACCATCCCTTCTACCCCCCAGCCATGGAAAAATTGTCTCTCATGAAAGCAATCCCTGGTGCCAAAAAAGTTGGGGACCTCTGCCATAGAGCCTAGGTGCCAAGTGTGTAGTAGGTTCTACCATCTAGGTTTGTGTAGGTACACTCTCCAGTGTTTGCACAATGATAAAATCACCTGACTCATTTCTCAGAATGTATTCCCATTGTTAAGCAAGACATGAAAGACACGACCATATTAATTCTTACAGATAGTCTTGTGATTGCCTAAGTCTCACGAAATTGAACTTCTGATTATGAAGATCTGTGACTGTTTAACTCTATAGTTTCATTACTAGTTATTTGATCTGACTTCCCCTCAGCCCCAGATAGATAGATAGATAGATAGATAGATAGATAAATAGATAGCATGTCAGTGTCTCATTCTGTCACTCTGTCACCCAGGCTGCATTGCAGTGGCACAATCATAGCTCACAGCAGCCTAGAACTCCTAGGTTCAAGTGATCCTACCTCCTCAGCCTCCCAGGTAGCTAGGACTATAGGTATGTGCCAATACATCTGGCTGATTTTTAAACTTTTTGTAGAGATGGGCATCTTACTATGTTGCCCAGGCTGGTCTTGAACTCCTGGGCTCAAGCGATCTTCCTGCTTGGGCCTTCCAAAGCACTGGGATGACTGGTGTAAGCCACCATGCCATGCCTAGCCAGCCCATTCTTTTAACTTAATTAAGTGGCCACAGACTAACATCTAGCAAACAATTGGCTTTGAAAGCAATGAATTTCTATATGAAGCACCTTATGAATTACAAAATAAATGCACTTTATAATTTTTTTCTGCTACCAAGATCACTGTTTCAGACAAAAGACAACAACATTAACACTTAAGATACCCATTTCAGTATTGTAAACATAAACAACATTTGGGTGTAAATTATTAAAGGAAAAAAGTTGAGAGAAGACATAGAAATAGTAGCAGAAATTTTAGGTTAATTTTTAATGTAGGCAGATGAACTAACACTAATGAAAGCTTTTTCTCCAAAGGTGAACCACTGCCACAGCCACCACCATTTCCACCACTAGCACACATACAGGCAAAATATTTTATAATGCAGAATAAGATTTAAAAAAAAAAGTCAGGAGCATGAATAAATTAATATTATTCCTCTCTTCATTAAAGGGCTCAAAGTTCATTGGGAGCTTTTTGTAGCAGCTTGGGCGCATTAGAAAGCTGTCTCCCATTTGAAAGGAGAACAGGAAAGCACATAGGGAGGAGAGGTTTGATCTTTGGAAGGCAGTCCTTTCCTAGGAGAGGATGATTTGGGTCTGCTCTGAAGGAATAAGAATCTGTGGAATAATGCTTTTTGACCTTTTCCTCGTTTGGTGCCACCCTCCATGGCTACCACTGTTATATTTATGTTTTTGGGTCCTGGGAAATTCACATCTTCACTTCTGGGAGATAAAAAAAAAATAGGGTTGTCTCAGTTTGGTAGCTCATGCCTGTAATCACAGCACTTTGGGAAGCCGAGGTGGGTGGATCTCTTTAGTCCAGGAGTTCGAGACAATCCTGGGCAACATAGTGAAACCCCGTCTTTACAAAAAATAAGAAAAAATTAGCCACATGTGGTGGTGCATGCCTGTGGTCCCAGCTGTTTGGCAGGCTGAGGTAGGAGGGTCACTTGAGCCCAGGAGGTAGAGGTTGCAGTGAGCCGAGATTGTACCGCTGCACTCCAGCCTTGGTGACACAGTGAGACCCTGTCTCAAAAAAAAAAAAAAAAAAAGAAAAAGAAAGAAAAAGAGGTTTATTTTTGAATAGACTTTTACTCTCCACTGTATGTTGGCCGAATGCACTTTCTAAATTAGATGACCTGTATTGTCAGTGTACCCTAGAACTGTGGTCACATCTCAAGAAAAGTCCTGGCTTCCCTCTGGTCTGGGTCCTCTCCAGCGTCGTGCAGTGATGCTGAGGTGCATTTTTGACTTTGAGTCTGAGTCATTGAAAAATGTACCTAGGCGACAAATGGTAGAAGCTTAATACTTCCTACATTTTTGACTGAGTTTTAAACAGTCCTGAAGATCATTATCTTCCCACCAAACCTCCGATAAGTGCTGTGTAGGCATTTTAAATAAATCTTACATTTTACTCAAAGGACTAGGTGGTTAATTCTGATTCTTTCACAAAAGGGTCTTCCTCAGCTTCTCCTTTAATTTTTTCTTTTATCTAAACTACCATTAATGTGCCAGTAACTCCAGTTATACTATACACTTTATATACAGTATTTCATTTAATGCTCACAAGAACCCAATGAAGTAGGTATTATTGTTGTCCCCATTTTACAGGT
This sequence comes from Pan paniscus, assembly GCF_029289425.2. Classification (NCBI taxonomy): domain Eukaryota; kingdom Metazoa; phylum Chordata; class Mammalia; order Primates; family Hominidae; genus Pan; species Pan paniscus. The sequence continues at coordinate 20,075,136 of NC_085926.1, forward strand.
AAGGAAAGAAAGGCTAAATAGCGTAATCAAATTTTCAAAGTTATGCAGCTAGTTAAGTGGCACAGCTGGAATTTGATCCCAGGGGCTGTTTCATTCCAGGACTCACTGTATGATGCTGCAGAATAAGGTGATTTTTAACAGAATTAGACACAAGTGGTGATGTAAGGGTAATCTAATTGCATTCCCAAGTTTCACTAGCTGGCAGGGATATTGTTGCTTGTTATTGCAGGCCTAGTTTTTTTCTGCTATAGTTAATAGTACGAGATAAACATAATTGAATATTTCCGATGACCTGGGGGTTTACGAGATATTTATGGTGCTTGACTTCTCTTGTCACAGGTGGCTGTGTTACTGCAACGTGCCACAGTTCTGTGACAGTCTACCTCGGTACGAAACCACACAGGTGTTTGGGAGAACATTGCTTCGCTCGGTCTTCACTGTTATGAGGCGACAACTCCTGGAACAAGCAAGACAGGAAAAAGATAAACTGCCTCTTGAAAAACGAACTCTAATCCTCACTCATTTCCCAAAGTAAGGGAGAGTTTTTGCTGGTCTTTGTTTGATCCCAGAGCTTGAGGTTGCTAAATACAATGCCAAAGCCTGCATAAATAACAAGATCGGAAATGATAGAAGAAACATTCCAAGGGGGTGGGAGAAAAGACCCTCAGTTCCCTTTGTGAATCTTCTTGGGTATTTTCCAGTCCATTTATTAGCCTGACTTTGGGTTGACTGCCGTCATTGCTCCCTTATCCCCTCCTCGTCCTACCTGAGTCATTGTCTCTGACTCACATAGAATGGGGCAGTGCTTTCTTTTGTATATTCAGCGGCCAGGAAGCTCTAGGACGATGAGGGAGAATGTTTAGGTACATTTTCCAGCCACTCAGAAATGGTGCAAAAGAGCTCAAGTGGCTTTTTTTTTTTTTTTTCCATTCAATTTCTCCAACTTTTTCCAAGCACTGGTGAACCATCCCTGCCTCAGCTATAGTAGACTTGCCCCCACTCTTTGGAAACTAGACTGCAAAAGCAGGGATGAAGAGGAATAGAGAGCTCCTTCAGCGTGATGAACCTCTATACTAAATTTCTTGTAGAATAGGCATACTTTGGTGCTCCTTGCTTCTTGCACCTGTCAGAGCTCCAAGGCATAAATGATCATTTAAATATTTTAAATGGAAGGAAATGCTGCAAAGCAATAGAAAGTTGCAGTGCTGCACCATTGGCCTTGGAAATGCATTTTTAATGCTAAAAACCAAAAATTTAAGCTAAGCAGTTGGATGCTGGTGAGATAGGCCAAGGGTGCAGTCGATGACTTCTCATGGAGCAGTAACAGTGAGAAATGAATGAGACAATTCATTCTGTGATTATCATTCCGCCTAGATCAGCGCTTGGTCAGGAAGGTAAAAGGCGTAATTTGAAAAGGCTGGCTAGGTATGATATAGCCTTCCTTCCCCATGCCATTCTGAACTGCTGATGTAGAGAATAGAATTTGAGAGGAAATATTCTTTGATCAAAGATTGATGAAACACTGTTTTGTTTGAGAAACTAGATTTTTATTATTCAGATAGTGTTATTAGATTATGGAATTTTTGTCTCAGTGAAGATAGAGTTTTAATTCATAACAATAAGTTAGGTTCAAAACAACAAAAATAAAATGGTTTTCTGACAGAATTTGACTGAAGATTCCTTGGCAGTTTAACCCAAGTCCTAAACCTTAGATAGATGTCATGGGTAATTCTGATGGGCTTTGGCCAAACACCCAATATTTGCACAAATATTTCAACAACCTGATTGTCAAATTTTTCTTTAGAGAACCAGTACATGAGACTAAGTCATGACATGAACATTTTGTTGTCCTCTGTGGAGGGAGATTCTGAAGCACTTAAACTGCAGTTTGGATGTTGCTCCCAAAATGGGTTATGAAATTAGGGCACACTCATGTATTTCAGTGTCTTTTAACTGATGTAAGCTCCTTTCCTTAGAGATTGAAGCAGTTTTCTTACTTATGTATCTATTACATTTGCCATATAAGCAGCATTTTATGTTTTCAGGTGATAGTTGTCATTCTGTGTCTGAGTCAAGGTACAAAGAAGACTCCTCCCTTCCCAACACCTGTTATGGTATTTAAAGAGAAATTTTAGTTACTTTGCATAATAAATTTTTTTCCCATAACAAATTCATTTTGCTTCTTGCAGATATTTGCTAATTATAGTGTGTTTTGTTCCCTCAGCCCATAGTTCTGTCATGCTTATGCTAGGAGCTAAAACATCAATGCTGCCTTCTTTTCTTCTCTATTACTAATGGTGGGGTAAAACTACCACCCACTTCTCCTTTTAAATCCTTTTCACCGAATATGACAACATTTAAGGCTATTGGGGATTTATACCTACAGTTTTGGCAGCAGAACCACACATGTTGAAGCCTGAGGTATTATTTGAGTCTTGGGCACTGTTTCAGAGTGAGAGCTGGGACCGGCTTCCCAGCACCCAGGGAGGTCTCTGCAATTCTCAGATGTGTTTTCAGGGCTTACATTCTTATCTTCCTATTCTTCATATGTGCTGCCTTTTTTTCCACTTGGCTTTAATGTGTGCCTCTTTCCCCATTCACCTATTTACAAAGTGTTTTTGTTTTTTTTTTTTTTAAGTTGTGTATCTATATTTCATTCTAAAAGTGAAGAAAATTTGGTTCAGGGAAAAAATGAAGAAGAAGACCACTGATAGCTTCACCACTCTGAACTATTTTTAGTGCTTTTAGATATTTCTGTTTTTCCCCCATTTATTGGTGAAAAAAATTCAGTAAGCCTCAGAGGGACTTAGGTATCTGTATTTCTTTTCTCTTTTTTTCTCTTTTAATTTTTTATTCTTTTTAAATCACCTGCCCTATTCTGATAAGCATCTGTATTTCTAATAAGGTTTCCAGATGATTCTATGGGTTGCCAAAACTTGAGATCCATTTAGTTTAAAGTTAGCATAGTAATTAATCACTGGTTCCAATCCTGATCCTGCCATTTACTAGTTGTGGGAATTTGATCTAAATATTTAACTTCTCTGTGCCCTAGTTTCTTCATCTGTGAAATGGGTATGAATTTTATTTCATAGGGTCGTTATAAAGATCAAGTGAGTTAATATACATCAACCACTTACAACACTGCCTATCATGTAGTAAGAGCTATATATGTGCGTGACAAATAAAAATAGAATATATAACTCATAGGGTTGATGTGAGGATTCAGTAAGAAGTTCTTAGAGCAGTGCAGGCACAAAGCAAGCACTCGATAAATATTAGTAACTTTTATGATGGTAATGACAGTGACAGTGCAGCTATATGGAGGGCTGAAATCGTGCTCTGAGATTCACTGAGGAAGATTAATGCATTTCTACTGATGTAATTCATATGTCTGTATCCTGTGCTGTGTTAAGCTATGCAGGGTCAAAAGAGTAAACATTTGTATAAATGCATTTCTGTATTTGAATATACCAGGGCTGCCCAACTAAATCATAATTTGAGTTGTAATTCTCCATTATATTTCTGATTGAAGGTTTGAGACGCTGATGTTAAGGTGATTGCCACAGATAATTAGGGCTGTTATCCTTACGGCAGTTTTTTTTTTAAATCTTATTGCTATTACTCTTGTGTCTAGATTTCTGTCCATGCTAGAAGAAGAAGTATATAGTCAAAACTCTCCCATCTGGGATCAGGATTTTCTCTCAGCCTCTTCCAGAACCAGCCAGCTAGGCATCCAAACAGGTAAGTTTCCTTTTACATGAATCAGAGAACAACCAGGAAGGCCAACCTGAAGTGTAAGTTGCAGTTCACTGCAACTTATACTTAGCTCTATAGTCAAATGAGCTTAGCTCTATAGTCAAATGCTGGCTATTTTCAAACCCAATTATAGTCTCAGTCGATGGCTAGATACACCTAGGAATCAAGTCTCAGTCTGACCTCTTAATCTATGATGTCTGTTTTATACATCAAGTTACCACCAGGTATAATGGTGGATAGTGAGTGAAAGCGGCAGTCTTGAGTCTCAGGATGTGAACTACTTCCCTGTGGGGCAGGGCATCCTTGCTATTGCTTAAATCAGCCAGTGGCATCAGTTGGCATTTTGTGAGGAAGGAAGACAGATGCCTTCTGGAGTCATAGTGATCCCAGAAAGAGGATCTGAATTCCTGCCTTTGACACTAGGAAGACTCCATGGAGAGGTTTGGCAAGAAATGCCAAAGCAGTTTATATCTGGCCATGGGGAAAGACAGGATGCAAAATTTTGATGTCAAGAGTTTTTTGTAGTGCTCTAGGTCAATGTGTAATATGGGGGCTTGTGAGTATTGCCTCTAATGCCTCCAGCAAAGAAAAAATGATTTATTCTTGCCTTAAAAACAAAATTGAAGTATAATTTATATATAGTAAAATGTACTCTTTTTACTGTACTGTGTTTTGACAAACACATATACTTGAGTAATGACCACTGCCATCAAAATATAGAACAGTGGCCTCCTTCCAGACAGATTCCCTTGTACTTCTCTATAGTGCATTCATAGTCCTACCTCCAGCTCTGGGAACCAGTGATCTGTGTTTTTGTTCTTACAGTTTTGCCTTTTCCAGAATGTCATAGGAGTGGAATCATATAGTAGATAGCTTTTTGAGACTGATAACTTTAATTCAGCATAATGCATTTGAGAGGTGATTTTTGAAAAAGGTTTTCATCTGAACCTCAAGTTTAGGTGTAAATATAACTAAATCCCTACAAACCAAAGTACTAGTGAATGAGGAATTTTATTTGAATCATACTCTTTTTGTTTGAGCTCATTACCAAAAACATGTCAAAAACATCTTTGTGTCCTTTTTTTTTTTCCTAACCTGAGATCGTAATTTCATGTATCTCTGGTCCAAAACCTGTAGTGCTTTGGGGCCTGTCTGTGCCTATTACATGTTTCTTCTACAGTTGAGCAGTCAGCATTTAGTGGACATGTTTTCTGTGGTTACTGGACATATCCTTTGCATTGCTCCCTCTGTACCTGTGCTATTCACTTTACCTTGGATTTGATCTCACCTAACTTTCAAATGGTATTTCTTCTGCAAACTCTTCCCTAAGTTCTCCCATCCCCTCTAGCAAGGACTGGATCTCTTTTCTTCCAGACTTTCATAGAGCCTTGAATATATCCTATCCATGGTTCTCAAACATGGCAGCACAATGGAATCACCCATGGAATTTGAAATGCACTGTATACTGTTTTCTGAGTGCCGTTCCAAGAGAGTGTGAGATTATTGTCCTGGGGTGTGGCCTGGACATTGGGACTTTTAAAAAGCTCCCCAGGTAATTTTAATATGCAGCAACATTTGAGAATGACTGTGTTAGACAATTCTCACCTCATATTATCCTAGCCCCTTTTTTTCTGTATGTCTTTTCATCTCCTGTGAATGCAGCTTTTTGATGGTCAGAGACCCAGTTTTGTCACAATAATTGATACATTTATTAAGTGCTCAGCTAAGATGCTTCCTTGGTATCTAAGCCTTTTCACAAACCCTGGGAAGTTGGAATTATGATCTCCTTTACATAGTTGAGGAAATAGAAGCTCAGGGAGGAGCAACAAATTGCCCAAGATAGACCTTGTAAGTGATGGAATTGGGTTTCACATCCGTATCTAATTCCTAAATATTACACTGTATTAAGAGAGCCAGAACTCTAACCACTACATCACACCATCTTGGTGTGTGCTGCCAATATACAGCATACACTTGTGGAAGGAATGAGTGAAGAACAGTTTCCTCCCTCAGGCAGTGGGGGACCAAAGTTATTCAGCAGGATCAACATAGTTCTCCTTTGGTGGGTCTGTGGAGAGGATTTCTGTGTGTGAAAACTCCCCTTGACCCTTGTTTGCTCAAAATTCTCCAGTCTGCTCAACTTCCAGCCACATTGTTATCTGTCATAGTACAGGATGGAGAAGGAAGAGGTTGTTGCCTGTGACCCTATGGGAATTTTATTCGTTTTTCTGTGGCTAAGGTTGTCACCAAGTTAAGTTGGCGTGTACACTTTAGTATTACCTGAAGCCATCAGAAGTGGGCTGTCTTCTCTTGTTCTACTGTAATTGCAATGTGTTCTCTTGGGGGAACAGAAGAGTGTAATCATCTACTTAATTAGCATGTCTGCATATCGATGCAACTGTGATAAATGACATTCATAAGGATGAACCTGAAATTTTACAAGATACTCAGATGTCTTCTGAATCACCAGAGCTTTCTCTTTGTTCAGAATCACTCCAGTATGGTTTGAAATTCAGAAGGCCTATATATTGGGAGAAAAAAACATAGAGTCTGGCACTTTAGTATATTCTGATTTTTGACAAACCACTGGCTATTCAGTTAGAAGTGCTATGGTTTGGTATCTCTCTTGCTTGGTTTACTTATTTTATTGCCTTCTTGGCTTCTGGGAATGTCCTTGTTGACTGAACTGTGGCTGTGTTGAAACGTAGATGAACGTTCTCTCTCACAATTGTCTGTACTGCCATGCTGTGTCCTGTATGTGACCAGTGTTATTGAGAATGTCTGTACCCCTCGTCACCTCTCACCTCATCAGCTACCAGTCAGCAACGCAGCTAGCAAAGCAGCATCCTACTTTTTACAATGGCCTTTTCTAAAATACAAAAACAAAAAAACCCTTTTTGTTTGGAAATACTATCAAACTCACAGAGTTACAAGAAGAGGACAAAGAAATCCTGTATATTTTTAGTAGAGTTACAAGAAGGTGACAGAGAAATCCTGTGTATTTTATATGCTTTACCGGGTTATAAACCAATTGTTAACATTTTGCCATCCTTGCTTTATTATTACCCTTTCTCTATCCCTTCTTTTTCTCTTTAATTCTCTCTCCACTCTTCCCCTAAGTTATTTACATGTATATATAAAAAAAAATTTAGGAGAAAAAAATTAAATATATATAAAATATATTATATAGTTTTAATTTATATATAATATACTATATATTTACATATCTAAATATGTAAATATATTTACATTTTTACAAAAATATGTAAATATATTATTTATATATAAATAAATAATTATTTATATATAGCTATATATATTTTCTCCTAAATTTGTGTGTGTGTGTGTGTGTGTGTATGTGTGTGTATATGTATATATAAAACTTAGGGGAAGAGTAGAGAGAGAGAAAAAAAGAGAAAGAGAGCTATATAGGCCAGGCGTGGTGGCTGACACCTGTAATCCCAGCACTATGGGAGGCTTAGGTGGGCGGATCACCTGAGGTCAGGAGTTTGAGTTTGAGACCAGCCTGCTCAACATGGCAATACCTCATCTCTACTAAAAATACAAAAAATTAGCCGGGAGTTGTGGCAGGCACCTGTAATCTCAGCTACTCGGGAGGCTGAGGCAGGAGAATAGCTTGAACCGGGGAGGCAGAGGAGGTTGCAGTGAGCCAAGATGGCACCACTGCACTCCAGCCTGGGCGACAAAAGCGAAACTTTGTGTCAAAAAAAAAAAAAAAAAAAAAAAGAGAGCGAACTATATATATAATATATATATTTATACGTTATATATAAATACAAATATATATTATATATATTTTTTCTCCTAAATTAGTTGAAAGTTACAAACATCATGCCCCTTTAGTAATTTTGATGTCTCTCATATATTCTCTAACATAAAAACTATAGTTTTCTGTCAGCAAACGTAACATTGATATAGTATAGTTACCTAAGCTATATGTTGTCTTCTGTTTTTGCCTCTTGTCTCAATAATGTGGTTTATTGCAATTTTTCCATTGCATCAGGAGGCATATGATGTTGGCTTGTCCCATCATTGTTGGTATTAAGTTTGATCACATGGTTCTGGTGGTGGTCACCAGCTTTCTCCACTGCAGTATTACCACCTTTCCTTTTTAATCAAAAAAATACTTTTGTGGGGAGATATTTTGAGACTGTATAAATATCTTGTCTTCATCAAAATTATACTCATAGGTTTTAGCCTACACACATGATCTTCCCCAAATCAGTTATCATATGGTGGCTGCCAAATAGTGATTTTTTTTTTTTTTTTTTTTACTAACTACCATAACTCCGTCCTTATTTCTTTGTTGGTATTCTTGAGCTTTTCTCATCTCCACTAATTTATTTATGTATTCATTTATTATTTTATCAATATAGACTCAGATATCCTTATTCTATTTAATGAGTTATAGTCCCTGCTGTCTTTACTATCTTGATGCCTTGTGGCTTATGTTTTAAAGATGACTTATTTTGTGGCATTGGGCAGGAGTGGGGTGGTCCCATGTGCACTTCGTTTCTTGTTGCCTAAGAAAGGAGTCAGTCATCTAACACCTTCTTCTCCTTTTGCCGGGGCAGTTATCAATCCACCTCCTGTGGCTGGGACAATTTCATACAATTCAACCTCATCTTCCCTTGAGCAGCCAAGCGCAGGGAGCAGCAGTCCTGCCTGCAAAGCCTCTTCTGGACTTGAGGCAAACCCAGGTAAGCTCTGAAGAGGGGATAAGAGAGGGCTGTGACTTGCTCCAGGAGCGCCATTACCTGAGGAGTGCAAAAGGTAGACTTGAACCAAGTACAGATTGTGCATGTCCAGGATTTTAACAGCTAGAAATAACTTTGTATTAGGCTTTTGGCTGTACTGGTTAGTTATTGCTATCTTAAAACTGTAATAACTTATTGTCATAGCTCACTCATTTGGTGTGTTGCCTGAGAATTGGCTGATTTCAGCTAGTCTCACTCAGTCTTGGCTGGGCTTGCTTGCAAGTTACCCATTGATTATAATCTCTGTTTTGGGCTTGGCTTGGCTAGAGCACTTAAGCTGAAGCAACTCTGCTTCACATATTTCTCATAATTTTCCTGGGACTATTGGGCTACCCAGAACATGTCCTTCTTGTGATGAGAGAGAGCAGGAAGAAATACACAGTCTCTTGAAGCCTAGGCTCGGAACTTGTAAACCACCACTTCTGCCACATTCTTTTTTTTTTTTCCTTTTCTTTTCTTTTTCTTTGAGACAGAGTCTCACACTGTCACCCTGGCTGGAGTGCAGTGGTGCGATCTCAGCTCACTGCAACCTCTGCCTCCTGGGTTTAAGCGATTCTCCTGCCTCAGTCTCCTGAGTAGCTGGGATTACAGGTGCCCACCATCATGCCCGGCTAATTTTTGTATTTTTGGTGGAGATGGGTTTTTGCCATATTGGTCAGGCTGGTCTCAAACTCCTGACCTCAGGTAATCTACCTGTCTCGGCCTCCCAAAGTGCTGGGATTATAGGTGTGAGCCACCATACCCTGCTGACTTCTGCCTCATTCTGTCGTCCAAAGCAAGTCACGTAGTTGAACTCAGAGTTGAGAGGTGGAGAAGTGGAAAAAGGTAGTCTATTCCTTTCGTAGGAATAACTGCAAAGTCACATAGCAAAGAGTGTAGATACCAGGAGGGTAAAGAATTTGGCCATTAATGTAATCTACCACATGGGCAAAAATATCTCTTGATCCTAGAAGCATTTCACAGTTAGAGAATGTTTTGAAGGTTGCATTTCTGTCCACAGACTTGACATCAGGCAAATCTTGGATGTGACCAAATTTTTAAATAAAAGAAGTACCATGAAAGAGGGAAAGAAGAGGACCTTATAATATAAGAAGTACCATATATTTAGCATATGCCACCATTCCCTTTCACTTCCAAGGGAGATATCACTAATCCATGCAGAAACTCTTTACCAGTGAGCTTGGATTCAGCCTCAGATTTTTTAAAAAAAATCATAAACACCATTAGCAGTCTAACAAGCAGAGGGCATATCAAGTACAACCCCCAGCTATGAAATAAATAGTTTTCAGCATTACTCTTAGGGAATCATGGAATTTGAGGACTTATTGGTCAGATGTCTGAAAATATTGTTACTTGTCTCCAAAAACAAACAACAAAAAATTGTAAAAAAAAAAGAACTCGACAAAAGTGATTTAGTAAATAATATGTAATACTTCTGGAAGAATCTTCTACAGTCAAGTTACTTTATACTGTTCTGCTCCTTTTCAACTAGAGATAGTGAGACTGCTATGTGGAGAATGTTATATTGAGATAGCAGTGGGATTCACATGTGAGGAAATAAATTAGATCTAGACATCTTAAAAATTCAAAAAATTTACTTGTAAAAATAAATACATGTTATGTCTGGAAAAAACTGGAAAAACCAAACATGAGAATAGAAAGGAGAAAAAAACTACCATGCAATCTCATGAGGAAAGCGGAAGAAAGTTCTCTCTGCCTTTGCATGGCTCTCCTATTGTGTGGAATGGTGAGATTGCATCTACTTGATAGGCTAGTGGCCCTGCTCACTTTGTGAGGCATCATTTTAAGGCAAAAAAGCATTGTAAAAGATAAAGTGTGTCATTTTATAATAAAAAATTAAATCCATAATTTTATTAAAAATAATTTATGGTATATTTCAAATATATAGCTATATATACATAATATATATGCATACATACACATTTGCATATGTGTGTGTGTGTGTGTATAGCCAAGCCCAGCACAGAGATTCCAATCAGTGGGTAGACTCATGAGCAAGCCTGCCAAGATTGAATGAGATGAGCTGAAATCAGCCACCCGTCAGGAAACATACGAAATGAATGAGCTATGATAGTAAGTTATTATGGTTTAAGACTCATTTGGGGTTGGTTTATTACATAGCAATAACTAACCAATAAAGCCCAAAGCCTAATGCAAACTGATTTCCGTACATATATGGTGGGATGCCGGCGGGGGCGGGGTGGATTAACATGACTACAAGGAGAAATAATGAAATCAACCAACGGTTAGGGTTTAAACAAACAACTGAGTAATTCATAGGTCAAACAGACAAAAATATCAGTAAGGCTCTTACTGATATCCATACAACATGATCTGTAAGCTTGAGCTAATGGAGTTATAGAGATCAAAATATGAAAATACACATTCTTTCCAAGAAGACACTGCACATTCACAAAAGATTGGTCTTATTTTAGGTCATAAGGTAAAAATTTCAATACATTTTGACGTTTTGGTGTCATATGGACCATGTTCTCTGACCTTGAAGAGACTATATTAGAGAGTACTAACAAACAATAGCTAGAATCACCCCTTTGCATTTGCAGATGAAGGAACATGTGCCTTAACATTTCATGTATCTAGTTAAAAATCATCATAGAAGGTAGAAAATATTCAGAATGAATTGGGTTGGCAGTTATTGTGAGCTCACAATGGCTCTCTTTCCTGTCTTCCTTTGTCACCCCTTCCCCTGGTGGTAAAGATAGAGTTGACCTCCATGCCCATCAATGCTGTTAGAAAATTAGTTGGCGTGTATTATTTGTTTTGTGTTTAGAACCACCCATTGTTTGCCTTTTATTTTGATCATCATAGGAGAAAAGAGGAAAATGACTGATTCTCATGTTCTGGAGGAGGCCAAGAAACCCCGAGTTATGGGGGATATTCCGATGGAATTAATCAACGAGGTTATGTCTACCATCACGGACCCTGCAGCAATGCTTGGACCAGAGGTCAGCAGGGTAAACCTGGGCAGCCAGCTGGTAGACCTCTTCTGCTCTCCTGGCCACTCCAGCTGTCAGAAGTGGGGATGCTAATGCTGAGAGTTAACATGTTATGCTACCCTGGTTTGCATTTAACCTGGTGGTCAGTGTGGAGAGGGCAGGAACAACTGATCAAGAGGTAATTCCCCTTGATGAATATCACATCACAGGTCCACTTACTAATAATCTCACAGTTGAAGGCATCGTTCCCAGCTTTTTATCTTGAAAAATTTCAAGCCCTCGTAAATGTTGCAAAAATTCTGTAATAAAAATCCATAGACTCTTTACTTAGATTCAGCAGTTAACATTATGCCACATTTGCTATCTCTCTTTCTCTCTGCGCCTCCCCATATGCTCTTTTTCTTTCTCTCCCCACTCCCCATGAACCATTTGGAACCATTTCAGAATTAAAAACACATGTCATAATACTTCACCCCTAACTATTTTTGCATGTACTGTATCTCATAAGGAAGCTATTCTCTTACATAACCACAATGCAGTCATTACTCTTAGAAAATTTAGCCTGGTTACAATATTTTCTAATACAGGGTTGGTGAATTACAGCCTGCAAGCCAAATCTGGTCCACTGGCTGTTTTTTTCAAATAAAGTTTTATTGAAACATATTGTCTGCAGCTGTCTTTGCATTACAACAGTAAATTTGAATAATTGAGACAGGGAATGTGTGGCTTGCAAAGTATGAAATATTTATTATCTGGCTTTTCACTGAAAAGTTTGCTGACCTCTGGCCTAATATAAAACCCATATATTTTTATTTCCCATATTTAAATTTAAATTCCCGTATTTAAATTTCCCATATAGCCAGATGATGTCCGTTATAACCTTTGTTGCCTTGTTTTGGTCTTTTGCAGCACTGCCATCGGTGAAGAGTCTTGGTCGCTAGTTTTGTATAAGGTCCCTCTTTTTGGATTTGTTGATTGTTTACTAAGGATTAGATTCAAGTAAGGCATTTTTGGTAAAAATGCTGCTGTCATCTCATTGCCTTGCATCTGAGGGCATGCAAGACAATGACATTTCTTAAGACATGCCTGTCTTAAGACATTTCTGACAGCTTCCAGGAAATGAAGAAATGGCTTGGAGATTATATTACAGTGTTAATTTTCAATTTGTCATGTTTCTTTAAATATTTATTTTATGATATTGAGGATACTTCAGAGAACCAGAATGTTGTAACAGAAAAATCTCTTCCTAAAATTGATCTTTCCATTTCCTTCTAGATGTCCAGTCTGTGAGGGCTTAAGACTATAGTTTTTTAGGGATTTAGTAACATTACAGATTAGCTGAGTTTAGGTTTTTTTCAGCTATAAAATGGGGATTTGTACTAGTCTATTGCATTGCTACAAAGAAATACCTGAGACTGGGTAATTTATTTTTTTAAAAAAGAGCTTTAATTGGCTCACAGTTCCACAGCCTGTACAAGAATGGCATCAGCATCTGCTCAGCTTCTGGTGAGGCCTCAGGGAACTTATACTCATGGTGCAGGGTGAAGTGGGAGCAGGCACATCACGTGGTGAGAGAGGGAACAAGAGAGTGAGGAGGAGGAGCCAGACCCCTTTAAACCACCAAATCTCATATGAACTAACTGAGCAATAACTCATTCATCAACAAGGGGATGGTGCTAGGCCATTCATGAGGGGTCTGCCCTGATGATCCAACACTTCCCACTAGGCCCCACCTCCAACATTGGAGATTGCATTTCAGCATGAGATTTGGAGGGGTCACACATTCAAACTACATCAGGATGCAGTCACATGTTTGAAAATATTTTGGATATATTAATATTTAGTAGTGTACTAGAGCTGGCTTGTACTGGAATGCACAAGAAAATTGTTAAATTTTCAGGAGTTTTGTGAGCTGGTTGTTCCATATGTTGGTAGCTTGAAGTTGACTACCATGGCACCTGGTTACCTGGATAGCCAGTTCTGGACTAATGAGATGAAGTGTCACCAGTTAGGGCCTTCCTTCCCTGAAGAGCTGTTTGTGGAGCATCTACTTGCAAACCACTAGGCAGATTAAATAAGATGCGGAGCATAAGTGCTGGCACATGGTTGTGCTTCCAGCTATGGTTGAGTGTAGGTCAACAGATATTCTCTGGAAAGAAAACTGTTCTTTAAAAAGAGGTGTTAATAATATATACATGAGGCCGGGCGTGGTGGCTCAGCCTGTAATCCCAGCACTTTGGGAGGCCGAGGCGGGCAGATCACAAGGTCAGGAGATCGAGACCATCTTGGCTAACACGGTGAAACCCCATCTCTACTAAAAAATACAAAAAATTAGCTGGGCGCCGTGGCGGGCTCCAGAGGCTGAGGCAGGAGAATGGCATGAACCCGGGAGGTGGAGCTTGCAGTGAGCTGAGATAGCGCCACTGCAGTCTGGCCTGGGCAAAAGAGTGAGACTCCGTCTCAAAAAAAAAAAAAAAAAAAAAAAAAAAAGAATATATACATGAGTGCTACTATTGGGCCTGTAATGAGAATTTGAATCTGTCATCTCAAGGGTCCTTAAAGCTCAGCTGGAGAGGATTCCTTGAAGCCAGAGGTTGGCAAACTATAACCCACAGGCCACATTTTGTCTGCTTACTGTATTTTTAAATAAAGTTTTATTGGAACAGTACTGCACCCATTCTTTAACATATTGTCTGTGGATGCTTTTGCATTATAGCAGAAGAAGGAGTAGTTGTGACAAACACCTTATGGCTCACAACGTCTAAAATATTTTCTATCTGGCCCTTCACAGAAAACTTTGCTGGCCCCTAATCTACACTGAATATCATCCGTGTACACATATAATACTCCAATTTCTCAAAATGCTTTACCTGCCTTTTCTGTCTTGTCTTCATAACTTGTATGTGTATGTGTCTCTGTGTGTATGTGTGCACATGTGTGGATTTAGGACTCTGAAAATCCACAAATGTGTATCTTATTAAAACAAAGATGAGAAGCTTGGATGTGTCCCATCCCCACTGTCTTGAGAGAATAGCTCTGTGTAATTTTTTCCTGTCTCTTGCATCTCAGACCAATTTTCTGTCAGCACACTCGGCCAGGGATGAGGCGGCAAGGTTGGAAGAGCGCAGGGGTGTAATTGAATTTCACGTGGTTGGCAATTCCCTCAACCAGAAACCAAACAAGAAGATCCTGATGTGGCTGGTTGGCCTACAGAACGTTTTCTCCCACCAGCTGCCCCGAATGCCAAAAGAATACATCACACGGCTCGTCTTTGACCCGTAAGTGGTACTTTCTGTTCCTTCTTCCTTATTTCCTTTTTAAATGAAAGAGGAACTGCTTAGATAGTGAAAGTCAGCCATAGTCATCCACCGAATACTACTGCTCCTGTCTTGCTGTGGATACAGAGCTTCACCAAGCTGATTTTCATGTCTGAAAGTACTAAGAGTAATTTTCAACAATTTACAAATTTTCTTGTTAATGATGATGAAACTTTGTATTTTACATTGCTGATGACTCTCCTGTGCTTCATTCTTTATAGCAGTGAGAGAATGTAACACTAAGATGTTCTGCTTTCTTCATAATCAAAATATTGGTTTTGGTATCTTAACTAGGTGCCATTATTGCCCAGGTCTGTGGGCAATTATTGGGATATAAGAGAGGTTAACTTTGAAAATCCATTGCTTAAAAAAAAAAAACAAAAAACTAGGCCGGGCATGGTGGCTCATGCCTGTAATCCCAGCATTTTGGGAGGCTGAGGTGGGAGGATCACCTGAGGTTGAGAGTTTGTGACCAGCCTGACCAACATGGAGAAACCCCGTCTCTACTAAAAATACAAAATTAGCCAGGCCTGGTGACACATGCCTGTAATCACGGCTACTTGGGAGGCTGAGGCAGGAGAATTGCTTGAACCCAGGAGGCGGAGGTTGTGGTGAGCCGAGACCATGCCATTGCACTCCAGCCTGGGCAACAGAGCGAAACTCCATTTCAAAAAAAAAAAACAAAAAAACAAAAAAACCCACGAAACCCTAAAGAACTAAACTTCTCTAATTGAATTTATTTTAACATACATAGCCCAGTAGCCTATGGGGACTGTGATCCATGCCTGTGACAATTCAGAGTGATGCTTTAGACAGAGGGAAGGATTCCGTAATGCAGAATTTTGCAAATTGTATATGTAAATTTTAAATTCTTTTTCATAATGTTTCTGTAATATTTTGGAGTAAGACTTAACTCTTCAGAGACACATACCATGTTTGTCCATGACTTCCTGCTCTCCCTGACCCCTCCTTGGCACTGGCTGTGCCAGTTCCAGAGCACATACTCTGTTCTCTATTTGTAAACCTCAGGCACTTCTTAGGTGACTAGTATTTTGTTCTGATGGGAGTGCTGATGACATCTTGTGCAGGCAACCTAGCTCTAAAAAGTTCAGATAAAAGGATGGTCTAGCGAGATAGGGGCTACATGAAGGAAGTTTCTATAGAAACTTAGGACATGTCCCTCTTTCTTAGTTGGTTAATAAGGAACACCCCAAAAAGTATATTTATATAACTAGGATAGGTAAAACTTTGACATAATCTTATTCTTTCAGGAAACACAAAACCCTTGCTTTAATTAAAGATGGCCGTGTTATTGGTGGTATCTGTTTCCGTATGTTCCCATCTCAAGGATTCACAGAGATTGTCTTCTGTGCTGTAACCTCAAATGAGCAAGTCAAGGTAAGGGTAAACCCAAGGTCTTAGAAGAAGAGCAGAATGTGGGGCTTCTCACTAAGGCCTGCAGAGCTTGGGAAGATCTCTCTGTGCCATGTCCAGAGAAGGTTCAAAGTGGAGTTAAGAACTTTCTGGGAATAGTCCTCTCACTCCAATGGTCTCCAACCTTTTTGGCACCAGGGACTGGTTTCACGGAAGACAATTTTTCCACGGGTCAGATTAGGGCTATGGTTTTGGGATGAAACTGTTCCAGCTCAGATCATCAGGCATTAGTTAGATTCTCATAAGGAGCATGCAACCTAGATCCCTTGCACGCGTAGTTCACAATGGGGTTTGCACTCCTATGAGAGTCTAGTGCCACCACTGATCTGACAGGAGGCAGAGCTCAGGCGGTAATGCTTACTTGCCTGCCACTCACCTCGTGCTGTGCAGCCCGGTCACTAACAGGCCACGGACTGGTAATGGTCTAGGGGTTGGGGACCTCTGTCTCACTGTGAGTGTATGTGTATGTGTGTGAGGAGAGTAAGTGGTTTCACCTACCAACAAGTAGGGTTGTACCAAGGCTTTGTTGGACTTTGGGGCGAGGTACCAGGATACTGTACAAGTTCAATATGTAACTCAAGTGTAGTCTATAGCAAATGAAGGGATATTTGAAAAATAGATCTCAGTGTTCATTGTTAATTTACACATACATGCAAACATGTAATCACAATTAGTGACACTGAACTACTGGAAAGGATATGGTTAATGTGGATTAGAAAGATGATTTAGGCAGCTTACACTTCAGAAAGATTTCTTATGACCTTGTCCCTAAGGGAAAACAAGGACTAAGGAAATTCTTTAAGGGAAGTCATGAAATTCTATAAGGGAAGTCATGTAAATTTATGAATAAATTTCAGAAGTTATTCCTGTAGGGTTTGGCATGTGTTGGAGTGTCTTTCTGTTTTGTTTTGTTTTGTTTTTGTTGCTAATTTATCTTCCCAGTTGTCTTTGGCTTAGGTCCCTTCCTTTCCAGGAACTGTGTCCATGTTTTATTGGTATTGCAGTTGGTGTCGCAGTCTGGCGAGAATAAACCAGACTCTGAATTGACAGAAAGAGCTCTCATCTATACCTTGTCCTGTTCTACTTTCTTGCTTTTAAGAAAAGGGAACCAGAAAACATGTCCTTAGAATGTTATTCATTTAGGGCTGGGCAGTGGCTCACACCTGTAATCCTAGCACTTTGGGAGGCCAAGGTGGGTGGATCTCCTGAGATCAGGAGTTTGAGACCAGCCTGACCAATGTGGTAAAACCCTGTCTCTACTAAAAATACAAAATTAGCTGGGTGTGGCGGCACATGCCCATAGTCCCAGCTGCTTGGGAGGCTGAGGCAGGAAAATTGCTTGAACCCGGGAGGCTGAGGTTGCAGTGAGCCAAGATCACAGCACTGCACTCCAGCCTGGGCAATGAGAGCGAAACTCCATCTCAAAAAAAAAAAAAAAAAAAAAAAAAGAATGTTATTCATTTAGGATTTTCATGGGTGGACTAAAGATTAGCAGCTCCGGATGATTAAGATGGCTGCTGAGAAAAATTATTGGAAGGTCTAAAGCAATGTGTCCAATAGAAATATAAAGCAGCCTGTAAATATGAGGTTATAAAAGCACACATATTATGTGCTTTTAAATTTTCTAGTAGTTATATATATATATTTTTTAAAAAGCAAGTGGAATCCAGTGAGATTAATTTTGGAAATTTATTTTACCCATATATCCAAAGTATTATTAATATAACTGCAACAGGCATTCAATGTCACGAAGAATTATGGAGACCTTTTACATTACGTTCTTTGTTCTGTACTGTCTTTTTTTTTTTTTTTTTTGAGACAGGTTCACACTCTGTTGCCCAGGCTGGAGTGCAGTCATGCGATCTTGGCTCACTGCAACCTCCGCCTCATGGGTTCAAGTGATTCTCCCACCTCAGCCTCATGCGTAGCTGGGAACTATAGGCACATGCCACCATGCCCGGCCAATTTTTGTATTCTTAGTAGAGATGAGGTTTCGCCATGTTGGCCAGGCTGGTCTTGAACTCCTGACCTCAGGTGCTCTGCCCTCCCTGGTCTCCCAAAATGCTGGGATTACAAACATGAGCAACCACACCCAGCCTTATACTAACTCTTTGAAACCAAGCATGTATTTTACATTTACAACACATCTCAATTTAGACAAGCTGCCTTTCAGGTGCTTGATAGGCACGTGTGGCCAGTGGCTCCTGTATTGGACAGTGCTGGTCTAAGTATTTTGTTGACTCCTTCAGCTTCAAAGAAGCAATACCATTTACAGAAACCAAAAGTAAGTCCCTGAAAGGAATCATTCTCTGCATTAGGGGCACAGCCTGTGCTATTGGTACTTTAGCTTTCATTAACAGCTTCACTCTCTGGTCACAGTACCCATTTTTTAAAATTATTATTATTATTATTATTATTTTGAGACAGCGTCTTGCTCTTTTGCTCTGGCTGGAATGCAGTGATGTGATCTGCTGGCTGCAACCTCCGCCTCCTGGGTTCAAGTGATTCTTATGCCACAGCCACCTGAGTAGCTGGGATTACAGGCGTGAGCCACCACGCCCGGCCTCAGCACGAATTATAGCTGCTGCAATGTATTTATTCTCACAAAGCACAAGTGGAGCTTTTTGTCTTTGACTCCTAGCACTAAGCATCAAAGGGCAAATGCAATTCAGCAGTCTTACATTCATCATTCTGACTGGGGAAGGTGAAGACCCACATTTGCTTGAAACTGATCTGTGGCTCATTTTCAAGGAATTCTGACAGTGTGTCTTTAGATGGTGCTGTTGCTGTGTTTATCATTATTCTCCGCTAGCCAAAGTGACAAATGTCCAGATGTTTCCAAATGTTCAAAGTTTAAGAACTTACTTAAAGGAAAATTTTATTTGGCTTTCCTTAGGGTGAAGACCTGGAAAATATGTCGTTGGTTTGTAATTTTAGAAAAAGATGGCATAATTTTTATTTTCAAAGATAGCTATACCAAACACCTTGTTTGGAAATGCTGATTAAGGTTGAGTTGGACACTTTTAGGGATACTAAAGGGAAACTGAAGGTATTTAATACGAATTGGATACTTTGTCTTATTACTTCCCAGAAAGGCAATTCCCCCCCATAACCATGTAATTTTCTAAAGACTTGAAGGAAGGTGGCCAAGCATCACAAACTCAGTAGGAAGAACAAGAAAAGCAATCACTTCTTGTAAGTGACTTGAAACTGTAGTTTTAGAAAATGAAGATAATGAAGATTAGTCTTTCAAAACAAAATAGAATGGATGAGTTTAGTGTGTGTGTGTGCGTGCATGTGTGTGTGTTTTAATGGTAAGAACGTGTGTGTGTGTGCATGCGTGCGTGTGTGTGTGTTTTAATGGTAAGAACCAATCTTTAGTAGAAGTAAGAATGTGAGAAACAGTTCTTCCTTTAGTTTCCTGGCCTTTTTTTTTTTTTTTTTGAGACGGAGTTTTGCTCTCGTTGCCCAGGCTGGAGTGCAATGGCGTGATCTCGGCTCACCGCAAACTCCGCCTCCTGGGTTCTGGTGATTCTCCTGCCTCAGCCTCCCGAGTAGCTGGGATTACAGGTGTCAGCCACCATGCCCGGCTAATTTTTGTATTTTTAACAGAAATGGTGTTTCATCACGTTGGCCAGGCTGGTCTCGAACTCCTGACCTCAGGTGATCGCCTGCTTCGGCCTCCCAAAGTGCTGGGATTACAGTTGTGAGCCACTGTGCCCAGCCAATTTCCTGATCTTTTTACTGTCCTGTGTCATTAATGATTAATGAACAACTTTTGAGACATCACACTGCCCAAGATATTTACATTTTCACTGGCGTATAGTCTAAGATAAAGATTGCTGAGCTCTGCCAACCCAGCAACACTAGACAACATGGAAGCACTTCTTCAATATGGAGTAAAACTGAATGGGTCCCAGTGGCTATAGCATATATTACTGAAAACAGCAAATTCATAAGCAGAGGTTTTATTTTAATTTTAATTTTTTAATTTTTTGAGATGGGGTTTTGCTCTGTTGCCCAGGATGGAGTGCAGTGGCATGATCACAGCTCCCTGTGTCTGCGACCTCCTGTGCTCAGGTGATCCTCCTACCTCAGCATTCTGAGTAGTTGGGATCACAGTTGTGCACCACCATGCCTGGCTAATTTATTTTTTGTAGAGATAGGGTCTCCCTGTGTTGCCCAGGCTGGTCTTGAACTCCTGGTCTCAAGAGATCCTCCCTCCTTGGCCCCCCAAAGTGCTGAGATTATAGGCGTGAGCCATTGTGCCCAACCATAAACAGACGTTTTAAGTATTTATTTACTATATTAAAAATCTTGGCTAAATGGCACTTTAAAATCTGTATATGGTCATTTTGGAGAATCATGCCGATAAATTCCTGTGAATTCTTTAAATTAGATTTTTATGTGGATTTATTGTGCTGAAAACACAAGATAACATATGAGAATTTATTTGAAGCTCCTCTCCTGATTTTGGAATATCCTGTAATCTAAAAACAATTTGGGCCAGGCGTGGTGGCTCACACCTGTAATCCCAGCACTTTGGGAGGCTGAGGCGGGCGGATCACCTGAGGTTGAGAGTTCGAGACCAGCCTGACCAACATGGTGAAACCCCATCTCTACTAAAAATACAAAATTAGCTGGGTGTGGTGGTGCATGCCTGTAATCCCAGCTACTCAGAGGCTGAGGCAGGAGAATCACTTGAACCCAGGAAGTGGAGGTTGCGGTGAGCCAAGATTGTGCTATTGCACTTCAGCCTGGGCAACAAGAGTGAAACTCCATCTCAAAAGAAAAAAATATTGAATTTGATATTATATACAGCTTTAAAATTATGTAGCTAATGTTTATTTACCATAATAGGTATTTAAATAAACACTGAAGTTACCAGATAGTTAGAAAATGATCCTTTTGATGGCAGGTAAAAATAAAGGTGTACAAACAAGGGGAAATAGGTCTGGGGTTAAAATCTAAATAAACATTTGCTTATAATAGCTTTATGTTGTCACTGCCTCTCTAACCAAGGCAGTACTTAAACTACCATGACTGCTAGTCACAAATACTAGCTAGATACAGAGGAAGTTCAAGTTAAAAGACACAGCCCTTTCTCACAAGCAACTTGGAATCTGGAAAAGATTTTTGGAGAGATGGCAAATTTGTGGTCACTGATGAAAAATATCTTATGCAGGTTTTCAGAAGCTATTTACCAAAGAACCATTGTTGTTCTTGAGTAGAATTAATTGGATTATGGATGAAGGGGACAAATTTATAGTTTCTATTAACTCCTTACAAGATGGTGCATACAACAATCTCTCTTGCATCGACATCCGTGTTAAAGTGAATTTCATCAGAAGACACATTTCTTACTAATTTTTAGACATTACTTTTCCTGTGCACATGCAATTCACTCCAACTGGCCAACCATTTGCTTTCCTCTAGTTAAAAAAATTTTTTTAGAAATAATTTTTAATTATGTAAGACATATACAAATGCGTTTTCAGATAAAACAAAAATCCCATTTCCCCTTCCCACTACCATCCTGCTATTTTTGTCAGCTTGGTACGCATCCTTCCAGGTACTTTGGTATTGACACATATATTGGAACTTACTGAACTTACAGGTAAGAGGTGATTGTGTGTTTTGTTGTTGCTTTTTTCCCATTTAAATAAATGGAATTCATGTTGTATGCATTGCATTACTGGAAAAAAACTTTACATTGTCCTAGAGACCTTTCAGCTTTAGTGCATATATGTGATTGTTTAAATTTGTATTTAGATACCTTAAATTAAAATGAATATTTACATCCTTGGTTACTCAGGTACTCAGTAGCTACATGTGACTAATCATTACCATATTGGATAGCATAGATAAAGAACATTTTCATAATTGCAGGAATTTCTATTAATGCTGATATATAGCTACTTTATTCTTTTTATACAGTATTTTATAATATGGATGCACCATAATTTATGTAATCATTTCTCTATTGAAGACATATTTGCTTATTTCTGGTAATTTTCTATCACCAACAATGCTCTGTTTGGAAATGTTTCCTTAGACACTGAGAAGCAGAATTCCTATATGAATGAATATGGCCGGTCTAAATTTAAAAAATTATTTCCAGATTGTCTTCTCAGTGGGTCTCCCAGTTTACATTTTTCACCAGTGGTGTTGGAGAGAATAGTTCCCCCTACCATTGCTGGCACTGGGTACATAAACTGTAAACGTATTTGCACGCCGTCAAGTGCAATATTTCATTTTATGGTAGAGCGCTCTGATCACTATTGAGGTCGAACATATCTCTTATATTTACTGGTAATATTTATTCTTGTTCTAGCCTTTGACAAATTTTCTTTTATTCTATCTCTTTTTTGTATTGATTCTATAGAAGATATTTATGTATTTTTGATATTAAATCTTTGTAATATATGTTGCAACTACACCCCCCTCACTTGTCATTTGTCTTTTGTTTATGGTATCTTTGATTACTTATGGTGCCTTGAAGAAGTTTTAAAATTTGAAGTATTCTACTTAATAATCAGTCTTTTACTTCATGCTTTTGCATTTTATATTTTCTTTAAGAAGCCTTTTTGTATCCCTAAGTTATATGCCCACTTTTCCTATATCTTTTTATAATACTTTTGTAAAGGTTTATTTTACCTTACATTTAGATTTCTAATCCATTTCCTTCTCTTGTTTTCAATTTGACAAGCTCTTTTAAGGCCTAGCTTAAACATTTCCTTTTCCTCTATTCGCCTTCTCTTTACCACCTTGATTATGGTCTTTTTCACTATCGTTTTGTTTTGTTGTTTTTGTTGTTGTTGTTGTTTGAGACGGAGTCTCGCTCTGTCGCCAGGCTGGAGTGCGTTGGCGCGATCTCAGCTCAGATCTTGGCTCACAGCGACCTCCGACTCCCTGGTTCATGCCGTTCTCCTGCCTCAGCCTCCCGAGTAGCTGGGATTACAGGCACGTGCCACCATGCCCAGCTAATTTTTGTATTTTTAGTAGAGATGGGGTTTCACCATGTTGTTCAGGATGGTCTCAATCTCCTGACCTCATGATCCGCCCACCTCAGCCTCCCAAAGTGCTGGGATTATAGGCGTGAGCCACTGGGATTATAGGCCACCGCGCCCAGCCCACTATTGAAGATACAAATATATCACTCTGTACAAATGCTGCATAACAGAAATGTAATGCAGGCCTCAAATGCAAGTCACATATGTAATTTCAAAATTTTGAGTAGCCATATTTAAAAAAGTGAAAAGAAACAGGTGAAATTAATTTTGACTTTTTTTTACTTAATATGTCTAAAATTATTGTCATATCAACATGTAATAAGTATAAAATGTTAGTAATGAGAATTTTTTTCCTAGTGTGTTTTTATACTTCAGGACATTTCAAACTGGACTAGTCTCATATCAATTGCTCAATAGCCACATGAGGCTAGTGTCTTCTCTGTTGAATAGTATACCTCTATACACATGTGTTTATATGTTTATCTTCCCCATTTTACTATCGTCTCCTCAAGGAGAGAAATAGTTCATTTGTGTTTTTATCCAAGTTTTATTCAAACTCTCAGTGTTCAGTATTGTGATATGTTTGGGAAAAGTTAAAAGCTAAAATGTCTTTGGGTGACATCAATGGAAGAATAATTTGCAGAAGAGGGAGATGATGATACTGTTCTGTTTACTGGACATACCGTCCCCTTATTATTATGCTTGGTCCTAGGATCCATGCTTTAGAAAGGCATTGTTGTATTAGAAAAAACTCTGAAAAAAGTGATTAGTGGCCGGGCGCGGTGGCTCACGCCTGTAATCCCAGCACTTTGGGAGGCCGAGACGGGCAGATCACAAGGTCAGGAGATCGAGACTATCCTGGCTAACACAATGAAACCCCGTCTCTACTAAAAATACAAAAAATTAGCCAGGTGTGGTGGCGGGCACCTGTAGTCCCAGTTATTCGGGAGGCTGAGGCAGGAGAATGGTATTAACCTGGGAGGCAGAGCTTGCAGTGACCCAAGATCGTGCCACTGCACTCCAGCCTGGGTGACAGAGCAAGACTCCATCTCAAAAAAAAAATAAAAACCAAAGTGATTAGTTTGATAAGGTGTCATTCAGTCATGCCATATGAGGAATGACTAAGCCTTGATGGTGCTTGGCTTGGGACTGGGGAAGTACGGATGGGCATGTGTGAGAGAGCATAATCTTTGAAGGCTTGAAGGGCTGTTAAAAGCAGGAATGAGTCTTTGTAACTCTAGGAGTAGAACTAAGGTCAATAAGTAGAAATAACAACGACCAGATCTTGGGTGAACGTTAGGAAGGAATTCCCAACTATATGATGCCTGAAAATGAATTGGTCTATCTCACCACCAAGGAATTGGCCTACGTTGGAGGTGTTCTAGCAGATTGCCTTTTCATGATAGATAGCAAAAGACCTCTAGCCTCATATGGATTAGTGGGTTAGATAAAATGACTTCCAAAGATCCTTCTGACCTTGAGGTACTGTGATTCCATGAGATCATACCTGGGAATATATTTGAGTTCTTAAGAAAAATGTGCCGCCAAATTGCAGAAAATTTATGTGAAGATATTTGGGTCTGGACGCTTGGATTTACTTTTATCTCTCTTTATGCGGTTCCAAAACAATCACATTAGATTTATACGTTTTCTGTAAGCTTTGTCACTGAAAAAACTTGATATTATAAAAATATTTCAATCACTGAGTTTATTCAACATTGTTGACTACCTTTAGTTACTTTCTAATGTCTTCTGGCTGATTCAGAGATTCTGGGCTTCTCAGACCTTACTTGGAAAGGTCTGATAAGACCAAATTTAAAATGCTATGTATGTGATGATTCAGTTCTTTAGAAGGTTTGCCAGTTTGTGGTGTACAGTAAACACTTGGATTACTAAATATTCTAGTGAAGATTAGCACTTTTCATTTGCATCTTTTTTTTTCTTCTGAGATTCTCAAATACCTTAAAGATAAGCAGAAATTCATAGTCTACATTCATTCTGAAAACTTTTATATTAATATTCAGCAAGTGATCTTTAAGATTGAGCTAGGAACTTGTGGCCCTGGTGTGTTATTTTCAAATAACTAGAAACTTACATTTTCAAATGATGATTTTTATCTTTGAAGCAAGGATTTTGATTTTGTTTTGGTTTTATAGCTTATTTTCAAAGTTAAGAAACGCAAGAAAGGATGTTAATATATTTCCTTCAGGAAAGGTCCTGGTTGGTAAAATATGTAAAAGTACAAACTTCTGAATTCACCATCATTTCCTGATGGATTTGTAAAAATTTTTCTCCCCAATCTAATGTATTTGTTTGTATACTAACTTCCACACAGGGCTATGGAACACACCTGATGAATCATTTGAAAGAATATCACATAAAGCATGACATCCTGAACTTCCTCACATATGCAGATGAATATGCAATTGGATACTTTAAGAAACAGGTTGGTTTCTCACCACGCAACACTGTTTTGTCATTCCTTTTCTTCATATGTTCTCAGGTAGCGTTCTTCCAAATAAGTTTCTCCCCCAGTGTTTTCTACTTATAAGAACAGGCATTTGTTTTACAAGCCTTATGTCAAAAATAAGCTTCAGCCTGGACTAGAGAGTGTCACTAGCACATAGTAAGTATTGAATAACTATTTGTTGAGAGAATGAATGAATGTCACCTGTCAGTGAGGTATAATATTGCATCCTAACGTTCTAAAATATGGTTTCTAATAAGAAATTCCCAGTCCTGGAATTTGGTGGGTAGCATTCTCTGTGAATGAGAAAAACAGATTCAGTTTCTGGAAAGGCCTCCATTTATGACAGCAGAGAGGAAATCCTGGAGTTTATAAAAACCTGCAAACAGTCCTGATTCTACAGCACATAGTGGGCTAGGAGCTTGGCTGTCATCTTTGCAGTTCCTTCCTTTCTCCGTTCCTCCCTTCCTTTCTTTTTTTTGAGACAGGGTCTCACTTTGGTGCCTAGGCTGAGACTGCAGTGGTGCAATCTCAGTTCACTGCAGCCTTGACCTCCTGGGCTCAGGTGATTCTCCCACCTCAGCCTCCCAAGTAGCTGTGACTACACCCAGCTAATTTTTTGTATTTTTATTAGAGACAGGGTTTTGTCATGTTACCCAGGCTGGTCTCGAGCTCCTGGACTCAAGCAATCCACCCGCCTTGGCCTCCCTAAGTGCTGGGATTATAGGCGTGAGCCACCTCATCAGGCCTCTGTCCTAGCAGTTTCTTATCAGAAGTTTTCAGCTCAGGCCAGGTGCAGTGGCTTATGCCTGTAATCCTAGTATTTTGGGAGGCCAGGGCAGGAGGATTGCTGTGCTCAGGAGTTTGAAACAGCCTGGGCAACATAGTGAGAACTTGTCTCTCTTTAAATAAGTCTTAAAATAAGTTTTCAGCTCAGCTTTTTGAGGACTATTCTTTGACTGCATATTATTTTTAATAGTGATTTATAATTCCTAAACATTTTCATTTACTTTTCTGACTATAAAAGTAATGTGTAATCATTGTAGAAAATGTAATAAAGCAAAAGAAGGAAAGAAAAATGGCTTGTAATTCTGTCACCCCAAGAAATTTACTGTTAATGCTTTGATTTTTTTATTTTAAAATTTTTTCTGTTATTTTTCCTCTCAGCTCATACCTATGCTGTTAATGCTTTGACATAAATCTTTTTAGTATTTTTTCTGTGTGTATATAAACATAAAAGTTGGTTCATACTGTGTATATAATAATTTTGGTGGTTTCCTAGGATTTTGTTGTAGAAATAGAAAATTATTTAACCAATACATTTTTGACTATTTAGGTGTTTCTTGTAGGTAATGTGCATGTGTATGGGTGTGTGTTTGTGCACATGTTTTGCCCTCATTGATGGTAATTTGCTTAGAATAAATCAAGGTTTTTGTAATGTGTTGCTAAATATTTTAAAACTTTCCATTTTTGTCAGCAGTGTATAAGGGGGTCAGGAAAGGAGTTGGTAACTGAAAAAAAATTTACCACTTTTCCAGATAATAAATTGTGTATGTTTGAATTTATTTATGTGAAGTTTGATTTATTTTTCCATGTTTATCAATTCTTTGTATTTGTTCCTTTTTTGGATTGCTAATTCATTTTCTTTTGTCCCTTTTTCTATAAAAATGTTTAGTTGTACATTGATTTGTGAGAACTATTAGTATATAACTATATTAACCTTGGATAATATTTGTTTCAACATTGCTTATGGCTTTTTCTTTAAATCTTCAGAATGTTAAAGATGTTATTACATAAAATCTATTGACTTGTTTTGGTTTGGATTTTGTTTGTTTGTTTGTTTTGAGACAGGGTCTTACACTGTCACCAAGGCTGGAGTGCTGTGGCATGATCATAGCTCACTGCAGCCTCAACCTCCTGGGCTCAGGCGATCCTCCTGCCTCAGCTACCTGTGTAATTGTGACCTCAGGTGCATGCCACCATGCCAAGCAATTTTTTTTTTTTTTTAATCATTTGTAGAGATGGTGAGGGATTGGGAGAGAATCTTGCTATGTTGCCTGGGCTGGTCTTGAACTCTTGGACTCAAGTGATCCTCCTGCCTCAGTCTCCCAAAGTGCTGAGATTATAGGCATGAGCCACTGCACCCAGCCAGACTTCTTCTTTTTTTTTTAAAATGTGTTCTTATGTAATTAGAAAGCTTTTTGTGCTCTGAAGACAGATAAATAATCTCCTATTTATTATCTTCTCATTGTTTGAGATGCATTTTAACTTTTATGGTAAAACTCACTGAGAACTTAATTGGATTGTTTCACTGAGGTCTTGAGCATCAGCTTTCCTCAGCTGTAACTGTAGTGCAAAGCATAAGATCTCAGCTATGGTTCTTAAATGACTTGTCTGTAGTCCTCTTTGAGGATGATGGCAATAATTACTTGGAAAATAAGTTTTTGTTGAAAGATGAGGCAGTGAACTGCTGGCGATGGTGCTGAAGTTCAAGAAATTTTCTGCAAATAACTGAAATAGATACTTAAGGCAAATTATGTTTATATTATAAATATATTATTTATAATTTTGAATATATACTCTGAAGCAGTCTGTTATTATGGCTTAAAGTGTGTAAATGAGTATATTCCAAAGCATTAATGTCTTTGAAACAACCACACATTGTGACTGTCTGGAATTTTTTTGCCTGCAAAGAAAGGATTTCATTTCCTCAGAAACATTAAGTTTCTAATCACTTTATTTTTTTGACCATCTTTTCTTTGATAATTTAGATCAATGTTAGTTATTGATTTGTTGAGAATCCTGGGGACCCCCTCACCACTTTTGGAGAAATTTGCAACGGTCATATTTAATTATGTAATTCAGTACAAAATTAAACCTAATTTTTACTTAACACCTGTTTCTGTTTTAAACTTTTTAATATTTCTTGCATTTTATTAGGGCCATTTAAAAAATGTTGTCTTGCTTCCTATTTACAGTTAGATTTCTGGTGTTTTTGAACTTCATGGGTGGTTTTAAGCTAATCCTCTTCAGAATAGTACAATGAGAACTTCAAAGAAGCTTGTCTTGATTCCTCACACAGTGCCTGGAACATAGTTAGCACTCAGTAGATATTTGGTGCATGGTGTTCATATGAATGAATTTACTTGCTTTTCAGGGTTTCTCCAAAGAAATTAAAATACCTAAAACCAAATATGTTGGCTATATCAAGGATTATGAAGGAGCCACTTTAATGGGATGTGAGCTAAATCCACGGATCCCGTACACAGAATTTTCTGTCATCATTAAAAAGCAGAAGGAGGTAAGCAGGTGGTTGACTCCCTTACCTTCTGTACAGGCCAGTCTTAGCTGGGGTGGGTTGCATTTCCTTGGGTGCTGCGTGTATGTGTTTACTGGATAGCAAACTCTCGGTTTGCTGTGGGTTATCTAGATTTCTTCTCTCTCTCTTTTTTGACACAGAGTCTCTCTGTCACCTAGACTGGAGTGCAGTGGCACTATCTCACTGTAACCTCTGCCTCCTGGGCCCAAGCAATCCTCGTACCTCAGCCTCCCGAGTAGCTAAGATTACAGGTGTGTGCTACCATACCCAGCCAATTTTTCTTATTTTTAGTGGAGACAGCGTTTCACCATGTTGGCCAGGCTGGTCTCGAACTCCTGACCTCAAGTGATCCACCTGCCTCGGCCTCCCAAATTGTTGGGATTACAGGTGTGAGCCATCGCTCCTGGCCATAGATTTCTTTAAAGGTATCCTTGATCTGTTTCCTTTCTCGGTTACCATTTCTACAAGAGTCATTACTTTTTAAATTTGTGTACAATACAAAATATGTAAAATATGGTGACATATTTTAACTTCACCTTCAAGCCATTTTGCATTCTGGCCTCAATTATTGTTTCCACTCTTATCTCTTTACTTTCATCTCCAAATACTCCAAGTGCATCTATTTACTATTCTCCAAAGTGTCTTTGTCTATTAGCCACCCCCTTCACTCAGCACACACATAAATCAAACCGTTTCAGGGTGTGTTCCAGTTCCTCTTCTGAACTTCTCTAGCACCAGTTTGATCCACCTATTTGAATTTCAGTTATTCATCTTACATAGACATTTACCTTACTGTATATTAATCTCTGCTTTTACTTGGCAAGTTCTGAAGGCTTATCCTTCTAGGTATTAAGTGATTTGTTATCTGGTATTGAGGTGACTTTTTTTATGCATATGAATGAAAAGAGAAGCAGTAAAAGGGAAAGGTTGACAGAGTTGAATACATAATAATTTTAAATTTTCTAAGGCAGAAAAAAAACCACTCATGATGAAAAGAACAGAACTGGGGAGTACACAAAGGCCATTTATTGAAAGAAAGAACTTTGTGTGTTAAGTCCAGGATCACCTCCTGGCTGCCCCCAGTTGGGTGGAGTTTGCAGCTGTGTCATCCCACATCAATCCCACTTGATACTTCTGTTATTCGTTTAGTGCACTTTTCTCTAACAAATAGCTTAGGAGGACATCTGTCTTATACCCGTCTTTGTTTTCTGGTTTCTACTAACCTCCTTAATCCCAGTTCTTAGTTTTTTGTCAGGCATTATCTACCTAACAGCCCTAAAGCTTTTTACACAGTGTCTGGTGCATAGTAGTTACTCATTAAGTATTTTTCTTTTACTTAAAGTGGCTCAGTCTTGTTCTTGTGTTTCCTGGGGAAGTGAGCAAAGGCTTTTTTTTTTTTTTGGAAAATACAAACAACTTTTGTTGCTTTTTGTTCAAAGATGTCAGCCTAAGAGAGAATTCCAAGTAGGCACTTGGAAGAGTTAATAAAGCACAGCAGGCTCCTCTCTCTCCCTGTCTCTCTGAAGAGCTGGCTTTCCTCATTGTTCTCTCTGGAGCTTAATGAGCAGGTCTGGATTCAGCAGCACATCGTTCCGCATTAGAGGCTGCTGGCCAACTAAAGCCATCACCCCGCTGTCAGCTGCTCTTTCCTCATTCCTCCTCCCAGCAGCACTAATTCATCCCCACGGTGTTAGCTGAGAGCAGGATTCCCTTGGCAGAGTCTGCAAATTCACATTGTACATGATCTGTTGGCCCTTCAAACCTACAGGGGAACGCCAGAAGCGCAGAGCTATTTTAGATGGCTAACAAAGCAGTCAACTTTTTAGAAGCCAAGGCTCCCTCCCCATTCTTTTTTCTCTCCTCCCCCTCTGCCTCCAGCCTTCCCTCACACATTCCGTTGAATGGGTGATGGAGGTTTGGAGATCTTAACCTAGTTTTTAAAAAAGCTATCTGAAGTCACTTCAATAAAAATATATTTGGATTCATGTAGTATTTTTTTCCACAGAATTCAGTTGATTTTTTATAAGTATTATTTATTCCAACTGTGAAAAACCCCTCAAGGAAGGTAGGGATTCATGGTGGCAGCAAAGAAACAGTGAATATTCTGAGGCATTTCCTAGCCCCTAAAAGTATATAGGAGCAGAATAAGTTGTACTTGTCATTAGTAGAGATAGAGAGAGAAAACTAGTATAGTTGGACAGGTGGACCAAGAGTGGAGAGTTAAGTGCTACTTTGTGAGTGTTGACTCCAAGGGAAAGGTAGGATCTGTAGGGGCCTCATGTCACCTGACATGGCTTTGTGGGACATTTGTTTTGAACTGGGCAGCCTGGTAATGAAATCTGCATTAGCAGAGGCTCCGAGTCCAATGTAAACAGATTTGTGGGCACATGAACAGGTAGGACCATTGTTATGTCGGTGATGAAGGCACTATTTGAGAAAGTGCGAATAGGCTATGGGCAAGCATAATTGGGTATATATGTGCCTGTGTGTGTGTGTGTGTGTGTGTGTGTATACATACATATACCTATGTACATGTATGTGTGGATAGGCTGGGTGGTGGGTGGGGGGATAAGTTCTTAAATCTTAATCTACATGTGACAATACAAGGAATTGGGGTTGGAGAAGCCAAAGTAAGGATGGGGAAACTCAATGCAGTTTTTATAAGGAGACATGCAAAGACTGGGTGATGTATTGGAGATGGAGAACTACTCCACTGAAATTTTCTGCTTTGGGAAACCCTCAAACTGACAGCAGTAGATCATAGGACTGAGCTATGGACTTCAGGAGAAGAAGATGAGGACATACTTTCATTTGGAAGGCATTGATTTTATCGTCATGGTAGGGAGTTGAATATATTTTCTAGGGAGGTGAAGTTAATACACTAGAACACAATGAAAATATCTCCTTTCTGAGATGCAAGTCAAAACCACAATGTGATACCATCTCACACCAGTCAGAATGGCTATTATTAAGAAGTTAAAAAAATAACAGATGTTGGCAAAGCTGTGGAGAAAAGGGAATGCTTATACACTCTTGGTGGGAATGCAAATTAGTTCAGCCCCTGTGGAAAGCAGTTTGGAGATTTCTCAAAGAATTAAAAATAGAATTACCATTCCACACAGCAATCCTATTACTGAGCATATACCCGAAGGAAAATAAATTGTTCTTACAAAAAGATACATGTGCTTTTATGTTCATTGCAGCGCTATTCACAATAACAAAGACATGAAATCAATCCAGGTGCCCATCAAAGGTAGATTGGATAAAGAAAATGTAGTACATATACACCATGAAATATTATGCAGCCATAAAAAAGAACAAAATCATGTCCTTTGCAACAGTGTGGGTTTAGCTGGGGCCATTATCCTAAGCAGATTAACACAGGAACAGAAAACAAAATACTGCATGTTTTCTGTTATAAGTGGGAGCTGAACATTGGGGATATATGCTCACAAAGATGGGAACAGTAGACACTGGAGTTTCCAAAAGAGGCAAGAGAGGGAGAGGAGTAAGGGTTGAAAAACTACCTGTCAGGTACTGTGCTCACTACTTGGGCAGTGAGATCATTAGAAGCCCAAACCTCAGCATCACACAGTATACCCATAATACCCCCCGTATCTAAAATGAAAACAATAAATTAAAAAAGATCTCTTCTCCATACTGATTACTGGAGGTACAGAGAGCTTAGGATGCCTCCCATTCCCATTAACAGTCACTTCTCAGGAGCCCACAATCTTTAAGGTGCTACATGAGGTGAGTGGAAGCCATCTGTAGGTCATTGCATTTGAGAGTCCCTTGGTGAAGAGAAGGAAACTTTTCAAATTGAAACAGTCTTCAGCATATTCTCTGAAGGTGTCGATTTAAGAGACTGCCCTTGGGATTCTTTTTTTTTTTTTTTTTTTTTTTTGAGACAGAGTCTCACTCTGTCACCCAGGCTGGAGTGCAGTGGCATGATCTTGGCTCACTGCAAGCTCTGCCTCCTGGGTTCCCACCATTCTCCTTCCTCAGCCTCCCGAGTAGCTGGGACTACAGGCGCCCGCCACCACGCCCAGCTAATTTTTTGTAATTTTTAGTAGAGAAGGGGTTTCACTGTGTTAGCCAGGATGGTCTCGATCTCCTGACCTCGTGATCTGCCCACCTCGGCCTCCCAAAGTGCTGGGATTACAGGCGTGAGCCACCAAGCCCAGCCAGGTTTCTTTTTTCTTTTTTCTTTTTTTTAAGATTTGGACTTATAATAAATAAATGGACTTAAAATAAATAAATGGAAAGCACCCATCTAGATCAGCCTTGTCAAAAGTAGCAGTCACTAGCCACATGTGGCTACTGAGGACTTGATATGTGGTTAGTCAAAATTAAGGCATGCTGTAAGTATAAAATCCTCTGATTTTCTTTTCTTTCTTTTTCTTTTTTTTTTTTTAAGAGGAAGTCTCGCTCTGTCACCCAGGCTGGAGTGCAATGGCACAATCTTGGTTCACTGCAACCTCCACCTCCCAGGTTCAAGCAATTCTCCTGTCCCAGCCTCCTGTGTAACTGGGATTACAGGCGTGCACTACCATGCCCAGCTCATTTTTTGTATTTTTAGTAGAAATGGGGTTTCACCGTGTTGGCCAGGCTGGTCTCGAGCTCCTCACCTCAAGTGATCCACCCACCTCGGCCTCCCAAAGTGCTGGGATTACAGGTGTGAGCCACTGCACCTGGCCAATCCTCTGATTTTCAAGAGTTCATATGAATACAGCAATGTAAAATATCTTACACTTTTTTCCAATTGTATGTTACAATGACTTTAGATATAATGGGTTAAATGAAATACATTATTAAAATCAATTTCACCTGTTTCTTTTTGCCTTTTAAAAATGCGGCTAGTAGAAAAATTTAAATTACATGCGTGGCTTGTATTATGTCTCTATTGGACAGCACTGATCTAGATTTACTAGGAATATACTTTTACTAGTCCCATTCATTTTATGAAGTTATTTGTTTAACTGTTAGGATTACATATTCATGCTGCAGTATTTACCAGCTATATGTTTGAAATCAATCAGGAAGTAGATTTTTTTGTTTTCCTTTGTGAATGCAATTAGTGATTTCTATTGTTTTGTTTCATTTTTCCAAAATTTCGTTATGATATGTTTAATTTCCGGATGGGATTTTTTTAGTTTTTTTTTTTTTTTTTTTTTAATTAAAGGGATAACCTCAGTGTCTTGGAAGTAGTTACCTCAGCATATTAATAATTATTTTACAAAACAAACAAAACATCTCTCAAAATTTCTCAGTCAGTGTGATGGCTCATGTCATGGTTGTGTTGCTTTAATAGATGATACTTTAAATTGCATTATTCTTTTCTTTCTTCTCATGACAGCCTACTATTATAGAGCTGCTTTTTTGATGCAGCCAGAATAGGTTGGAGCTCCAGCCTTGAAAATTTTAAATAGTAAAGCTTTAACTACTGTAGGCTTTTGGGACTTTCTGGGGCCCGTTTACCTGCTTCTCTAGTCTGAAGGGAACAGTTCCTACTTATGGGAAGTGAAGAGGTTCTGTCACTTGACTGAGTAGTGAATGCTCAGGGCTGCTTTCCTGTAATTCTGGCAGAGCCTCCTCAGAGAAGCAGGGCAAAATAATTGGCTCTTATGCTACAGATGACAAGTGGGCCCTAGGGGC
This sequence comes from Pan paniscus, assembly GCF_029289425.2. Lineage (NCBI taxonomy): Eukaryota > Metazoa > Chordata > Mammalia > Primates > Hominidae > Pan > Pan paniscus. Next base: position 20,109,856 of record NC_085926.1, read on the forward strand.
TGTGTGTTTTCTCAATATTGGCTTTTCTGGATGTCAGGGACAAGTAACTCAAAGATGTTTTTGTGAATGTCACTAAATAGACATGGTATAATATAATCTGTTCATTTCTTACTTGTTAAATAGCATTCACCCCTTTCTCCCATCTTATTTCATAAAAAAGACTGTTTTGTTAGGAAAACATTTCATTAGGTTGACTGACTTGAACTGTATCCATAGACTTCTTTCCCTAAACACATTTCCTTCCTGTGCTTTACAGATAATTAAAAAGCTGATTGAAAGAAAACAGGCACAAATTCGAAAAGTTTACCCTGGACTTTCATGTTTTAAAGATGGAGTTCGACAGATTCCTATAGAAAGCATTCCTGGAATTAGTACGTATAGACCTTCTTTTAAAAGCGAAATTTTTTAGTAATGCCGTGGTTTGTGTTTGAAACAATTTCCAGAATGCAGTAACTTCGAAAGCTTTATTGCCCTGCCCGTCTCTGTGTTATCTCTAGTCTTTTAAGAAGGCAGCAAATGTCATCCTTTTATGTCTTCCCTACCACCCAATACAAACAAACCAAAGGGAGCTTAGATGCCCCCTTGTAATAGCTGTTAATATCCACCACTTATTAAGAGTCTGCCATTTGTAGCACAGTGCGAATTATTACACATATGCAACCTTGAAAGCAGGGAATCCTATTTTATAAATGGGGAAATCGAGTTCCAAAGCAGTTAGATCATTTACTGTTAAAGGGCACATAGCCAGTAACGGTCAGAATTAGAAGCAGCCCAGTTCTGATGGCCAAACACCTTACTGTTTGCACCATGTCTCATTGCCACCATGGTTGCAGCCTCCAAGATCTGTGCTTGACTAGTCTCCCCAAACTTCTAAAAAATACTATTTGTTATGTGTGGTGGAAATCATATACCTTGTTTCATATTCCCTATTTTACAGTAGTTTTCCTAAGGGTTCTTGTCTGTATGTTAGAGTTGAGT